>NW_028318430.1:15408678-15728133 GCF_062004578.1 Staurois parvus | reverse complement strand
TCTATGAGTTTATACCTCATTTTAGGAGGGTATTCAATATGGCCTTGTGTCCAAATGTACTGTACATCCAGAAACAGAGGCTTATAATACAGATACAACCTAACAGTATATGTACTATAAGCCAAGGGTTTTGGATGCACATTTGACCACAGGGATAGGAATGAGTTGCATGCAGGGGCGGACTGACCATTTAGAAACTCGGGCACTGCCCGAGGGCCCGGGGTCAGTAGGGGGCCCCATGAGATGCCCCTGGTACCTTTTCCATAGGCTTTGTTGAGTTTGGGCAAGGACACAGGGGCCCCATGATCCCCTATTGCCTGGGGGCCCATGAGTTGTATGGCTTCACCCACTATACAAATTGAAGAATACATATCTTCTTTTTTGGATCTATGAAGGAAGTAAAACAAGCAAATATGAAACAAATAAATAATTTCTATTTTAAAGTGGCTCTATTAAGCATGGGTCTTTTTGGCTTCCTTTAAACCACCCCATTCATTTAGTGTCAGGTTGTGCCATTGTGTCAGTCCATAAACTTTATTCTATAGAAGCATAAGTAGCCTGAAACAGCTATATGGTGTTCAAAATAAATGGCTGCATTATATTAGAATGTGTCTGTACAATACAACTGAGGAGAATAAAGGAATGATTTGCATGGCTGTTCCTATCCTATGATTTATTTAGTGAATACATGGCTGCATTATTTTTTTTAAATATAAATGTCAGCCTCTAAGCTAAACTATGGGCAAAATTAGAACTTACACAACCAATTTATTTGTTCTGGGACTTTAAATGAGGCACAACCCACATAACCAATGAATAACTACTTTCCAACATTGTTGTTTAATAAATGAATAAACAGACTTAACATTACATACAAAAAGAGGATAAAATGGTAATAAACTGATTGTAATGAATCCATTTTAATGCATTTCAGACATAATTAAAAATACTGTTGACCATATACAATCCAGATGTCAATACATGATTAAAATTACATCCAAAAACTCAATGCATTTCATGACTCTTTGTTCACTTCTTCAGAAGTAGATGCATGTATAATATAAATCAGCTAAGAATAGATATGACAGTATTTCCAAATGGTGATCACCAGGGTAGTCTCACCTGGGCACTGTGGAAGTGTGACTCAGCAAGAACCCACAGGGACAAACAGGAAGCAGATTCAACATGGGTAGGCAATCCATGATGGCACCCAAAATAGTTATAGCATGAATCAACAGCTATAAGCCAAAGTGTTGCTTCTCAGTATCCTCATTGAAAAACAGAATTTACATTTTAAATGTTTGCTTTTGCCTAGGAAGAACACAAGCATCAGTTATACCTATGCTGTGCCTCGCTTCCACAGACTTCCTCTCAGCTGGGCAACCTGTTCCCCAAAGTCGTTTCTCTTTGCCATTTCATTGCCTGTAGGATCTCCGACATTATCACATACAATGAGTGAATAGGAAAGGAATGTATTTTGTTTTCATTTTATAAATATTATTCCTTGACTTTTTACTTACAGACACTGCATATTAGAAAAAGCTTAGCTTCTGGAATATTATGTCTGCTTATTCAAATAATGTTAATATACCAACCAGCATTGATAAAATATCTTTTACTTAACTTTTGTTTGTTTTGCAGTTTTACAATTTATACTTATTTTCCTAATTAGACGGAGGTTAAAATATGTTCCCCAGATGTGTTTATTGACTTTAATGATTAGCAGCCTCTCTGTTCTTGAATATTCATACTAGAACTGACTTTATCAGACAGTTCCTTACCATCCTTCCACTCCCAATTTAATCATTCAAGTGACAAGAAAGGCTAAATATAGCATATGTAATGTGATTTGACACATTTCCATTTACAAACTGTTTAAGTGCAGGTGATCTTAGAAGATCTGATAGCATTTAGTGATATGTCTGTTCTATAAATGACATCACATATGCTAAAAATACTAATGATGTGTGTTGTCTCCTCTTCCCTCTATTTTCATTGTATATAAAATATATGTACACACACACACATACTGTATATACATATGTTCGAAAAACTAGCTTTGTGTTGATTGCAAATAGGTTAACATAGTCCAAATTCAAGTGGATATAAAAGTAGACAACATTATAATTACATTGATTTTAATGTATTTAATATGAAAAAGATAAATATGAATCTAGTCAGATGCAATGCCTATATTTACACAAGCAGGTCCACAGACAGGAATATGTTTTTCACAATATTCCAGTTCAACCTCCCTCATTCTGTTATTATATAAAAATTGGATACATTATTTTTAACAATACAGGCAAGCTTCTTGACTTGTTATACTGCATGCTGGAAGCTCAGTGGTCTAGTGATCTTGCAGAAATAGGTACTAGATTTGATCTCCACAGATGTATGGAATTCTACCCATGTCCAATTTTAAAGAAGAAGTATAGCCAGAGCTATTTTGGCTTTACTTCTCTTGGTGATTACGTGAGAGCAGTTCCTTCTGCACTCCAGTGACCTATTTTCAGCCAACAGTGGGCTAAAACCCATTGTGGGCTGACGTCACTCAGCAGGTCCAGGCTCTGGAAATATTCCAACTTTAAGTCAGTGAGCCGCTGAGAGCCTGAGCCAGCTGCTCCCACCCTATCCACAGCCTGGCACTCCAGTGAGTGTTGAAGAGGCAGAGCAGAGAGCTGGTGAATGACAGTCACCGCCCTTTGCTCACTGAAGACTAAGAATTGAGCAATAAGCTGTCTTTGATCGCTCAGTTCTTGGTCTTTGAAGTGGCAGGGAAAGATGCACCATTGGATCAGATTCCCTCTTTAGATGCACATTTTGTATTCAATGCAGTTTCTATGAAAACTGAGGGGGGGGGGGGGTAACATTTAAAGGGTTAGAGGTTGTGCAAAGCCAGCAAAGGCAATAGGGTGAGTCAATCTGTTTAAGAGGTAAGTAACAGAGTAGGGTAGCAGTGTATAATGCATACCACCTGACATCTTAACACTTGAATTCATATTTCTAAAAGTAAATCATAGTATTCATGAATTGATATTACAATGCTAGCTCATTAAACACTGGGAGGCAAGTAAAGGAGCACTGTGTTTTCACAGGCCCAAGATTTTCAAAGACATAACTATAAAACAGTCCTTTTAGGTATCAGAGTTTAACACTGTCATAGCTGAAGATGACAAAAGTCATACTGACATTTTACACAAGTCGTAGAATTCCAGCTCATCCTATCTGCAACATACTAATGGCACCACCCAAAGCCTCAAAACTTCAAAACCTAGGCAAAAATCACTTTTCTGGAGTTCAAGAGCTGCAAGGGGCTGCTTTTTAGAATTAAAGGTGGACAAATTTTGAAAAGCAATCTTGTTGTTGTATATTGCGACAGGTAAATAATGTATTCATGCAGAGTTACAATGCTAAAGCCTGTAGCTTGTCAACTGGCATCCAGTTACAACTAGCTCTGTCTACTGCTTTCTGCATTGGTGGAACTGACTGTGCCCTTGAAACCATCCTACTGTGAGTTGCAGTGTTTGGGAGGGAGAGCATTAGTTACACAACCGAAGAAGAATTTAACTCAGTCAGTGAAGGTAAAGGGAGTTCTGTGGACTTTAGGAGGCTTGTGCATCACATGGTAACTGGATTTAGAACTTTAGGCCCATTCACATGGGGCAATTAGATCTCCCCTTCCCCCTACTCCCCCTTGCGTGTCTTTGTCCCTTCAATAAAGCTTCGGGCCTGTGTCCCCTTCTTTTTCCCCTCCCCCCCCCACACACCCGATGCTTATTGTAAAGTGTAACATCCGTTTTTTTTTTTGTATGACTTCGTAATGTTAGGATATGTACTTTGTTTTAGGATGCTATGGTTTCGGGGTAAGCGGCGTTATGCATGACGTGTTGGTCTGGGGATTCGTCTGCCACGCACATCACGTCAGGCATCATACCGCTGAGTGAATGTATTTATATATTGAATGTATTTATGGTATGCTTGGAACTATATTTGCAATGTGGCGCGCTGCGTCGCAGTATAGGGTGAGATGTACCCCGATAACGAGTATCATTTTTTTTATACTTATGTAATAAAGTATCTTTTTCAATCAAAAAATTATCTGCATGCCCCTTGCAGGGCCACCTTTTACTAACATGGGGATGCACAGCTGTTGCGTACATCCCTGTGATGGCATACCATTGTTATCTATTGGGACATGCAGCTGCACAGACAGACAGCCACTGTCTCGCAACATGACATGTGGGTACATGTGGGTACATGCAGGTGGGGGTCTCCAAACTCACCTGAGTGCATTCGGGGACCAGCAACCACATGCACCAGGTGTCATACTAGGACACAGCAGCTGTGTCCATGCAGCCATATGCCCCAAGAGACAACAATGGGACACCGGCACAGGGATGCACGCAACACCGTGCATCCCCATGCCTGTAAAAAGATGGTTCTGCACAGAACATGCTGCTAATTGCCCCAAGTCAAGACTTTCATACAGAAGCCCTTTGTTGTACTTTAAATTTTGTTAAAAAAAAAAGTGATCTGAATACAGCTCTGACAATAATAGGAATGCCTTAGTTTCTTTGGTTCATGTAAGCATTTGACAAATGGGTAGTAAATATAATGAAAAAAGATATATAACACATTTGTTTTTTTGGTACATTATTAAAAGAGACATCTAATACTAAGACTATACTATCCAATTCAAATCTGGTAAAATAAGCTGGGAGAGAAGAATTTATATACTCAGGCCCACAACAACATACATACATGGCAGTCATAAACATTGGTTTTCCTACTTTCTGGCAATACAAACTAGTCATGCATCTGCCCCAATGAGTATTTCTGTAACTCACAAATGAAGCAATCACTTCAAAAATTACTTGAAAGAAAAAAAAATATCAAATTGAACATCTTGCAAGGTATGATAATGTTAATGGATGTACCAGATTTAGATGATTACTGATGAGAGCAAAGAGATTTGTTATTATGCCTTCATTTTCCTAACATTGTAATGCTTGTCCATGGTTGGTGCAATCTTTTAATAATAGCCTGGGAAAATACTCAAGCTTCCTACAAGGATACTGACAAGAAATAACATGCAACTACCTTAGATTATAATTTGCTCATTTACACTTTAATGAATAAATTAGTATGCTGCATCAGTTCTGCTTAACAGTCATGATAATACTTGCATTTATATAAGCTGTAATCAGTCTGAGTGTAAGCACAGGGGAGAATGATGATTCTGATTTAACACATACCAATATTGGTATTTTTGTTTTACTTATTTTTAATCATATACTGTAAGACTTCTAGCAACTTGTAGAAGGAAAATTCAAATATAGATGATTTGTCATAATTATACTCATTATTAGGCCATGCAGAAAATTGTCTAGAACCTATACAATTAGTCAACAACCCAGTACATGTATCAATCCTACCGCCTATAAGTACAACACTTTATTGTCAAACCCGACACCCAGTTCCATTTCACTTTACGTTTATTTCAGTATGCCTCTGGTACCAACAGAAATTATTGCACCAGTTCTGGTATGACCAGTCTTTAGAGTCTGCACCTGTCAGGGCTCTAGAAGTTAAGATACATATCAAAAACACAGACCACAATAAAACCCAACAAACTCTCTAACACTCCTCCAAAATTAAAAAAAATATATATTTGGCTGGAGTGGAGCTTTAAAAGGCCAAGATAATATTAAGAGAGTGACAAACTGAAAGTAACATGATTTGGCAGATTTGAGTTCAAAATCAATGATATTTCAAGTAATAACCAAATCCTAGGATTTTCTCAGCTGTCAGCTAAGGGAACTAAAAGTGAGATTATTAAGCCTTTTTCACATGGCTGGGTAGCTGTGACCACTGGATTCCTTTGGCAAGAATCGTCTGGTTCTTGCTCCTACAATGACCAGGTTATGAGATCAGCAGCCCATTTAAATTAACGGTGGGCTGACAATGGCTGCTGTTGTTCACATGTAGCTGCATACAGAGTAGATAGCTGTGGTTGGGGACATATGCAAGCTGTGTTCAGGCTCAGACATCTGTACCTAGTCAGCTAAACACTCTGTGTGTGGCTACATGTGAACAACTGCTGGTCGTATTACTCCAAGCATTCCAGCAGCAAGAATCCACCGATTCTCGCAGCAGGAATCTGGAGGCTTCAGTTACCCAATGCTTGACAGAGGCCTTATCACTGAGTTCCAATCAGCAATATAAAAAGTTTAATCCTCCCTCAAAAGGTTGAACATTCATGCTGATCTAAAGATCATTCACTACCATTTGTGCACACTGCTGCTAAATTCTTCATGGTGAATACTGAGCAACAAAAGCATCATGCATTATGATTCTTAACTAGCTGTGTGTTTCATATACATTTGAAATAGTAAATAGGAAAAATCATGAAACACATTATACACTAAGTATATACTGTATATAATTTAGTAAATTAGTAAAATTTTCAAGGCTACACAAGTTCTTAACATCCTCATACAACACAATGTTGAAGGGGTTGTTTGCGTCAAACAAGTTTTGCATTCCCATACAAATCTATAGGTCAGGGTAGGTCAGAAGGGGGTGAACTGCAGGTCAGATGCACTTGTCAATGAATTCTTAATGATCTCAGAGGTATCTTAAACTAACATCAAACTGTTGCCATCGACACAAGCCCAAATCCCATTGACCCGGGTACTAAAAAATGCCAGAAAGTAAGTTTATTAATTATAAAACATATTCTAACATAATAAAATTATATAGCTTTATTAACATTTTAGGACGAAAGGTACTTTATCCTAGGGTAAAACATTGGCATGAATAACAGTTTCAACTGCTCTAAGGATCTGCATGTGTATAACAACTAGAATTATTGGATTATGGCAATAAGTAATAGACATGCAATGTATTGAAGAGCAGTTTTGAAGCCTCATTGAGGATTAAATAAAACACAGCAGCCTATCAATGCTTGCTATATCGAACTCCCAGAGTTGCCTATGCCTCGAGCTGCCAGGAAACATGGATACGTTTAAATGCTCAGGTGAGAATCCACTCCTCCTCATCATTTCACAATTGAGCAGGTTCTGAATCAGCCCAAGCAATGTGATAAGTGCTTCAATGTTTTGCTATATTTAAGCTGTGCTGTCTATCAGCATGATGTGGTGGAAGCAATAGACACAAACCTATTATTTTCAAGGGTTTCAGGTACTGGGTTGCTTAATAGGTATTTTCTCAATGGCAGATAAAAAGTGTTAATCCGCTATCTCCACTGCTAGACCAATTTCTTATTTATATTATAGCTGAAAAGTCCTCCCTAGTTCCTTTATAAATTCTAAAAACGTTTTTTTATGACACCCATTTGCAAAAATGAAGGCTGTTTAGCTTAGTCAGATAAAGAAATCTGTTCTGTTTACTTTTGTCCCAGAATCAAAACAGAAATCAATCCTTTGCTATACAAATTTGGAATAATTATTTTTTTTATTTAGAATGTCTTAATTAAATATCATGAGTGCACAAAAGATGGAAAATCCCTGGCCCACATCCTTCCCTGAGCACATAATCATTTCCTCCCAGACACACAGCTATTACCTCTTGTCATATCTAATGAGGAGTTCAGAATTACAGGGATATTATTAATGAAGGGCTGACAAATAAATACGTGGCTTCATCTATACACTTCAGTTTATTTTCCAGCTTCATTAGCCTACTACTTTCAAAGCAACGGTCACTGATGGACTATAATTTTTAATTGCAAGGGAACACCTTTGTGACAGCTCTGTTAGACGTGAAATGACAGTGAAACAGGAAAAGGGATGCTCCTTAGGTGAATATCAGCTACGGCAGTTATCAGCTTTCTGAGGAATTTTTTGACAGAATATAAACTAATCAAAATGTTAGGTGGGATTGTAAATATGTACAGTGATCTACAAATATATTAAATCTAGTCTTGGAGAAAAGGGAATCTGTAGTTCGGTTCCTGTTTTATTTCTTTATTGATTTGTTTATTTATTTTGATCACAACTCAAAAATACAAATAAAATATTGGAAAACTACTCAGTTAAATAACAAACATTGTAAATGAATATTCTGTATATTCATTTCCAGCCAAAAGAAGGAGCTCCAGACAAAGATTAACAGATGACTGAAAGGATTTAGATGTACAGTACGTAATGTATTTTAAATTTAAAGCTTTTTTTTTGGAAAGGGTATGTACGGGTTATAACCCCAGTCCTTTTTATGTTTTGCTGTCTTTGTCTCATTTGAGTGATTTCTCTTTTCTTTACATCTACTGTAGACACATCAGGAAGAAATCTCCCTAAAGTGAGGAAAAAACATCTGGAGATAGCTTATCATGGGCCACTTATTGCATTCTGTCCTGATTTTATTAACATCAACAGCTCAAGCCCTGACGAAGGGGGAAGAGTTTATTTTTTTCTCTGAAATGCATTAGTTATATTTGATGCTAATAAATGCTGCAAAAGCTACTTATTGTAGTATTGTATTATTTGGCTATTCATTACTATCTAAGTAGCAGCCTATGACAAGAACAGGGCCCAACCATACTAAATTTCAATCACAGATTTGCTTCTTTGAAGGAAAAATCATTTTACGTTATATACATCAGAACCAATTTTCACTTCTATGTGTCCAGCACTGTGACACACATCAAATGAACATAGTGCCACTTACATTGTTCAGTAAGCAAAGGAAATATTCAAACTGTAAATTTTATACTCCTTAGAGAGAGACAGTCTAAAAGAAAACAGCTTCATCTGTAGAAGATTATCATCTGAATGTAGACGCAAACTTCTGCAAATGTCAGAGGTGCCAGAAGGCCAATTCAGGCCTAATATTGCAATCATACACGTTCCACTGCAATGTGATGTCACTATTGTTACATATAATATCATGGTTCACAAATACCCTGCATATGATAATGTAATGATAATACAACAAATTTATCACACACATTTAATTTAGACCTCTTTATAGGATATTAATGTATAGGCGTAAGATCATTGTTCACTGCAAGTGTAAGTTTGGACACTCATCAGTGTATTCTGAATACAATGTCCCAATGGTAGGGCTTAAGTCAGCCTGGAAAAGAAGGTAGTTCTGTTGCCTTGAGATAACCAACTACTAGCTGCAAGTGGTAAATTAAATTTTAACCACTTGCCCTCCTGAGGATTTACCCCCCCCCCTTTATGACCAGGCCATTTTTTGTGATACGGCGCTGCATTACTTTAACTGACAATTGCACGGTCATTCAATGCTGTACCCAAATGAAATGTACGTCTTTTTTTCCCACAAATAGAGCTTTCTTTCGGTGGTATTTGATCACCTGTGCGGTTTTTATTTTTTGCGCTATCAAAAAAAAGTCAATTCTGAGAAAAAAAAACTATTTTTTTTACTTTTTGCTATTAGACATGTCCAGAAATTTTTTTTAAAATTTAATTCCATCATAAATTTAGGCCAAAATGTATTCTGCTACACATCTTTCTGAAAAAAGTGTGGTTTACATGAAAGTTGTAGCATTTACAAATTGCAGTATATATACTGGGATTTTTTTTTTACTAGTAATGGCAGCAATCAGCAACTTATAACGGGGCTTCAGGACTGCGTCGGGCATTCTGACACTGGGGGGAACTGACTTGGTGTCACTGACACCCCGTCGGAGATGCTTGGCAATCACTGAGCGTCGGGACCTAGTGATTGGCAGCCGAAACCGGTAATGGCAGAGCGGGTAGTCCGCGCTCGAGCCCCCTACCCGAAACTGCAAAATCAAGTATATATACACGTGATTTTGCGCACCCGTGCCACCCTGTAGCAGTACTTCTGCTATAGTGCGGATGGGAAACGGTTTACATACAATATTTCAAACGTACCTGACATTTATGATGGATTAGACTTAATTAACTAATATATTTTTAAATCCCCGCCAGACTACATAGACATGAAGTTCAAGCTTTCCTTCTTCACTTCCCAGACTTGAGCTTGGAATTTTGTCCAGGGAACAGTTTAAAGGCATCTCTGTGCATGTTAGCTACTTACATCATAATAAGAATAATCACGATAGTAGGTATTTTGCCATATTAAGGACAATGCTGAATATGTTATTACATTCAATAACATAAACAGGAAAAATAAGAGAATCATGGTCAGACCCAATGTTCCATGCAGTCAGAGGCTTGGGAGTAATGAAGGAAGAGTTTGTCCATATTGGCGCAACATTTACATACGTTAGGTGGGGCAGGTGTGTTTAAGTAGGGAATACATATAAAATCATCAAAAGACAGGGGTGGGGGTGGGAAGCAAAACACAGTTGGCCTAAAAGGGCAGAAAGTATATATCTGGCCCTGAAATCCAAGCCCAGTCCTTAGACAGTCACCCTGCCCTAGAGAGACACAGCCCGAAAGAAACCGCTTTACCTGTAGAAGCCTATCCCTGAATACTGCTATCAAAAGCCAAGCTCAATCGTTAGACAATTACATTGAAATTATAGTGTATTTTTATTGATTGCCTGTCTACCTAAACTTAGTTTTACCATGGTTTTCACATTTAAACATGCTTGTTATTTTTTGCGTTTGCAGTAGATATACAACATTTTCATATTAGCCACTAGAGGGGGCTCTGCATGGACTAAGCTTTTATGCTTAACAACTGTTGGGACATTATATTAGCCACATAGAGAGTGCATTGTTTTTATCAAGTCAGCCATCTCATAGACTTGCATTGTAAGATGTTGCAGTGAAGTACAACCACTGTGTATAAAGCAGCAAGTAGGCCCTGTTATGGTAACCTATATGTAATATAGGCCTCTCCCTTGTGCATGAAATCTTATTTACAGTGCATGTTCAATCAAATGTTTTTTCTTAGTGTGAGTAGGAAAGAGTTAAAAACCCACCTGCTATCCATAGCCCCACACAAAAAGATATTTCCTTATATACTCCCCTACTAACACGAAGTGAGGAGAATTTGACAAAACCAACACAGATAGACATAAAAACACATTTTAAACAAAAGGGGAAAGTCAGAATCTCTGTCAGATTTATATTTGTGTTTATTTCCCTATTGCAGATTTTCTCTTAGTTACAGTCTGGTGAAGACATTGTCACTGGGACATAAAGTGGATATAAACCTCTCTAATGAAGGCCAAGGTAGCTTTAAACCAAAGGTTTTAATCCTTCCCCACAGTGTTTGGCTCGACATTAGATATGAAAAATTCCACATTCAACCTGAATCTAGCCTGTTCACCTTTCAAGGATCGGCCAAAATATGTAGCCAAAAATTGGTCAGTTTTCCCACCTGAATCTCTGGCTGCTGTCTGTAAACAAACTGCTGAAGATGTCAGTAGATGTCATTCACCAAATATAGTGCAGCGCTACCCCCCTAGAAGTCGCTTGAATGATATTCAAGGGTTTTCTTTTTGGTGTTTTTATTTTTGGGTAACTTGGATAGGCATGCAGAATTTAGTTGGATACTCCAGAACTATGTATAAAATAGGAGGACACTTTCATTTCTGTAGAACTGTGAGCCAAGTTTTTGCACAAGTAAAAGAGTGCAAGTGTTGTAGAAGTATCTTGAGGAGATTAGTCTTCCTCTATGGACAGCCCAAAAAAAGTACTTTCATTAAGAATCTAATAGACAGCTCTTAAGGACACTGAACACTTTGTCCCTTTTAAACACACAGTTGATTCTCTAGTACCAGAGGGCTGGCAACAGCACACAGTCTCTAAGATCTCTCACACTGCCTGTACTCACAGTGTCTTCAGACAATTGGCTTCCTCCTTCCAGGCACTTTTTCTCTGTGATACTAGACTAGATTCTCAGACGATTCTCAGTTTCCCGCAAAACCTGGCCCCCTAGCTCAAACAGTTGGGACCGCGATGATCAGCAACCACAAGGCAGGTGGCCTGGGGGGCAATCAGCCTGCTCAGGGACAAGACAAGACCGTTCCAAGTCTTAAACAATTTATGCAGCTTCCCAGCCCCTTCTGTGCAGTCTTTCCACAGGGATTGGCTGAGAGAGAATAAATATTCATGCTGCTCATTCGCTTTACTCCATACCTATGTTCCAGTATCGTCCAGCAAGTTCTATAAAGCAGGAGTAATCAAACCTGCAGCCTGTGAAACACTGAATAGTTTTAAACAATCACAAACAGTGACATTAATTACAGTGAGCCAAACTAAACTTGCCTAACGATAAGAATGTAGCCAGGGGCGGACTGACAACTCATAGGGTTCCCTGGGCAATAGGGTATCATGGGGTGCCTGTGTCCTTGCCCAAACTCAAAAAAGCCTATGATAAAGGTACCAGGGGCATCTCATGGGGCCCCCTACTGACCCCAGGCCCTCGGGCAGTGCCCAAGTTTCCAAATGGTCAGTCCGCCCCTGAATGTAGCTCCACTGGACACAGTGAGCTAAAGCTAAATTTACCTAACAAGAATGCAGTTCAGCTTGATACAATGAGCCAGAACTATATTTATCTAATCCTAGCACCTTTCCAGGAGTGTTCTACAATAGATTCTGCCATTATTGTGGTGGGTAAACATCATCATACGGTGGGGAAACATCAATGGGTGGTGGTTCGTCATGACTGACAATAAATTTACATCTATAACCACCGTAACTGATGCTAGATTTACATCAGGGGACATTCATTTTTTTTGTTTGTTTTCTTTGACTAATAATGGATTTTTGCACTTAATCTTAACTTTTCACTTATTTGGAGAAATGAGTAATAAGGAGTACTATTGTACTCCTTCAGCTATTCTTCTAGGAGGGGGCTGGTATCTGGGTTAATAAAAAGAGGCCCCCTTATTATAAGGCCCTTTCCACAAACCCACTCATCCTTTTTTGGGGATGTGATCAAAGTAATCTGGCCTCGTTCAGAAAGAGGATCTATATGCTCCCTACCTTCCCTTTCCTGGACACACAGGCAGTATCCCTGAATAAGGGGCTTGCTGGAACATTAGAGGGAACCCTACACCATTTCTTTTCTATTTTTTAAGGGACAGTACAAATAAAAAAAACAAAAAAATTGACATTGGGTGCCCTTTAGAATTCCAATCAGGCCCTTATCCACGCATACAACCTGGGTTGGCAGGTAATGGAAGTCAGTGAGTGTGCATTCCCCCACTTTTTGAAACAGACTAGGCCACATCATGTCTTTCTACATTTTGGAGGTACTTTGCAAGGGGACGTGGACACGCCCATGCTTTTAAAATGCACCCTGTGCACTGTTGAGTGGCAAAAGCCTCCTGACTACATCCTGTCCTGCAAAAAGCACATGGCAATGTGTGTAGGAGGGACTTATCATCATCCATCATGCTGTTCTATAATAACATGCACAGCTTTTAGCCATATCACAAGCATGTTATTTTCCCCTGAGTTTAATGAATGTGAATTTTTTAAGAATACTCAATCACGTACAATCGAAATAAAAATAATACATTTTTGCTGGCAAATGATTGTATGATGGAAGTCAGCAGGACAGTCTATTGTGCTTTATAAATCAACCCCAGTATCACTTCCCTCTGTTGTAGGCACCTCTTTAATCAGCTCAGAAAATAATTAAAGTGATTGTAAAGCCTAAATATATTTTACATTTATGCATTGCTTGCATTAAGGTAAAACATTTTTAAGTTAAATTATCGCCCCCTCACCCCCCAATACTTGCCTGAGCCTGAATTTAATCAAGTACTGTATCCATCCGCAGCAGTTCTCTCCTCTTCTCTCCTCGCTCACAGGCTTAGCTGAGAGCAGAGGGATCCATTGGTTCCCGCTGCTGTCAGTCAATTCCTGTGATGAGTGAGTGGGGGGGTGGGGTCATGCCTTGCTGTCTCTGTCCATTGACACAGACAGCAGGGTTTAGGATGAAGCACACAGGTGTGCCACAATAGGAAGTGGCTTCTTGTGGTGGTACACCAAGAAATGAAGGATCCAGGAGCACCAGCATGTGGACCCAAGAAGAGAAGGTTCAGGGCTGCTTTGTTCAATTTCATTTAAGTATAAACCTGTTTGCTATTTTAAAAAATAAAATTATAGACTTTGGAATCACTTTAATTTAAGAGGTTTCTGCAAGATTGTGTTGTTTTTTTACATAATCTCAGAGAAGAAGTTTGCAGTTATTCATGTATTCATGTCATTTTTGTCCTACCTATTTTACAAGGAATTGTAAAAAAAAAAATTTAAATGTTTAGCTTTTCCTTGAGATTGGTTACTGTAGGGGAGTCTCTCTTTAGAGGTCTAAATGGTCAACAGTAAAAAGTAGTGCCCTCCTATGTCCTACAAACAATTACACAATGTTGTTGCAAACCACCTGTCACATATTCATAAAAACATTAACCCTATGATGTACCAAGTACTGACTTTCTGAAAGTCATTATTTGCATGAAATCTTAGGAAGGCTGCAATAGGGATGTAGGCAAACAATCAAAGGGTAAGATGTGGCCCCAGAGCGTGTCTGTTCTTCTGCTCTAGGGTTATTTTTTCCCTTTAACAGCCAGTGTGCTTTAAATATACATTGCAGTTAGAAGTGTAGTGACTGTACCGGTAATGTTATGTGTTCCAAAACAGTATGCTAGAAATATTTTAATAATTTTTGATGTTTGTTTTCAGCCCCATTTGATAAATAAGCCACTGGTGTTCCCGTCGTTTTCAACATAAAGGTCTGCTAACTAGCCGCAATAAATTATAAGAACAACATTAACCTTCCAGTGATCCAAACTAATCACTAATTAAAATGATCTGAAGGCCAGTTAGAATATTAGAACAATGCATCTGCTGGCATTAAGCTTTAAATGATATTTAATGAAAATGATGTTACTTATACTACAAAACATAACGATAATATTCTTTTATAACCACTAGAGAGCTCATGACACCACATACTTTGCCTTTGAAGTAATAAATCAACTTGTCAGAAGCTATCTTCATATTTCATTGTGGCTGAGCAATTGTCTCCATTAGTATACACTGCTTTTTTGCCAATATGCCAAATGTTACTGCACTTTTTTTCTCTCAGATAATGAACATATTTATATTTGAGAAACAGATCTAAAAAAAGGTGTTCCTGTATGATTCAGTGCAACACAATTTTCAGCCCATTCATTTAAATGGAATAAAATCTCACTGGATCACACCAAAAGTAATGTATCCACTACTTTTAAAAATGCACTGTAAATGGATTGCATGGTATTGCAGTGCCATGTGACCTGCTGCATGCAAACAGATTGCATTTGTGATTTTCGTTTGGTTTAGGAATCTGTTTTCACTCACAGCAGATCGCGCACCCATTGTATTAGAAACGCGGTTTGGCGTATTTTTCTCTCACCGCATTCCGGTGCATACAAACCCTTCGAAAATAAAAAGTAAATTGGCAGCATCTGGAAATGTAGTGCCAAACACAGGCTAGGAAGGGGTAAGAGGCCAGTATCTGCAAACTTGGTGCCATCTTGAATGCAAGGTGTGACTTTGAACCCGCTTTCTTAATGATACCCCCAGGTGTACCACCAGGGAGGTAGTTGGATATTGCTCTTTGTAGGTCAAATATCTCTTGTCAAGCAAATTTAGATGTTTTGAAAAGCCAGAGGAGCTAAGACCTTTTAGGCAGACTGCCCTTGTCTCATTATTTTATTTCAGTCCTATGTAAGTTTTCATGGAGTAAAATAGGATGTTAAACATTTTTCAAACATAAATAATATTTTTTTAAATTGTATGTTCACAAATAAATGTTGACCATAGGTAGATAATTTCAATCTGACCGCATTCCAGAGATGAAATTGTATGAAAGTCATCTCCCAACACTGAGCTATCTGGGGTTATCTGTCTATTATATGTTTATCTACTATTGCTAAAAGTATATGTAAAGGATATAGATAATAAGTGTAGGGTTTAGACCTGTAAATTGTTTTTGCTATATACAGGAATGTCCTTGTTAGGCAAACTTACCCACCTCCTTGTCATGGTATTGACTGTCACCAAGACAGAAAAAAATAGGAAAACCAAAATTGTGTCACCAGACCAAGAGGTGAGGAAAAATCATCCAACGGGGACATTTGTTCTGGTAATGAGTGTTTGAGATGGGAATCCTTGTAATCTCCCCTGTCAGAACACAGACAGCAAAAAAAAAAACCTAGGAGGGATGTTTAACCTGTTCCTACTCTATCCAAAGCTATAAAAAGTACTATTCCTCCCACTGACACCAAAGATGGGGCACTATTCTTCCCACTGACACCAATGATGGGACACTATTCCTCCCACTGACACCAATGATGGGGCACTATTCCCCCCCACTGACACCAATGACGTTCTATTCCTCCCACTGACACCAGTGACGGAGCACTATTCCCCCCCACTGACACCAATGACGTACTATTCCTCCTACTGACACCAAAGATGGGGCACTATTCAATCCCACTGACACCAATGATGGGACACTATTCCTCCAGTTTGACAATGAGAGGGGCTCATAAGCTGAAAGTTGGGCTTACTGGTATATTCAAGTCTGAGGCCTTGTAGACAATCTCTCTGTAGCATTTATTCAAAAACCTTAGCCTTTATTTGCACCAAGAAGCATTAATATGTTTAAATTTGAACATCCTTTTGCTGTGTGTATCCTGCAGTTATAGTCTGTTCCTAACCAAAGTGTTTAAAGGAGAAGTGAGTGCGAGGGAGGGGGGTGGTGGGAGCAGACAGTAGTGACAGTCACCTCTGTCTGCTCAGAGTGGCTGTAAGAACTCAGCGATTAGCAGTCACGTAGTGGTCACTTAGAGCCAATGCTGCATCTGCCTAGGTAAGTGTGATTTAAAAAAAAAATTATTCCTGTACTTCTCTTTTAATGACAAACTACTACAATAAATTCAATAAATTGACTAGGTGACTAAAATGTATTTATTAGCACTAAAACTCGCTCTGTGGTGTTCAAACCTGTTGCACGTTACATAATCAATACAAATAATACAATAAGAGAAAAAATTAAAAATCCATCTGCATATATTTCTGATATATTATCACAGACAGGGGCAGACTGACCATTTGGAAACTCGGGCACTGCAGGGCCCGGGGTCAGTAGGGGGCCCCATGAGATGCCCCTGGTACCTTTTTCATAGGCTTTTTTGAGTTTGGGCAAGGACACAGGGGCCCCATGATCCCCTATTGCCCGGGGGCCCCATGAGTTGCCAGTCCGCCCCTGATCACAGATGCAGAATCCTGGAAATTTATGTCCAAAGATTTTGCCATTAGAATAACTAAGAGATAATACAAACAGAACTCTTCAGCGTGTAACAAAAAAGAAAAATGGAGGTATCGGTTTTGGAGGGACTGACCTTTTAAGATAGCTATTTCAAAAAATAAAAGTTGCCATTGCTATAAGAGTGGAAAGTAACTAAGCTACAACCTAAATCCTTTATTTTCAGAAACGGTCCTTCAAAATCAAGTATTTGGACATCAACAAGATATATGATAAATACTATTTTAAACCCTTTTTGGGTTTCCTGCACTAATACCATAGTAATTGGAAAGTGTGGTTACACTTATTAGGTACTACATCTGGGTGTAGATTATGAAGAATAAGAGTAAACCATTATATTTGGGAAAGGTTGTGAAAAAGTAAATCAACTGTTTGAATCCTATGCATCTCTTAATTGCCTGTACTACATATGCAGTACTGTACTATTAATCCATTTTACTATTCTGCATTGCAGAACTGTACAAATAATTTCATTTTAAGAATACAAAAAATCATTATGTAGTTTTTCACCCCAATTTACACATATTGATTATCAAATAAAATAAAAATGGAAATGCATCAATAACTCGTGCCTAATATGTAATCTGTTTCAGCAACAACATTGTAACAGTTGCTTAGCAACCAGAAGGATGAATGAAAGATGATTTGAGGAGTTCAAATACATAAACTGAAGCTCAAATACCAGCTTAGTGAGGGTATGAGTGGATAACAATCTTTTTTTTTTCATTTATTAGATACAGTAAAAACAAGCATTATTTCTTTGAATAAATAATGTCAAAGCTAATGCAGCCTGCTCTTGCATGCCATGCTTAGCAGAAACAATAGCTGGATTCACTTTTCTGTTTACCTGTAATGCGTAGGACTATATAAAACATTTTAACAACATAAATTAATTAAGGTGCAGTTAGATTAACTATATATATATATATATATATATATATATATATATATATATATATATATATATATATATATATACACACACACACACACAGACTTTAGACCTGATGGATGTATTAGTTTCCATTTTTTTAGATTTCCTGTCCTAGGGTGACAATGCTCATTCACTGTACCTATAGGGAAGCACCATTGTCACCCCAGGATTAAAAGCATGCTAGGACTACAGAAAACATCCCCTTCTCTTGTCCACGCTGGTTAACTGGGTAACACTGCAGAATTATTTTACAGCATTATTTTTATTTCCATTTTTAAAATGAAAATGTAGTTTCATTGTTATTATAAATGCGGCAAATTATACAATAAAAATGAATAGCTTTTAGCTACTGTAATACTAACTTTATTAAACTCAGATTAGATACAGGAGTGTCTTTAAGTGTTTTTGGCTATACTGTAGGTTACATAGAAACAGGGGCGGACTGACAACTCATGCGGCCCCCGGGCAATAGGGGATCATGGGGCCCCTGTGCCCTTGCCCAAACTCAAAAAATCCTATGAAAAAGGTACCAGGGGCATCTCATGGGGCCCCCTACTGACCCCGGGCCCTCGGGCAGTGCCCGAGTTTCCAAATGGTCAGTCTGCCCTGCATAGAAAATAAAATTATTTTTGGAAAGCAAGATTGCCAAGAGGGGGGCGTGATCTGACTTTGACCGTGATGGCCGCTTAGTTTCAGAGCTCCCGCTGCCAGACAGAAACCCTCAGCCATCCCGGAGGATCCCCGCAGCTGACATGGGGAAATCTCACCGCAGCGGGTCCGCATCGCTGTCCCGCTCCCCCAGGGAGATGGGGATGCAGCTGAGCCGGAATATTCTGGAGATATTCCGGACCCATCCACAGGCTGCACCCACAGCCTCCCAGGCCGTGGCCTTGCACACCAAAATCTCTGGAAACCGGAGCCCAAGCCATGAGAGTGCTACACAGCTCACAAGCCCCTATCCCGGCTGACTTGCAGGACATAGCAGTAGACGTAAAAGATACCTTGTTAGCGGCGATTACAGATATTTGCCAGGACATACATGTTATGGCTACCCGCCTGCAATCGATGGAGCACCAAACTTCACACCATAAGGCATCTATCAAACGTATGGCATGTGTTGCTGGTTCCCATACACTGCAGATGAGAGATCTTCAGCGAAACTTGAAGGATCTGGATAATAGGGGACGTCGACACAACCTACGCCTCAGAGGATCGCTCGAGACGGTAGAGAAAGAACAGTTATCTAAGTCAGTTCTTCATATCTTCAATAATCTGCTAGACTGAGATCCGGAGGCCTCTATTGAAATGGAGCACATTGGCCGTGCACTCCAACCTCGGGGAAGGGATACTGACCCCCCCGAGGGACGTCATTTGCTGTTTAGTGAGCTTTGCTATCAAAGCAGAAATCTTATGCAGTACCAGGAACAGGCGCCGCATTGTCTCCAATGGGGTTGAGCTTTAACTATTTCAAGATCTTTCCGTCATTATGCTACAACAAAGGAGAGACCTCTATCCCTTACTGGATCTCCGATGGGCTAGGTAGATACCGTACTGGTGGAAGTTCCTTTTTTGTCTATCGGCCACTTCCAGGGGCCGCACTGCTCTGCTCCAAGTGCTGGAGGACTTATCCCACTTTTGCAAATGCCTAGATATTTTGACGCCCGACCTGCCGAACTGGTACAGTGCATTCCGCCCCCTAGTCCTGGAACAGACCATCCCTAGGGAGTCACCGGGCCCTCCCCCTTGTTCCCATACCCGACGCTCGCTGCCTTTCGACTCCCCATCTGTGAGTCACCACAGGGACTTGAACAACACCAGCCCGACTGCTTCCCCAGCTCACAGGAGAGCCCAACACAGTGACTAGCATCACCATGGTCTGTCTAATCTGCAATACGAGCTTCATCCAGAATTTCTGGTTCCTGTCCACCCTGCGGCCTATGGACTCCTCACGCCTTCAGCAAGAGACTACTCTGTTTTGGGGTACCCCTCCTGGTTCTTGATTCTGTGTACATCATGGGACACCAACCCCTCAGTCTTCACTCTCAAGTCTTCAACACCATGACCACTGTCGCTTTTGAGGGACGTAAGCCGCTAGCAGTTCTGTTTTTATTCTGGTGGCTTAGCAATGTTATTCTGTTGCACTGTTCTGGTTACTGTTTTGTTCAACTTGCTGGATTTCAGCTCATAGATGTGTATCCCCTCTCAAGCGATTCTAACAGTCTAACAGGGATGCTCTCAGGCTGGATTTCTCCTTCCTCAGTTATACAGTCTGCATCAATGTCTATGTTATGTTGTGTAATGTTGTATAGCTGGTAAAATATCTGTACCACAAACCTTATATAAGTAACTTATGGGGATTTGGATGGGGTAGCCTCCCTACCTTATCTTGCAAGTGGTGTTGTCCAGTCGGAGCACGGTCGGGAGGGCCTATATCTTTGTGGTTCCCCCCATGGACCTACTAGATGTGTCTGTGTCCTACGCCTGACCCCTGCTTGTTTCCGGTCCCTTTCGCATGTTCCCGTGTCTCCTCCTTGCCCTCCCAATTTGTTCCCTTCCCTTCTCCCCCCCCATTATCCCTGTGTTTTACCTCCTCCTCTCCTCTGTACAACATACTCTTCTCTGTGGTCGGCGGGCTTGTCAACCTCTGGTCGTCTTTGCCCACGCACCCACACAACAGACTTGGCTGAGTCCACTGACCTTGCCATCCTTCTCTCTACTTCTTATAGGTGGCCTAGTAGTCTAGTTCCACCTCCGGACATTTCTGTGTTCTTATCTATCTCTCTCCTTTACCTCTTCCCTGTCTGCTCCTCCTCTTGGTTTCTCACTCACTTATTGTTCTCCCCCCCCCCTTTTTTGCCATGCTCCCATCCCCTGGGAGTTTCATTGTAACGCTTAAGGCCAGTCATGTACTATGTCTTAACTGCCCCCCCCCCCCACAAATGTATATAAAATTACTATCCTTTAATGTAAAAGGGTTAAATGTACCTAAAAGGAGAAGTCCTGCGGGAGTCCCGTCAGCTCAAAGCCCATGTTATCCTGCTTCAGGAGACACACTTCAAAACTGGAGCTATCCTCAGGGTTCAAGATGGCTTCTATCCCTTGGCATACCATTCCTCCAATGCGACGTCCAAAACAAAGTGTGTATCTACTTTCCTATCTAACTGACTCCCATTTCAATTGCAGGACAAACTAGAGGACTTCGAGGGCCGCTACTTGTTTTTAAAGGGCAGTCTTGGAGCTCGACCAGTTACCATAGTGAATATCTATGCCCCAAATTCCAAACAGGTGACCTTTTTTTGCCACATCAGTGACCTTTTAACAAATTTTGCATCTGGATTGCTCATCCTCGGAGGAGATTTCAATGTTCCCCTTAATCCCCTCATGGATACGTCCTCAGGTTCCTCAGCATTATCCTTTAGAGCCCTGAAACAAATCAAACACCAACTTATTGGCCTGGGCGTCCACGACTCATGGCGTTTATTGCACCCACACGACAAAGACTATACTTTTTTTCTGCCTTACACCGGAAGCATTCTAGAATTGACTACTTCGTCCTCTCACAAGCAGACCTCCCCTTCTTACAACAGGCCACAATTGACCCAATGGTGTTATCCAACCACAACCCGATTACGCTTACCCTAGTATTTCCAGAATTACACTCTAGATCCAAAATCTGGAGACTTAACGCCACCCTCATGAACGATTACATTGGCTTCCAACTCCTCACATCCTGTGTGCACGATTTTTTGAATGAAATGACACTCCAAGCACTTCCCTTACACTATGGGAGGCTCACAAGTATGTAATTAGGGGGCAAACTTCTTGCATTGGCGCCCAAATGGAAAAAAGGAACATCAAGCGTTACTTTCTGGCTTACTATCCTGAATTAGCACTCTTGAACGCTGGCACAAAAGAACCAGGGCGGTAACTACTCACCAGGAATGTCAGCTTCTTTGTAAAAGTAGGCTATTTTATGAACACGGCAACAAGTGTGGCCGCCTCTTAGCTAGAGCAGTGCAAGCAAAGCTTGGTTTTTGGACGATCCACCAAATACGAGATGCTAAAGGGGGGCTTCATGCGTTGAATTAATCGATAGTGGCGCAGTTCGAGAGGTTCTATAAAGAGCTCTATAAACGTCCTCCCTCCAGCTCTTCCACCCCTGGCCCTAAACCGATATCATGCATGGCAGCATGTAATTGGAGCTTCCTCTTTCTCCAGAAGAATTTGACCAAGCACTAAAAGGACATGAAACCGGGTAGGAGCCCAGGCCCTGACAGCCTTACTTTACAATACTTCAAAACCTTTACGATGATCTCAAGCCTCGATTTCTTGAGGCTTTCCGGTCCCTGACGTCTCCCTCATAGGCCCCATCGAATCTCCTGGAGGCCCACATTGTAGTAATTCCAAAAGAAGGCAAAGCTGATACCCAAGTCACTAACTACCTCCCGATCTCCCTCCTGAATGAATGTGGCCAATAGACTGCTTCCTCTGCTTCCATATTCAATTTCCACGGACCAAGTGGGCTTTATCTCTGGTAGGGAGGGTCAGGAAAATACCACAAAAGCCCTGAATTTGCACCACTGGTTGTCCTCCCAATCACAACCAGGTTTTTTTCTCTCATTGGATGTGGAAAAGGCATTCGACAGAGTGGCCTGGGACTACATGGATTCAGTATTGCGCTCCACGGGTCTTCTTCCACGCATGTGTGCATATGTCCGGGCCCTCTACCGCAGCCCTATTGCTACGGTAAGAGTCAATGGCCACGTGTTGAATGCCTTTGAACTCCACAACGGTACTCGTCATGGCTGTCCCTTGTTTCGGCTCATATATGCAGGGGATGGGAGAATCCATGTTTTTATATTTTCTGTCCCTCACTGACAACTTTCCTTTCCGATCTCTTTTTTTCTCACTTCCTATGCCTTTTCTTATTATTTCTTATGTGTTCTGTTGCCGGTCCTTTGTCCTACCAGCGGCCCTGAGACACACCCCAGTATTGACAATGGCTTCAGTGGGGCTCTGATGGGACATCACTCACTATTTACCGGTTCTGGAGTTCTATCTCCAGTCGCTTCTGTTTACCTTTAACAGGTTTTGAGTTTTTGTATATTTTCTTGTTTGCAGTATATTGGTCCTAATAACCCTGTGTCCAGGGTTTGTGCACAAACGCTGTCTGACTGTATTTTGTTATGCCTGTACTGCATTTTATGTCAATAAACTCTTTATGGAAGAAAAAAAAAGATTGCCAAAAGAAAGTCTAGTTTGTCCATGCCCCGCCCCCCAAAAAATATAATATTTGTATTACCTAGTTATCTTAAGAAATGACATTTATTTTATTTATCACCAAATAGACAGGACCACAGCTGAATTTTAAAAATTGCATTGGTCTAATTTCTTGCGAGCACTGAAGCGGTTAAAATAACTCACCAACGCCTAACATAGTGGCTGAAAAATTTGCTTTTCATTTACTAACTACATCACTGACTCCTCAGCAACAATATGCCTCTCATAAAAATTTTAAAGTGACTCTTAAAAAAATATAAAATAGCTATACCTGTCAAAACAGAGTGTTAATACATAAAGTGGTTGTAAACCTCAGATATGAAAAATGAACAAAGCACATCCCACTATAGTGTGCAATAACCACGAATCCAAACCAAAAGTCTGGTTCCTGTCTGATCTCTCCTCTCTCTGCTCTCTGCATGACTCACTCGTAATAGATTAAGATGACACCCCAACCTCCAAGTATATGGTCTACCCCACCCAGCACACAGCAGATGACTTATACCCTGTGCTCTATGTTTCTCTGAGCCTGTGAAGAGGGGAGTAGGGGGTGTCACTTTCCTCCAATCAACTGTCAGATTAGATTCAGGGCTGTGCTCCAGCTCTGCAATGTCTGTGTACTCAGGTCCCTGCCCCCTGCTTTCTACTGCTGAGAGATGCTGTGTAAAATGTGTGTTTTGGACAACTTTATAGGATAGAGAGCTGAAGATAAACAGGTACAACTTATGTAGAAGGATTTGTTTCAATTTCATGTATTATTTGAGGCTAGTGACTTCACTGTGTTCACTGTATGTAAGGGTTTACAACCACTTTAAGTTTCCCACTGTCCATTTCACCAGAGTGTCACTCCAAACTATCCCCATAACTCTTTGGTCCATTTTTTCCACACATAACTGTTAAGCTCTGCAAAAATTGCAGTTTTTTTCACCATAAACATTTTGTATCTTGGTTTATCCTAATCAGAGTCTGGTCAGATTTTGCTGTGGTCAAGATGTGTGGATTAAAGTAATACAAATCTTCTACTTTGTATCTGCTTACATTTTTAACAACATCTACTGTGCAGAGTTACATTACAATAGCATTACAAAATTTATTTTTCAATACAATTGTTTATGATATATGTGTATGATTTGTGATATATTGTTAAAAAAAAACCCTGACGTATTGCATTAATTGTTGTATAATTTCTCCCTGTTTCTCCTTATTTTCTAACAACATTTTATTAGTATTAGTATTATCACCATCTTAACAACTAAATCATAATCAATGTTTAAGTGAATTTAGAAATAAAAAAACTGCAGTATGCTTCTGCTCTCAGCTGTCACATCATAGCATCAAGTTATGTATATACAATAAGCTAGATAAATGTGAATTATTTAATATAATGGATTAAGCAGGACAGGTGGGCAAAGCTTGCTGCTAACAGATCCTGACTTTATCAAAACCCATGTTCTGTGATAATTTGCCTTTTGGCAAGTTCTAATAATAGGCATATAATATAAAAGAACACAGTGCAGTATGACCAATTTCATAATCTTAACTCACAATGTGAGGCACTTCAACAGTATAGGCCTGAAATGGAAAGAATTTAAAAAATTACTATATATATTGTGACAGTGTGGTGATCTGTCACCCTGGATTCTCAACAAGGCAGGTTGAGGGGCTCCAGGGTAAAGGTTTGATAAGGAGGAAAGTGGCTTTTCACTTTCCTCCTTTGTTTGTAAGGTCTGTTTTGGGATCTGGAGCCTGGAGATTTCAAAGAGATCTGGGAGGGATGAAATCTCCAATCCTGGGACCAGGTTTTGGGAATGGCCAGGAGACTGATTGCACAGGTGTGTGCAGGCCTCTTCATAGAGTCAGGACCAGGAGGGCTCCACCCCGGCAGACGGAGTCAGGAGGGCTCCACCCCAGCAGATAGGAGTCAGGTGGGCTTCACCTAGGGGAGGTGGAAGCCAGACTAGCTGTGTGCTAGGGGCTATAATTTGGGAAGAGTCTGCAGGAGACAGACATTGAACTATGTGTAAGCCAGGAGGCTGAATCTTTGTTTTGTTGGTGGATACCCCTGCGTGGGAAGCATTATGTTTGAACTTTCATTTAAATAAAAGTGGGCTAAAAAGGCCCTGAAAAGGAAAGCGAGTAGCTGTTTGCGTTTGAAAGCTCTACCACGTTGAAGCGAGTTCCCACAATATATATATATATATATATATATATATATATATATATATATATCAGCTGGGTCCATATAAGCAACACTTACAGAAAGTATAGGTTTTAATTTTCCATTGTGTATCGTAAGTGCCATGGTTGTCCTAGTGAGTGTCACTTGAACTGTCAAATTAAGCAGCTGCTTTATAAATTACTCCTATGTATACCAGCTTTAATATGCAAACCTAATTATTTTGTATGTTAGTGCAATACATGCACACTTTCATGTTTTGCCCTTTTAAATAAAATGCAAGTACAGAAAACATACCTGTTTGTAGGAGGGCCCTCAAGTGGTAGATTGCTAAAACAGCTCCAGCACCACTTTACCTTCTGCAGAACCAAGGAACACAGGGGGTTTGTATTACCGATCCTCCCTACCCGTTGCAGAACTCATTGCCATCTTGCAATCACAGAGCTGCCAGGATCGAATATTGGTCTCCTACCCAAGTTATATTACAGGCTCTTCAGGGTATGTTAATGCTTATGAAAATTAGGCATACAGTAACACTCTGGATTCATTCACAATATCCAATCCAGCACTGGATTTTCTCAATGCTTTACTTAACAGCCATTAATATACAAGGTCTTGATTGTGGCATAGCAGCCTGTTCCATAAGAAGTCATACAATCCTAAAGAGAGGAATTGGCTGCCAGCATTTTAAATCTGAATCTCTACAAAATTTCTTTTGCAGTCCTTCACTCTTAGGTCTACTTTACAGGTCACAGAGAGGAGAACATATGGCTGTCTTACCACCATAAACAATAGTCATTCATGGCTGTCTTTTTCAAAGCAGATTCTCTCCCACTTTTAATACCCTAGTCAGGGAGAGGAATTCCAGCCAAAGTTGGCTGGAGACAGGGCAGAGACCATCCTGAAAGTGATATTAACCCCCTCTTGCATGTTGATCTGCCATAAATGCACTAAGCTCCTAATTTCTTGTTATTGCTTGACCACACCATCATTTTTCTGGAGTTGTCTTTTGCTAAACTACTGAGGTCCTTCCAATATCCTCATCTTCCCAACTTAAGAGGAAGAATTTTTTAGTAGTCTATGATAAGAACTGTGCAACAGGAAGAGTGCACGGATTGCAGAATTACATTATTGACATGTCTTTGCACAACACTAACTACCCCTTCTGCATAAAAAAAACAAACATACTGCACATACTCTCCTCTATGTTGCAGCATCTGTGTGACTGAGAACTGAACAATCAGATGATCATTGATCAGTCAGCTCATGGTCATGGTCTGCATCTGATAGTCACTCTGCTCTCAGTCATTCTGCTCTGCTCCTTCAGTGCTCCATTTAAACTATTAGAGGACTGTTTCAAGGTCTTAAATACTTTTTAAAAACTCTGTAAAAATATCAGGTGATTCAAACCACCCACAAAAATACCCAAACGGCGGACTCAGCAAAACCTTGTTGAACCATTTATTTGGGTGTTATTCAGGTGGGTGGTTCTTTCAGTACAAGGCTGGGGAGGTGGCAGGTGCAGCTGGCTCCAGATCTCAGCCATGCCCTCAAAGGAAGAGTCAGCTGTTAGTCAGGCAGATGTGTTGATCCCAAAATATTGTTGGCATTCTTTCCACACTTGGGGCAGCTCTGCCCCATCAGTCAATAGCCTATTATTAGCTGAGTCACAGGCAAACATAGGTAAATGCACTCCTGAGACCCAAACGAGAAGTATGGCCAAAAATCTTTTTTGGGCAGCTACAGTAAGTCAGACGTTTTATGAAAAACTAATTTACAGAATCAGGTAAAACGTACGGCATATTTTTTCCATCTTTGAATGGGCTAGGGAAGAATTAGAACTCCTGTCAGGTTTTACTAATATTTGGCCTATGTCAGGAAGATTTCCCCTCATTTATTGTCCTGTTGACAACAATTTCATCAGACATAAAGTGAGGGAACATCTGCAACAGAAACATGGACAGAAACAAAAAAACTGAGAGGAATTCTAGCCTTCCCCTATTCTACAGATAAAATATATTTATGTTACCATAGGAAATGAGGGTATGCAATATCTCTTTAATTACATAGTCTAGCTGAAAAAAGACAAAAGTCCATCCAGTTCAACGATAAAAAAAGGTTTAATCCAACACCCACAGTTGATCCAGAGGAAGGCAAAAAAACCAACAAAGCATGACCCAATTTGCTCCTGCAGGGGAAAAAAATTCCTTCCTGATCCCTCGAGAGGCAATCTGATAATCCCTAGATCAACTTTACCTATAAATGTTAGAATACAGTTATATTCTGTTTATCCAAGAAAGAATCCAGGCCTTTTTTTTAAAGCAATCCACTGAGCTGGCCAGAATCAACTCTTGAGGCCGTCTATTCCACATTTTCACAGCTCTTACTGTGAAGAACCCTTTCCGTATTTGGAGATTACATTTATTTTTCTCCTGACGTAGAGTGCCCCTTTGTCCTCTGTGATGACCTCAGGGTGAATAACTGTACACCGAGTTCACTATATGAACCACTGATGTATTTATACATGGAGATCATATCCCCCCTTAATCTCCTCTTCTCAAGAGAGAATAAACTCAGTTCCTCTAATCTTTCCTCATAGCTGAGCTCCTCCATGCCTCGTATCAGTTTGGAGCCCCAGATAGCAGTAAAAACCTGATAGGCATTTCCCTACTACATTTCCTCCAAATTGTATTCAATTCAGTGATAATGCCCCCCATATCTACTGCTAACTACTAAATATATTCAAGAGGGAAGAAAAGATAAAGTCCTATATCATCCATGGCCTACTCAAAAATCATATCTGAATATCATAAACTTTTATGATAAATTCTGGGATGCATCATGTGGAGTAGATTTTAAATATCTGGAGGCTTTTCTTCTTAATGAATGATGAAACAACCAACTTCACCTAGGACTAAGAGAACAGAAAGTGTTCCGAAGGAAAAATATGGTCATGTTGTTAGACCCTGATAGTAATATATTGTTAAGCATTTCTGTTGTTTTGTCCACCCCCTGTGTTTGCTTAAAGTATAACAAAATCTGATATTAAACATCCATGACATGAGCATCGCTTTAGTTATTTCATGATAAATCATTTAATACTATGACATTACACTGTAAAATATTTAGCAGTTGAAATGAATGCAATGTATCTCAGAGGACAGCTTAGTCTCTACATATGCTTAGGCTCCCTTCTGAAAATACTATGGTTCCATAGGTCAATGTCGCTGTGTGATGGTGTATGTTAATTTGCACTAGTGTCTTACCAGCATGAACTGCAGCTGCATACCCTGTTCACTAGAGATTAAGATTTGTTGAAATAATTGGTCCCTTTGTTGAGAAGCATATCATTTTCCTATGCACTTTGTTCTTGTCTTTTTGTCTAACTCCCTGTCCTTAAATATATCAAACCAGTACAAACAATGTTCTTGAATTGACTGAAACTACCCAACAAATAACATTCTTTCCAGCCATAATAATCATAGGGGTATGTTTTGAGGTTTGTTGATTCCCAAGGCAGCTCTTAAATTGCTACTTCAAACCAATGCTAAACCACTGAAAATATACGGTGTAAAGTATGGGCCATAAGGAAATGACTAAATGTATTTTCATCAGCAGCATAACTACCATCATAAATCCTAGGGAGAGGACTGAGAAAAAGAAAGTCTATGGGAGAGAAGGAACCAGAAGGAATTAGATCTGGAAATATAATTTAAGCGCTTTAAGGGACTAATCACAGAATAGCTTACTTTAGTACCAATTTGGAACAAAAAAAATGTTGGTTGTCATCATGTTATAATATGAGTCTTTTTACCTTTGTCATTATGACTAAAGCACACTTTTGGTGAGCCCCATTCAACATCCTCCTACTGCTTGTTTTTTTATTGACCAAAATGTGGCAATTCTATGGCTGGTAAATACCAACTGGTCTACCAGCTGTTATCTACATACACTATGCTGGCTCAATTACTGCACTAGTGGACATAAGCCTGCTATCTTCAATGTGCGGCAATTCACATTTAAGCCTACAAACACCAATAACTACAGACAATGAAAAAATAGTTATTAGACAAGGTTTTTCAAATTCCTCTAATCACTATTCAACCAAATGATTCTCAACTCCTAAGGGAAGAGAAACATTTTGGCATCCTTGCCTTGTGTGTTGGAGGATCTAGTCCTGGCACAGACATACTGTTGGCATAGGCTTGACAGGTAGAGTACTTTTCTATGGTTTGATCTGTTTGCCTGTGTCAACATAGTTTCATTAACTAAGAGCTGCATCAATGTCATTCAGTAAACCCTACTGTACTTTCTGACCATAGGCATACTAGCCATAAAAAGGACCACTGTGAAGCATAAAGTCAGTAGCCACACTAAAACCAAAGTAAAAAAGGTTACTGTCTAGAAAGATAAGTCTTTCACTACTAGACACCAATTTATAAGGGGGCTATTCCACTACACCAACGTAAAGAGGGCCCTTTAAAGCACTGAACCCTATTCACTGTAAAGCAAGCCATTCCACTTCTGAACACCATTGGGTAAAGGGGGCAATTTCACTCTGAGCCAATGTAAAGTAGATTCTTCAACCACTGAACATCAATGAAAAAGGGACCCTTCCATCACTAAACACCAATGTATAGGAGCAATGCTGCAAGAAACTAGTAAATATCCAATAGTTTAATTGAAGGTCAATGTACACTGGCAATTCTACTAAACACAAATGTCAACAATCTGTCAACATGTTGGGTACTGTGGAAATAGGACACCAAGTGGATGGGAAGGCCATCAGAATTTTGCTATGAGGCCTCTAAAGCGGACCTAAACCCCCCTATCCTTCTCAGCCAAGTAAGCTGCCATCTTAGCCACTGTTTAATCTGTAATTACCATGTTGTTGCACATGTGATCAGTTATGACATCAGCTATTTGATGGTTTGACAGTTTGGTTGAGAACACAAGCAAATGGGACAGTTAGCATTCCCAACATGCCATAGATATAACTATATTTTTTAACTGTTAATTGATTGGGTTTAGTTCTGCTTTGAAGAACATCTCTGTATTTATATTTGATATATAATAATCTGGTCTCCATCTACAATTAATTAAACCTGTACTTATTATGCTATAGTTAACCACCAACTACAAAACACATTGCCTGGACAGCTATCATCCATTCCTGTCTCATCCCAACTCACACTAATCCAGTATTCCAGTGGTTGGACCCATACACACTACTTTGCTTTGTTATATCACAATTTAGTGGTTATAATGGAAACTGCTCACATTTGTGTCTACCCAAAAGAGTTTCTTATCACCTTTTGTGATTCGTTACAGTAATCTAGTTTTGTTGCTATTCTAGTTTTGGAGTTTGTAATTTGTTTGCTGACTGTCCTTGCTTGTTCTGATTTGTCTACTGCCATTCCTTACGTGTGTGCGTTATTGTTCTTCTCACACAACACCTGCCCCACCTATTCTACACTTAATGGGTCTGCCATTCAACCTTGTACTTGCCAGGGAACCTGAAAGTTATGACTTAATAGCATTACATGGTAAAACCTATACATCTTTTCAGGGCATCGTGCATAAAAATGGACATTTCATGGACTTCCATGGAACCACAAACATACTACTGGTGACATCAGGTTTGATTATCAGAGATGGAGGAGTAATACATTATAACTATATACATTATATGCTTCATGCCATGAGAACTGTACTGTGACATTTTCCTAATTGTATAAATGATGTAATGCCCATGTAATATTTTAAAGCTGCTTCCAAATGTAATATTCTTGGCATTATCAGTAAACACTTCAGATGGCAAATACGTTATTTTACATCTCAGAAATCTCATTTCAATATTTTCTCAGCTTTACAGAAATCCATTCTAGCCAGAGATGATACTCTCTCATTTTCAGAAAATCTCAGTATATTTTAATGCCTTCACTAATACCTTCAATACAATGATTTCTAATTACTTTGCAAGTATCTCATTTACTTGCACTCTACAGTAATACAATATTAAAAACAGTGAATGGCTTTTAAAACTATTTGCAGAGTGAACCCATTTGGAAAATCCTACAGCTTAGTAATAGTTTTTTTTCAGAAATGAAAGGCATATTTCAGCTCAGAATGTATTGTATTTCAAAGAAACAGAAGTTTATAAGGATGTGAAGAGCAAACCTAAAACCTGACAGGAAACGTTACCAATTGTAGTAGTTATTGTAGAAGTGATTTTTGTCTTTTTAGGGCCGAGACCAATGTGCTAAGTACAGTGACCCACTTCTACCTATTATATTTCACTTTTTTACCAATGTAAGAGAGGCAGTGCTGCTCTAGATAGGTCCACTCCATCCAACAACCCACACACCTCTACTGTGTGTGCTGGCCCAATTCACACATTTTTGTAGAGATTACAAGAAAGTACAGATGACTGTACTGAAACACTAAACTCCACTTAAGGTCTCATGCACCTAGGGCATTTTAAAAATGCTGCTCCTCTTGGCAGCAGTATTTTGGCAGAAACGCCTGATACTTGTAAAAGTGTCTAATGCTTTTACAAGCATTTAGGCATGTTTACAGATGTCAAGCACATGGACGTTAATTAATTTAATTGGCCAGAATAATAATTTATTCTAGCCATTGAAATAATTTAATGCTAAAACGCTAAATGTGCCTAGCGTTTAGGAACGTTTAGGCATGTCTGTGCGCGTTTATATGTGCAAAGTGTTTTTTCTGCCAAAACGCTGCTGCTCCCAGATGCACTCGCAGTGGGTTTTTTGTACAGCTCCTAAAAGCCCCTGCCAATAAGAGCGTCTAAAATTCTATGTGTGCATTGACATGGAGAGGCATTTGGAATCTGTAAAAAAAAATCTGATGTCCTAAAAGTGGCTGCAAAAACTCCTGTGTGCATGAGGCTTTATTCATACTGAATGAAATGACATAAAAACACCACACAAATGGTGGTTCATTTAGAATTAACTGCTTGCCATCTCTCCTATAGTAGAAGTGCTGCTATAAGGCAGCGCAGCTGCAAAATCACATATATAGGTGATTTGCATTTACGGGTAGGGGGTGCCAGCGCTGCCCTACCCGCGCCGCTATTGGCAGCTGGGGATGTCAATCACTGGGTCCCGGCCGGCGGTTTGCGGCTGGCACATGGTGATCGTTGGCAAAGCTGGCAGGGAAGAGAACTGCGTGTAAATAACACATGTCTCTCTCCTGTCAGCAGTAACATGGTGCTGTGTACTTCTCTGCAGAGCATAGAGATACAAAGCAGCATGTTTCCCAAGTAAAACAACACAGAGAAAACAATGTAAAACACATTCAGCACACATTAACCCTTTGATCACCCCAGATGTTAACCCCTTCCTGCCCAGTGTCGTCAGTACAGTGTCAGTGCTTTTTATTAGCACTGGTCACTGTATTAGTGTCACTGGGGATGTCAGTGGCAGCTAGTTAGTTCTCACCCAGTGTCAGAATGCCCACCACAGTCCTGCATCCTGCAGTCCCACAGTCCCACTATAAACCACTGATTGCCACCATTACTAGTAAAAAAAAAATCCAGTATATATATACCGCCATTTGCAGACGCTATAACTTTCACATAAACCACTTATTATACAATTGTTGAGATTTCTTTTAGCAAAGTCAAGTAGCATAATACATTTTGGCCTAGCTTTATGAAGAAACTAAATATTTAAAAAATTTTTATTGCCTATGTTTTATAGAAAAAAGTAAAAATTATTGTTTTTCAAAATTGTTGGTCTTTTTTTGTTTATAGCGCAAAAAATAAAAAACTCAGAGGTGATCATATACCACCAAAAGAAATCTCTATTTGTGGGGAAAAAATGACATAAATTTTATTTATGTACAGTTTTGCATGACCGCACAATTGTCAGTTAAAAGTAACAAAGCGCTGTGTCACACAAAATGGCCTGGTCAGGAAGGGGGTAAATCCTCTGGAGGGCAAGTGGTTTAAAAAGTGGATTTAAGTATTTCAGTGCAGCCATCAAGACTTTCTTCTAATCACTTTTTAGCAGATTGCAGTAACTTGAAAGTTCAATTGAAATTTAGTTTAAAGCAACTTAATGCATTCCAGGTTTCTCTAAAAGAAAATATGTTCAAAGTCTTACAGTTGTGTTTTATTTTTGCTTTTTTGTTTTTTAAACACAGCCACATTCTGAGAAGAAATGTCTGCCTCCTGCCAACATGCATCAGAGAAGGACTCTTGCTCTCTGTGTGAAAGTAGTGGTCAGATCTATAGCTCTGAATTCAGCAAAGTTCATGTTTAGGGTTGCCACCTTTTCTTCAAGCCAAACCCGAACATTTTAGCAGCAAATGCCAATTTTCTTTTTGTAGTATGCACTATGCACATATTTTGTGATTAAATACCATTTCTAATCATATGGAGTTAATCACAACTTTCCAAATAAGTTGCTGTAAAAAGACACTATGGGGGAGATTTACTAAAACTGGAGCAGTCAGAACTTGGTCCAGCTGTGCATGGTCGCTAATCAGTTTCTAACTTCAGCTTGTTCAATTAAGCTTTGGCAATAAAATCTGGAAGCTAATTGATTTCTGTGCACAGCTGCACCAGATTTTACACTCTCCAGTTTTAGAAAATAGACCTATTTTTGGTTTTGAAAGACTACAGCTTTGGTTATGGCTGCAGCTGATCAGCAGGGCTCGGACATAAAATCATTGGCCAGGATCTGCTGACAAAATCCTGCTGTAGCCAGAGTCAGTGCAGATCAGCAGGGAGTGAATACATGCACGCCCCTAACCCAGAACAGGCTGGATGACGTACATGTAAGTTATCCAGCCTGCTCGTGCCAACCACCCACAGTAAATGTACTGTGGGACGGTGGGAAGCAGTTAATATAATTATAGAGGGATTTTGAAAATGTTCAAACATTTTTAGTTTTTTGAGGTGTGGGATATCAGCACCCCCCTTGTAGACCGTCATTAGATCAGAGTCCCTTTATATAAGTGAACCCCCCTTAGAGACCAACTGATATAAAGGGACTCTGATCTAATGGGGGTTTGTAAGGCGGGCGATGATATTCTCTGATCTAATGGGGGTGTGTAAGGAGGATGATGATATACTCTGATCTAATGGGGGCATGTAAGGCAGGTGATGATATACTCTGATCTAATGGGGGTGTGTAAGGAGGATGATGATATACTCTGATCTAATGGGGGCATGTAAGGCAGGTGATGATATGAGGGGACTGTAAGCTAATGGGGTTGTATAAGGCAGGTGCTGATATAAGAGGACTTTGATAAAATGGTGTCTCTAATGGGGGGTGTTGACAGCTGATTTAATGGTTGGTCAGCAACCATTATATTAACAGTTAGCATCCCCCCTTAGAGACACCATTTTATCAAAGTCCCCTATATCAGCACCAGTCTTACACACCCCCATTAGCTTACAGTCCCCTAATATCAGTGCCCTGTCCCCCTATTTCCAGACCTCCACTAGAGAGAAATCCCCCTTTTATCAATCCCCCCTCCCTCTATTAGATGTGTTACTCTTACCGACAAGATAGACAAGGATTCTAGCGGAGCCGCTGCAAACAAAGAGAGCATTCAGCGCTGTGTGGGAGCCGGAGGTAGGGGGTGGAGTTGGGAGGTGGAACCACTCTAGGGCAGAAAATCCCATGTGTGCACAGCAGCTGGGCTAAAGCATCATTGGTTGCTAGAACAATGGGTGGGGGGGTGCCACAGCCTCGGGGGAGAAGGCGGAGAGAAAAGGACACAGGACCGACAGGCAAGGCTGACTGCTGACAGGAATCACTTTGATTGAAGCTAGGAACGATACCCCCACTAAGTTCCCTCACTGGCTGTTGGCTGCATGACTGAAGGTATGTTGTTGTGTCTGGGTTTCAAGTGAAAAGAAATCCAGGCACAAGTGTCAAAACCTGGACTTTCCAGGTCAGTGCTGTACAAGTGGCAACCCTATTCATGATCCATGTTGATTGGTGAGCTATTGTTCTGACTTAGCAGGGGGTGCATTGGATCTTTGCAGAGAGACCACTTTTTTCACACACATAGCAAGGATACTTTCATTTTAGCATGCCTATAGTGGACATACTTTTCTACTTTGGTCGTAACTGTTTCCTAAAATAAAATAAAAAAAAACTGTATGACTTTGTACATTTATATTTTGTTTCGATACCCCTGGAATGTATTTAAACCAAAAATTCAAAATCCAATCCTTTTAGCTCTGAAGAAGGGGGTTCATCTCCCAAAATGCGTCAGCTTATCCCTAAATAGGACACAGCATTGTGTTGACTGCCATTGCAGATTACATATTCTGCTTTTTATTTTATCTTTGGTTTGTGAGTATACATCTTTTTGTTTACACAATAAATACGTGGTGTACCACGGTAATGCACGATGAGAGTGCGCCCTTATTTGCTTTTGTTACCCCTGGAATGTCTTTAAACCAAAAATTCAAAATCCAATCTAAAATCCAAAAAGTTCTAAACTTGATGGATTGACATAGGCTTTTGCACTGTATCACTGCCGTTTGCACTAAATGTTTTCACCAGTTGCCATTTTAGATCATAGGGGCTGCCACAAATGTAACACACATCTGTTAATGAAATATTACCAGCCAGAGTGCAGTTAGCTGAGGTTGTGCTGTCGCACAAAATGCGTTGGGTGGAGCCTCATTGCTGACGTCACGCCGCCGCTATTGAGAAGCGGCGGCCATCTTGGTACATGATTATTTTTCCTTCATTTTTCCTTGATTTGTATTATTCCACGTGGAGGATATTTTTTATGTCTGATACATGATTTGTAATAAATGTTGCACTATAAAGCACTTGCTATATAGCAATGTGCTATAAAGCACTTTTTGGCTCCTGTGGCTGAGCTGATTCCCCCCCCCAGGATCACAGGAGACCTGTCCCAATGGATGGATGGATGGAGCTACAGCATTAGATCTGGAGCTATCAGTAGACCACTGCACCCCCAGATGTGTGATATAAACAAATGCGCTTTAACATTTTCTGTCTGGTGAGTGTACATCCGTCCCAAGTGGTGGATTCCTTTCATGAATTTCTACACGTCTGCACATCATGAATAACTGCATGTTTGCACTTTGGCACTTGGAATAATTATCCTTCCATAAAGGACATTATTAGGTTTTATTGCCTGCTGAACTATTATTACAGTCGTCATGGATGCATATTGATGTACTTAGTTGCACTTTTGATGCACGTCTCTGCACTTTATTATTATATGATATTTATGTTACATGCGTTTACAGTGCTGCACTTATACCTTTGAAGTTGATTTTGAGAGCGTTGTTGATATCCAGATTGCTGACAGCTATTCTCAGAGCATTGAATGAGGAAAGAACACACAGGCCTAGTGCAGAGTGGCTCTGAGGAAGAGGCAAGTCCTCGAAACGCGTCAGCCTATTAGATGTCTACACTCCCTATTGCGGACTGTTACTCAGCGCGGTGTTGACCCAGCTGTTCTTTATTATGTGCCTTGACTTTATTGTCGTTTGTGAGTAGAACACCTACTTTATTTCTTATTAAACATTTTTTATGGTAATGCACTAGGCCTGTGCGCCCTCTGTTTGTTCTTTCCTCATTCAGTATAATTGGATTCCCCCGCTCTATTTGAGGGAAGCAAGGTGTGCATGTTCTAGGACATTCCTAATGTGGTTGTAGCCTGCATCGAGTCCATCACCAAGCGCAGGAGCATTTGTGTTTGCTGGTTCTTTGTATTCTCAGAGCATTCATTCGACAATTCTAATTTATATATTTCATAATACCTAGCGCTCACCTACACAATATTTGGTTATATGTGATACACTGAGTGGGCGGCACAGTGACTTAGTGGTTAGTACTTCTGCCTTGCAGTAATTGGGTCATGGGTTTAATTCCCAACCATGGCGCCTCCTGCTTGGAGTTTGCATGTTCTCCCTGTGTTCGCTTGGGTTTCCTCTGGGTACTCCAGTTTCCTCCCACACTCCAAAGACATGCTGGTAGGTTAATTGGCTCCTGTCTAAATTGTCCTAGTTTCATCCCTGGCCATGCGGGATCTCCTGCATGGTAGGGGTTGGGGAAAGACCTGGCAACCTACCCTGTAAAATAATTACTAAGAGAATTCATGGAAAAAGTTGCTTACGAGAGACGGTCCATGCAATTGCCAAGGGTCAGATATGACTGGATAGATAGATAGATAGATAGATACACTGAGTAACTGATGTTATAAATAGATTGAGATATATATATATATATATATATATATATATATATATCACAGCACTGCACTTATAGAAATTTGATCATTAGCTTTCCGCATTCTCGCCACATATACTATTTCTCAAAGGGGCAAAGGTAAATATGTTCTTCTGAGGATGTAGGAAAATTAAGTAAAGCTGTTGCTTTTCCTTAAATGAGAGAAACACAATTTTGCTTTAAAGTAGATCTGTCACCAAGACAGTAGCATTGGCATGAGCTCTCAACTCTATTTAGCTTTCTGCTACAGAGAGGGAGAACTAAACAGAAGATGCAACAAATTTCCTCGGCTCTGCCACACTATCTTCTTGCCTTACATGCAGCATGCATACATAAAAATGCAACACTAATATATGCATTCAAATAAGGAGAAAAAAAACACAGGGTTTAAATACAGTCTTCCTCAATCACTTAAGATGAGAAGTAAAATTGTTTTACTCTGTTGTTGGTCTTTTTTAACACTGAATTTATCAGACCTTTTAGAATGCTGCTTTCGTGATTACATTAGGACATGTAGCTTGATTAGCCAGGCATGAAATGATTAATTTTGTTCTAACTCACCACACAGCAGTTTTCTGTTGATTAGTAAGAAAGCACAAGGATTACCATTTCAGAATCATACAATGAGGAATCACAGTACACAGATTTCATTATTTTAAACTTATATACAGTATATATTTTAGAGCTGTTTCCAGAAGCATTACACATTCTCTCTGAGCAGTTACATTATTTGTTTATGTAAAATAGGTTGGTGATCCTTAACCACTTCCCATCTGGCCCATGTATATAAACGGTAGGATGGGAGCAGTGCAGGGGCGGGTGGCCGCTTATAAACGTCCTCCCCGCTTCCCTGCGTGTGTGCGCTCCCTACAAGCATGCAGCACCGTGATTCGGTGCCCGCTGTGTCCTCCTGACACAGCGGAAAACCAATCGCTATACGGAACCGCTGTGTGAGGTCCCGATCATGTGATCACTGATTTGCCAATCAGTGATCACATGATAAGTAGTAAGCAAGATCTCACTTCTGACATCATTACTTACTACTTGTGAAATCTATGAATGATCATAGAGGTCACATGGTGCAAGGCTATTCACAACAGCCTTGTACCATGTGACAAACTGTGACCAATCACAGCTCGCACAGTATTTCTGCAAGAATACAGCCAGAGAGAAGGACAAATTATTGATTTTACAGCCTTTATGGGTGTAAAAGCAATCAGTGTAAAAAAAAAAAACATCACCCACCACAAGTAGTACAGTGTCACTATGGTGATACTGTATTGCTAAGGTGACAGTATGTTAAAAAAAAAACATAAATAATAATATAAAAAATTTAAATACATTTGTAAAATAAAAATTAAAAAATTATAATTTTTGGTTATAAACTAATTTAGGTTATTTTGTTTTTACTAAAAAGATAGCTGAATACATTTTGGCCAAGATTTATGAAGAAAGATTATTTATTTGCAAAATTTTAATAATACAGGAGGTGTGTTACTGACCAGATCATCAGGTGAAAACAGAGGGGAAAAAAAACTAAAAAAGAAGACTAGTACAGCCACCATATAAGCTGCAATATATTACATGTTTGGTTTTGGGTGTAATGCCGCTTTAAGAAATGCACAAAAATTGCAGTAATAAATTAGGAGTTACTAGCATGTTTTTGTTATAATGCAAATCAATATCACATTCACTGCTGTCCTGTTACAGTTCTGATTTAAAATTATATGTATACATTTGAAAAAAATATCATAGGATCAAAGATGTCCCACTGCAGTTTTTAATTATGTTCAAAAGTCTATGGTAACACAACATCTTATGTCTGCTAGAAAATAAACTTTATGTTCCAATTAATGTTTCCCTCAACAATTCCTTATTTTTACCTATTGCCTACAAAGTTTTTTTTCACTTTAAAGGTTTTGTCAAATAAAAATGGCTGAATAGTCTAAAAATTGCTTGAGTTGGTAAAACAAAGCTTCTTCCATTGCTTGTTTTTACATCTGGGTGAAATGTTCACCTTTGATGTTGCCCCCATGGATTTTGAAATCGTTCAGATCATGGGTACAACCTATAATTCAATAGTTACAATATATTCACCCCTCCCCTCCTTTGTGCATGTATTAACAAAGAAAGAGAATAGAGTAGATTTTCATCCAGATGCAGTGCCCACTACAGTGATTACAGTTCCTCCAAGGTATTTCAGTATATGTGAGGCATTTACATAATAACAATGGATGGAAAAGTGGAGAAGACAATGACAAATTCTGTACCAAAATGCGCAAGAATATCATCACTATTGCCAGTGCTTTCTATGAATGCCACAGGTAAAGGTGAGAATGCAAACAGTTACTACACTATGCCATCCTAGCATGGCTAGACCTTTCCTATACAACATCTATGACTAAATGGCATTATATAATCATATAAAATTAAAGCGAACTTCATATTCGTATTAAATTTTAAAACAATTACATCTCTTTTTTTTAATTGAAAGGTCTATTCTTGCTCATGAAATATAAAGCATTTTATAGTAGAAGCTGCACAAATTGTATTTTTCTGTATAGTATGCTATACAATGGCTTAACAGCAGTTCCCAGTACGGAACATTACATTCTGTTCAACTTCCTTTTGGTTGTAAATAACACAGGGCTCACGCTAAGAGGCATGTTGGCCAAAATGCTTGTGGTTGACATACTGCTCTTTAGCTTTGCCATCAGGAAAAGCAATGAATAGCTTAACAGGAAATACTCACTAGGGCATGTATTCAGTTAACATTACATCAGATGTGAAGTGACAGTTTTCTAAACTAGAGTGCTATAAGGCATGGCACAGGGTTATTAATTACTATTTAAAACACAGGGGGTTTTTTTTCAACCACAATTGGATTTTAATAGGATCTACTGAAAAAGGATATAAAAGCTATTTTTTTTATTGCAAATTAGGGCATTGCTGTCTAGAATTGTAACATAAAAAATCTAGAGGACAAATGACTTCTATAGACCTTATAATATGTAGTGTATGACACTGGTAACTAAGTCATAGACATCAGAACACTTGTTTTTTTCTACAGCTAGCCAACTAAACTACACTTTGCACAGACTGGGATGACTCATGCAACTCTAACAATTTGAGCGGTTCACAGTTTAACACAGTCTTTCTCAACCTTTTTACCCTGGAGAAACCCTTGATATTCTTTTCAGGTCTTGGAGAAGCCCTGCTAAAAATAAATATACCTACAGTGATCACTAAATTGTAAAACATTTTATATGTAAAAATAAGTAATATGGCATACTTAGAATATTTGACACCGTGGGCAGATAATCTGCTCTGTACACCATTTTTGTAATAATCTTGAAATTACATGAACCATAATAATACCAGAAAAGACACACAGAAAAATTGTAATATCCCCTAACATAAGTGGTCAGCGTAGAAGTGCTCTCTCACATTGGTGGTCAGTATAAGCAGGGGATCAATTTGTGATTCAGGAAGAACCCTAGGGTTCCACACCACCCTGGTTGAAAAAGGCTGGTTTGACATAGTGATACTCAAGATACATTACATTATTTCTGCTTGAAAGAAAATAGTATTCTGAATGTAAACTGCACAGCAGATGAAATAACAAATCAGACTTTATACTTTTGCCCATCCTAAATTGTAAGCTCGAAAGAGCAGGGTCCTCGAACCCCTTGTGTATTGTATTGTACTGTATTGTCTCATGTACTGTCCCCCACTATAATGTACAGCACTGAGCAAACCCTTTGGCGCTATATAAATACTGTATAGTAATAATAATAATAATAATACACAAAGCAGTGTATTTATAAAAAATGTAGAGCTATTGTTCCTGTGAACCCACATGCATAATTGTCTAGATTTAAAAAAATTTCCAGGAACACCTTTGTTATTTCCAGGGCCAGGGTATTCATTTAAAATTGGCATGGTCCTACAAGAGGCATATTGTTAACCTACTGATTAATATTAAAGTAAAGAACAATTTATCACAATAAGGCCAGAAACACAACCAAGAAGGTATTATTCATAATTAAAATGATGTATGAATTAATTTAGCTGGGTACAACTTTTAGTCTGTACAGTTTATATAAAGTTCAGCAACTCAACAGCTCTTGTAGAGAATAAAGTGATTAAAGGGAGACAGCGGTGTTCAGTGAGGAGGACAGGGCACAGTGGGGTGAGCGAGTGAGCACTGGTGATCAGTGGTGGGGAGAGGAGGCAGTGGTTCTCAGTGGGACTGACTCCCTGCAGGTTCTTATTTGGAGAATAGGAGAGCAGTGGGACTGGGGGGGCACAGGGGAGCAGAAGGGTGAACAATGAGGCAATGGTTTTCAGGAGGGAAGATGGGGGGCAGTGGTGCTCAGTGGGGTTGATAAAGGGACAATAGAGGGAATGGAGATGGACAGAGGTTAAGTTGTGCTCAGTAGGATTGATGGGGGGGGCATTGGGGAAGATGGGAGGTGCATTGGGATGGGCAGGGGGGAGTGGTGTGGACAGGGGGCAGAGGTACTCAGTGGGGTAGACAGGTAGGCAGTGGGATGGACAGGGGTTTTAACTGAGGGTGAGGGATAATGGTGTGGACAGGGGGTAGATGTGCACAATAGGGGGGGGCAAGGGCAATGGAGGGCAGTGGTATGGAGAAAGTGACAGTGGGTGGACAGGGGGCACTGGTGTTCAGTGAGCGAGACAGGGCAGTGGTGTGGACAGGGGAAGAGGTGTTCAAAGGGAGGCAGGGGGCAGTAGGGTGAAAAGGGAGGCAGTGGGTGGACAAGGGGGCTGTTCTCAATGAGGAGGACAGGGGGGCAGGCTGGAAGCAGGCTGGTGGTAGGAGGGGTAGTGGTGCTCAATGGGAGACTGAATACCTGACTCATGCTTTACTATGCTTAGGTCTGCTGGAAAGCTTCCTCTGCTACTGAGGCTACCATGGCTGGTGTACTTTTAGTGATTCCTGTTTTGCTGCACTGAGTGCTGCTTCTGAGCATAGCTCTTTGAAGCAATGGAGTGTCCACTCAGCAGCATAAAAGATACAGGACAGCATCATGGAAAAACAAGGGGGATCCTTTAGCTGCTGCAGAGAGTTCCTGTGCTGCTCATTGCCCTGACATTTTTTGAGCACTACATCCACCAAATCTGAGCTCTGATGAGTTGTGGAGACAGAAGCTGACAGCTGCAAATTGAAATGCACAGGCAGTTTTCGGTCTCAGGAACAGAGATCAGGGGTACATACTTTGAGTGCCAGGATCTAGGGATGCCTATATCTCACACTGTGTTCCTGAGAGTCATTCAATGAGTCAAATGTTAGTCTTCATATAGAGAAGGGAATTAGGAAAATTCCACTTTATGGCCACTAGAAAGAGCTAATGGTGTAGTAAATCAGTGTGTATGCCATAGTGTGGTATTTTCCTGATTTGCTCTATTCAACTATTATTCCATATATAACATTCAACCTGTAGATAAAATAACCTATTAACATTTGCTTTTGCCCCCATTCACACAGAATACTTGTGCATGCGTTTCACATGAAAAATAATTCTGAAATGTTATAAATACAAGTCTAAGTCTTTAAAGTGATAGTAAACTCAGGTTTTGAACTTGTACCTAGTGCACATACGAGGGAGTGCCATCATTGTGGCTCAGCCATTCAAAAGGCGGGAGCCCTCAAATCCAGAAGTAAGGTAGGTTGAAGATAGAAGCCCTGTCAGCGGTAACAGCACGCCTTTGAAGGGCTTCGTTTTAAGGTAAGCCTGCCATAATGTAATAATATGTGGTGCATACTGCACATCATGGCTTAAACCACCAGGGGGGGACACTTTTTTTTAATCAAAGAGTTTACTACCGCTTTAAAGCCCAGCTGATATTTTCCTTAATTGTGGATACATATAAATTTGGAATGCAGTCAAAAAGTACTTATCTATGAAAAAATAGAATGGGTTCTGCACAATGATATGGGACTGCTGCTAACACCTACCGCACTCTAATGGGAATGTGTAGAAACATTAAACTTAGGGTGTAGCGCTGTTCCTGATATATAGTGAAGTTGATCAAAGTGCTATGTACTGGTGACGTGCTATACAACGCCTCCCCCCTATCTATTCCCATGAAGATGGATAAATGTAGGAGGATGGATAAGAGGATCCCTCCTTCCTATCAGCCACCTACCTACTTAGATGACCAAGTGTGGCACACTAAAGATGCAAACCGTGCAAAATGAAGGGGTGGATCTACAAACCACTTCCCTCTTGTAAAGCAAATGTTTCAACCATGAATGATATATGTGGGTAGTACCTAGGATTTGCCAATGCAATGCAAGCAGTGCAAAAATGAGTGTGGATCTACAAACCACCTCCCTCTTATACAGCAAATATTAATAAATCCAAAACCGTGAATAATATGTACTAATGGGATAAGTGAGTAGTACCTAATATTTGGAACTACAATGCACCTCCCCCATATACCACCATGCATACATGATAAATCAGAACAAACAATGCAATAACAATGCAATAAAAATAAAATAGGACAGTACTATATATAATGCAATGAAAATACTGCAGGCCACTTCCCCCCTTAGAAAAGTGGGTTGCAATATACCAGTGAACATGAAACTCCATTGCACCTCCCCCTATGAAAGACAATTCATTTTGAAAAATCTTAATAAAAAATAATAATAATAAATATAAAATTAATTAAATGAAATAAAAGTGTCCATATGATTATAGTCCAAATTGTATACTCCAATGTGCTTTATACCATACAGAGGTTGCACAGGCAGGCCAACTCCTCCAGGATGGCACATCAATATGTGCCATTGCCAGAAGGTTTGCTGTGTCTCCCAGCACAGTCTCAAGAGCATGGAGGAGACTCCAAGAGACAGGCATTTAGTCTAGGAGAGCTGGAAAGGGCCTCAGGTCCTTAAACCATCAGAAGGACCGCTATCTGCTCCTTTGTGCAAGGAAGAACAGGAGGGGGCACTGCCAGAGCCCTACAAAATTACCTCCAGCAGACCACTGGTGTGAATGTCTTTGACCAAGCAATCAGAAACAGACTTCATGAAGGTGACCTGAGGGCCCGCCGTCCTCTAGTGGGCCCTGTGCTCACTGCCTGGCACCATAGAGCTCAGTTGGCATTTGCCATTGAACACCAGAATTGGCAGGTCTGTGTGCTTTTCACAAGTGAGAGCAGGTTCAGCCTGAGAACATGTGACGTAAGAGGGTCTGGAGAAGCCATGGAGAACATTATGCTGTCTGTAGCATCGTTCAGAATGACCGTTTTGGTGGTGGGTCAGTGATGGTCTGGGGAGGCATATCCATGGAGGGACGCACAGACCTCTACAGGCTAAACAATGGCACCCTGACTTCCATTAGGTATTGGGATGAAATCCTTGGAAATATTGTCAGACCCTACGCTGATGCAGTGGGTCCTGGGTTCCTCCTGGTGCACAACAATGCCCAGCCTCATATTGCGAGAATATGCAGGTAGTTCCTGGAGCATGAAGGAATTGATACCATTGAATGGCCCCCATGCTTGCCTGACCTAAATCCAATAGAAAACCTCTAGGATATCAAGTTTCAGTCCATCTGACACCACCACCACCAGGGAGCTCAGTGATGCCCTGGTCCAGATCCTGGAGGAAATGCCCCAGGACACCATCCGTCTTCTCATTAGGAGCATGCCCCAACATTGTCTCCTAGATTGTAAGCTTAAAAGAGCAGGGCCCTCGATCCCCTCATGTTTTGCATTGTATTGGTATTGTTCTGTCACATGTTCTGTCCCCCTTTGTAATGTACAGCGCTGAGCGAACTATTGGCGCTTTATAAATACTGTATAATAATAATAATAATTGTCAGGCATGCATACAAGCACGTGGGGGCCATGCAAACTACTGAGCACCATTTTGAGTTGCTGCAATGAAATTTCAGCAAAACGGATTAGCCTGCATTTTTTCACTTTGATTTTCAGTCCTCTGTAGGTTGATAATTTTCATTTCCTTCAAACAATGGGGCTTCCTTACATGCCTAACACATTATCCAGTCCATATCAGTACAGTAAAGTGTTCCTTTAATTTTTTGAGAGATATATATATATATATATATATATATATATATACACACAGTATATTCTAACACTAACACTTGTAAAGGTGGGCATGTGCAAGGATTTTAAGGCAAATACAGTGCGCTGGGGTTGGTTTTCTAAAACTGGAGAGTGCAAACTCTGGTGCAGCTCTGCACAAAAACCAATCAATTTTCAGATTTTATGCATCAAAGCTCAATTGAACAAGCTGAAGTTACCATGCATAGCTCCACCAGATTTTGTACTCTCCAGTTTTGGTAAATCAACCCCATTGCACAGAAAAGCTTTATTCTGCTGGGCACAGACTACCTTTATCTGGGTTTTAGTTCTCTCTTTAGCTAAGCTCTAAGAATTCTTTATCAGACCTTACATCAGCAAATGTTTTTTGTTATTACTGATATTATTAAAGTGATAGTATACAGTATTTTCAGCAAACACGTTTTTATTTATTTTTGCAGTATGCATATATGATATATATATATATATATATATACATATATATATATATACATATATACGCTATATTGCTAAAAGTATTAGGACACCCCTCCAAATCATTGGATTCAGGTGTTGCAATCACCTCCATGGCCACAGGTGTAAAGAATCAAGCACCTAGAGGAATACAGACTGCTTCTACAAACATTTCTGAAAGAATGGGTCGCTCTTAGGAGCTCAGTGAATTCAAGCGTGGTACTGTGATAGGTCGCCACCTGTGCAATAAGTCCATCCATGAAATTTCCTTGCTACTAAATATTCCATGGTCAACTATTAGTGGTAATATAACAAAGTAGAAGTAACTGGGAACAACAGCAACTCAGCCACAAAGTGGTAGGCCACGTAAAATGGAAGAGCCTTCAGATTAGCACAACAACAGTGCGTAGAGAGCTTCATGGAATGGGTTTCCATGGCCAAGCAGCTGCATCCAAGCCTTACATCACGAAATGCAATGAAAAATGTCAGATGCAGTGGTGTAAAGCACACCGCCACTGGACTTTAGAGCAGTGGAGACGTGTTCTCTGGTGTGACGAACCATGCTTCTCTGTCTGGCAAGCGATGGACGTGTCTGGGCTTGACAGTTACCAGGAGAACGATACTTGCCTGACTGCATTGTGCCAATTGTAAAGTTTAGTGGAGGGGGATTATGGTGTGGGGTTGTTTTTCAGGGGTTGGGCTTGGCCCCTTAGTTCCATTGAAGTGAACTCTTAAGGCGTCAACATACCAAGACATTTTGGACAATTTCATGTTCCCTGTGGGAACAGTTTGGGGATGGCCCCTTCCTGTTCAAAAGTGACAGCACATCTGTGCACATAGCAAGGTCCATAAAGACATGGATGAGCAAACTTGGGGTGGAGTAACTTGACTGGCCTGCACAGAGTCCTGACCTCAACCGGATAGAACACCATTAGGATGAATTAGAGCGGAGACTGCAAGCCAGGCCCTTTTGTCCAACACCAATGCCTGACCTTTACAAATGCGCTTCTGGAAGAATGGTCAATCATTTCCATAGATACTCTCCTAAACCTTCTGGACAGCCTTCCCAGAACAGTTGAAGCTGTTATAGCTGCAAAGGGTGGACCGGCTAAATCTTAAACCCTACGGACTAAGACCGGGATGCCATTAAAGTTAATGTGTGTGTAAAGGCAGGCATCCCAATACTTTTGGCAATATACTGTGTGTATGTATATATATATATATATATATATATATATATATATATATATATATAATTTTTTTTATTTTTTTTTTGAGTATGGCCTATATCTGATCTTATGTGTATGTACAGTGTATCTTAAATATAAAAAACAAACATTCCCATTAATGGATTAAGTAAGCAAAGTAAACATTATAGAATGAGTTATGCAGATGTGTAGAATAATAACAACTGAAACAACAAATGTATAGCATTACACAACAAAAACATAGAGGGACACTCTATACGTATATAGGTTTTAAAGGGAGAAGTCAGTTGACATCCATTATATTTCTGCTACAAGGATGGATGCATTAACTGCCAATCCAATGATAGAATGATAGTCCGTAGTACAGCAAGGTATAGGTAAACCATCCACAGTGTTCTGCTTTTGTGCACTTCTTGCTAACAGTGTAAGATAATCACCATAGTCTGCATTCAATGATCAGTCATCTGTGATTATAGCAGCGTCTGGAGATGTTGTGACAAGGTATTAACAAGGAATCCAATTCCATGTTACAATCTCACTCTGCATTTTCTGCTCAATCATCTCATGACTTTCATTTCCTACAGTACTGTGGGTTATAATGTTTATTGTTTGCTGTATTGATTTAAAGTCTGTGAAATGGACAGTTGCCTTTCAGAACTAAGCAACAAACACCTTGATAACTCCTTTTTTAAATACTTTCCCCGGAGCTGTATCATCACTTTTAATCAGGGACTTGGATAAGGGGGTACCACCAGTCCTCCTGTACAGGGCCCAGGCTGGAAGGGAGGCCCAGGTAGCTGAGTGAATCAGATCTGAACAGGGAGCATATTCGGCATGGCAGGGGGAAATTACTGGAACTGATCCCCAGTATGGCTCTCTCTGCAGTTCCAGTAATTGCAAACTTGTCGTACCTATTACCCTCCCCGTGCACCATACATTTCCTGTGCTGCCCAGGTGACTCTGTGTGTCCCCATCCCTGCAGTGATTTTATTTTTAATTTAGCACAATGGAAATTTAGAAAAGTGCTTTTCATAGACCTCAAGAGATTATAGAGCTTACCAAATCACATATTTTTACTAAAGTATATCTAAACCCAATCACTACAGCCTCATAAAATGCTGTTTTAAAAGTTTATTTCTGTCTTTTCAAATCTGTTCTCCTGATGTGGGGAGATTAACTCTCCTACAATGCAATCTCAAAGTCTGAACGTTCTCCTTCCATGCCCAAAATGTGCATGAGAAGGGAGTAAGAAATGTTTGTGGCCCTACAAATGTAGACCATATGTTGGGATTTTCATAAGGATCACAAACTGCTTTGTGATCTATAGGAATCAGTGATGACTTGATTTACCTCAAGGTGACATGTGTAAGTACCCCTGGTGTCCAATATAGAGAGGGCTGTGATATCCAATGCCCTCCTTGGTTGATGGATTGAAAGCCTGGCCTTGACACTTCTCATTTTCTGAGATTCGCTATTGCTGCGTTGCTTTGATGGGCAATCCCACAAGCCAACAGTGAGATGAGAAGTAAGGAAGTAAATGTATTTCAGAGCACATGGCACCAGAGTGCTTACTTTGAGGAAGGACCTCACATACAGGCACTCAAAGGTTCATGCAATGTGCTTACAGTGCTGGATTGGTTCATTATAACAATAGGCAAATCCATTTAAAAATCATTCTTTAATACAGGGAAGAATACACAGTACCTAATAATTGTTTTAATGTTACAATTGTCAAACATACCCTATTTCCTACTTGTTGGAATCTGATAAATAACCAATTCCACTATTTTACTTGCTGGGTCAGTGGGAAGGCAGCATAGAAGCCATACAATTGCATTGTGTGATGTTTTGGTTGTTTGCTGTACTACATTTACCACACAGTCTAGTTTTTAATTCAACTCTGTTGCAGGTAGAGCTTGGAGCACCTTGCTTCTGGGGATAGGGCTACATTGCCACACAGCCTTTAAGTTCAGCTGTGGCTGAACATAAGAGTGACAGTTCTGGGGAGAATTAGTATGACTGTATAAAGCATTGTCAAACATATACAGGACAAACCATATCCCTCCCATAGTACTGACAGGATCAACAGATATGTTTGTCGGTAAAGTAATAGATAAAAAACAAGCAGTTTGCTATGAGGACACTTGGTGGGGGGAGGAGCCAGGACAGCTGGCAGGTGACCCTGAAAGAGGAGTATTGAGGCTTCTGTGTTCAAAACTATTGCACAGAAGAGGTAAATATATCATGTTTGTTTAACCGCTTTCCATCCAACCACTGCATATACAGTAAATGGCCAGGTGGGACAAGCGGCATTTTGAACATGGATATACGTGCGGCTGCATGGCCATGCAGTGGCATGCTCCCGCGGTGTCCATGTCCCTTGGACACAGAGCATCCCTGATCCACAAATGGTCTTTGCAATTGACCCATCTGATCACATGATGGCTGTATCCAATCACAGTCATCATGTAATGTAAACACACGTCGGTGTTTACTTGATCAGCTCTCTTTATCCTCACACAGAGCCAGTGTGAGGAGAAGGAGAGTCAATCTGTGCCTGCCAGACAGGGATCAGTGAGTTATACAGCATTATAACTGCTTTTTACACACTGATCACCCAGCCAGTGTCCTCAGTGTGCACCACAGTGTCACAGTGCCCCATCAACATCTGTAACAGTGTACCAGTGTTCAATCAATCTTACACAATGTACCAGTGCACAACACTTGGCAGTGGTGTTCTATTGCAACATTAACATATGTTGGTGTCCATAGTGGACCATCAACATCTGTCAGTGTCCAAGTTGACCATCAACATCCGTCAGTGTCCCTGTAGACCATCAACATCTGTTAATGTCCAAGTGGACATCAACATCTGTTGGTGTACTAGTGCACCAACAACATCTGCCATAGTGTCCCAGTAGACCATAAACACCTGTTATAGTGTCCTAGTGCACACTCAACATCTGCCAGTGTCCTAGTGGACCATCAACATCTGTCAGTGTCCCAGTGCACAAACATCTGTCATAATATCACCAGGGCACCATCAACATCTGTCATGGTGTCAGCAGTGCAACATAAATATCTTTCATAGTATCAGCAGAGCAGCATCAACATTTGTCATAATATCAGCAGTGCAGCAATAAATATCCAAACGCCATGTCTAAAAAATACAACACTGAGGAGGCATTCCAGATAAAGAGTATGACGGACAAGAGTAGAGTAGAACTCTCTCTGTCAGACTCAGATTCTGAGTATAAGCCAGTTGAAAGCGATGGGTCAGTATGGGATTCTGAGGAGAAGAGAGTCCCAACAAAGAGATTCTGGTAATCTGAGGAGAAGCAGGCATCCACCAGTAGTACTGTAAATCCTGGTGCAATGGCGAGAACAAGCAGCAGAGAACTTCCAGATGCCAGGTACTAGTAATGGGACCATCCATAACAACAAGTTAGGGCCCATACTAGCATCCCAGACTTAATTTTAAGTCCAACATGACTGCCTGCTAATTCTGCAGAACCTACAATCCCACAGCCAGGCCCTCAGATAGAAACAGAATATGTTACTCTAATTTTTTTTCATTTATTTTTCAGTGATGATTTGCTGAATTACATTGTGGAGCAGTGTAATCTATATGCCAACCAATACATTGCCAACATTCCTAATTTATCATATGCCTGGCCATTTGAGTGGAAAGCATTCACCATGGAGGAATTTAATGTTTTTCTTGCATGTATATTTAATATGGGTCTTGCAAACAAACAAAGTCCATGCTTACTGGTCCACTCAACCTATATATCACATGCCGGTCTATTCTTCTTCTTCTTCTATGCCCAGAACATGCTACTATGAGATGAAAATGAGGTTTTTACACTTCAACGGTAATATCCAGTGCCCTCCTCTCAATCATCCTAATTACGACAAGCTGTTCAAAATTTGGCCACTCAGTCAATTTTTTTCCTGCAAGTTTTCAGAAATGCTTACTCCCAACAATAATATTTGTGTGGATGAGTCCATTGTCCACTTCACTTCACAAGGTATGCAACAGGGTCACTGGATATACATATAACTTCAAAATATATGTGAAAAAGAACAGTCAGCTAGACCCCCCTTGGATGTCCTACCTATATGGGGAATAATGACAAAATTGTTTGGCAACTTGTAGAACCGTTATTCTAGAAGGGTTACCCTCTGTAAATTGATAATTTCTACACAAGTCTCCCACTATTCTGCCATCAATATTGCAAGCAAACTGTGGCCTGTGGGACAGCGAGGGTCAATCACCAGGAGTTCCCACAAAAATTTGTCACAAAACTCAAAAGGGGTGAGTAAACCAGTTTGCGAAATGAAGAGATAATATTTCTAAAGTGGAAAGAATAAGGAAAACCCTAAATTCTTTCCTCAATCAACAATCATACCTCGGTGGAACTTCAAACAAGTCAAGGTCATGTCCAAAAACCCAAGTGCATACATGATTGATCATGCTTTTTGCCTGCCTCCTGAACTAATCCTTTGCTCTGTCACTGTATTATTGGGATTCAAGATAAAATGGAGGTCTCACGTATGTGAGCAGCTCCAGAGTTGTTTTCCAGAGTAAAGAAAACTAAGTTTTTGGTTTTCTCCGGGTTTTGTAATTCCCGTAGGGTCTGGAGGCCGGAGGCTTTGATGAGATTTGGGTGAGAAGAAGACTTTACCCGTGTCCAGGTCTTACTGGATCAAGTCCCTAAGCCTAATGTTTCTGCCAGCTGTCATCTGACCCTGGCCAACCATGCCTCTGCCTGCTGCCTGGACGCCACACTGTTTATGGACCATGCTCTTGCCTGCTTCCTGCATTTCAGCCTGCTTCCTGTACTGTATGAAACATGTTCCAGCTTGCTGCCTTGACCAATTATTTGTACTGACCATGCGAGACACCAGTCCAACTCATCCTTTGCCGACAATTGCACTACTAAAACCACAGGTAGGTGTTTGTTTTACAAAATGTGGTAATTTTTTGGGTGTTTCTATTGTCCTGGTGCTCCAGGGCCTTCAAAAATGTGATAAGTAGTCAGGAAATTAAATATGTAATTTATGCCCCTAGAATGCCTAAAAGTGCGTTTTAAATGTTGGGCCTCTCTATGTGTCAAAGCTGTGAAAAAGTCTCAGACATGTGGTATCACCATACTCAGGAGAAGTAGCAGGATGTATTTTGGGGTGTAATTCTCGGTATGTCCATGCTATGTGTTAGGAATATCGTATAAATGGACAAACTTGTGTACATTTTTTTTTTCATTTTCTTTCCATATTTTACAAAAACTTGTGGAAAAAAATGACATGTTTGAAAGACTAATTATGCCTCATAAAATATACCTTGGGGTGTTTACTTTCATTTTGTGGGTGTTTCCACTGTCCTGGTGCTCCAGGGCCTTCAAAAGTGTGATAGGTAGTCATGAAATTAGATGTGTAATTTATATCCCTAGAACACCTGAAGGTGCCCCCCTGATGTTGTGCATCTGTATGTGGCTAGGTTCTGAAAAATCTCACACACATAGTATTTCCATACCCAGGAGGAGTAGCAGCAAGTATTTTGGGGTGTAATTCTTGCTATGTGACCTGTGTGTTATAATATCTTATAAATTGACAACTTTGTGCAAAAAAAATAAATGTTTCTTTCCAGTTTCCAAAAACTTGTGAGAAAAAAATTACATGTGTAATTACTTATAATTTATGTCCCTTGAACACCTGAAGGTGCTCCTTGGATGTTGTGCCTCTTTATGTGGCTAGGCTGTGAAAAAATCTTGGATATGTTATATTGCCATACTCATGAGGCGTATCAGAAAGTGTTTCTGAGTGTTAGAAATATCTAATAACTTGTCAACTTTTGTGCAAAAAAAAAAAACAATTTTCATTTTCTTTTCACAGTTTCCCAAAACTTGTGGGAAAAAATGTAATGTTCAAAAGACTCATTATATCTCATAGAATCTCATAGAATATACATTGGGTAGTTTACTTTCCAAAATGGGGTCATTTTGTGGGTGTTTCTACTGTTCTCGTGCTCCAGGGCCTTCAAAATTGTGATAAGTAGTCAGGAAATTAGATGCATAATTTATAGCCCTAGAACACCTGAAGGTGCTACTTGAACTTTGGGCCTCTGTATGTGGCTAGGCTGTGAAAAAGTCTCAAACATGTGGTATTTTTATATTCAGGAGGAGTAGCAGAATGTATTTTGGAATGTAATTCTTGCTTGTGTTTTAGAAATATCTTATAAATTGACAGCTTTGTGCAAAAAAATTTTTTCCCACATTTTCCTAAGCTTGTGGGAAAAAAATGACATGTTCAAAAGACTCTTTATGCCTCATAGAATATACATTGGGAAGTTTGGGGGGTATTTGTAATGTCCTGGCATGTTAGGGCCTCAAGAAATGAGACGGGTAGTCAATAAATCAGGCGTGATCAATTTTCAATGATACGCACCATAGCTTGAAGACTCTAACTTTCACACAGACCAAATAATATACACTGATTTCAGTTATTTTACCAAAGAAATGCAGCAGTATAAAAATGTATGAACAAAAATTACTTATTTGCAAAATTTTGAAAAAGAAACTAAGAAACTTTTTTTTTCAAAAATTTTCGGGTGTTTTTTCATATATTAAGCAAAAAGCTCTATTTGTGTGAAAAAAATTATTGCTCAAGGCTTTACAATATAACAGGAGACAATACAGCAACAGTACAATTCAATAGAAGAGGGATAAAATGATAATTTAATTTGGGTACAACATTGCATGATTGTGCAATTGTCATTCAAAGTGTGACAGCGCTGAAAGCTGAAAATGTGCCTGGGCTAGAAGGGGAGGTAAAGTGTCCAGTGTTGAGGTGGTGGAAAAAAAAAACTCAACGGAAAGAGCCGAAGACATCAGCTCGGTCATGTGATCAGCTGTTATCAGCATTTCTCTCCTCACGAGCTGTCACGCTGACAGCTGGAGAGTAGAGGAGGGCAGGTAATCGGCATTCCTCAGAGGGGACATGTGCAATGATCATCAGGGCACTGATGATCAGTGTGCCCTGATGATCAGTGTAGCCCCAGCAGTGCCACCTGTCAGTGTCCATCAATGCCAGGTGTCAGTGCTCAACAATGCCACCTGCCAGTGCCCATCAGTGCCACATCAATGCCACATATCAGTGCCTACCAGTGGACATCAATGCCACATATCGGTGCCCATCTGAGCTTCCTTTCAGTGCCACCTATCAATGCCAGTCAGTGCCACCTATCAGTACCCATCAGTGCTGCCTATCAGTGCCGCCTAACAGTGCCAGTCAGTGCCACCTATCAGTGACAGTCAGTGCCGCCTATCAGTGCTGCCTATCAGTGCAATATATGAGTGCTGCCTTTCAGTGCCCATCAGTGATGCCTGTCAATGCCCATCAGTGCCACCTACCAGTGCCTCTTCAGCAGTGCCCATCAGTGCCACCTATCAGTGCTCAGCAGTGCTGCCTATCAGTGCCCATCAGTGCAGCCTATCAGTGCCCATCAGTGCAGCCTTATTAGCGCACATCAGTGAAGGAGAAAAATCACTTATTTACAAAAGTTTATAACAAAAAGTAAGAAAAAATGTTTTTTTTTTAAATTTCAGTTGTTTTTGGTTTGTTTAGCAAAAAATAAAACCCAGAGGTGATTAAATACCACCAAAATAAAGCTCTATCTGTCTCAAAATAATTATAAAAATGTCATATGAGTACAATGTTGCATGACCGCGCAATTGTCATTCAAAGTGGTACAGTGCTGAAAGCTGAAAATTGGCCTGGGCAGGAAGGGGGTACAAGTGCCCTGTAGGCAAGTGGTTAAGATGTTGGCAGCCAAGCAGGGGCGGACTAACTATTTGAGCACTTGGGCACTGTCCGAGGTCAGTAGGGGGCCCCATGAAATGTCCCTGGTACCTATTTTATAGGCTTTTTTGAGTGTGGGCAAGGACACAGGGGCCCCATGATCCCCTATTGCCCGGGGGCCCCATGAGTTGTCAGTCCGCCCCTGCAGCCAAGTTGTAGTGGTTAGGGAGTCTCATTAGTGCATAGCAAGAATCCCTAGCTAAAGCACATAACATGTCCGCATACAGCCAGTACCAAAGAGTTAGTGGTCTATTCAGAATGCTTTAATACTTCGCAATTTCATGCCGAACAGAGCTGTTGAACTGTATGCCTGGGGAAATAAAAAAAAAATGTGCAGTGCATATCTTCAATACATGCATATTTTTCATCTTTTGTCTCTTTAAATGCTGCAAATACAGAAAAATACCTGTTGATCCTATCAGCAATACAAGGAGCTCCCCATTTTCTATTCGATTGATGACACAGTGCCTTTGCTGCACTGGAATCCCAACCAGTCTCATCAGCCCTGCCTGATTTGTCCTTCCTAGACTATGGAATATCTTCTTCTTATGTAATGGAGATGAAGAGAAGGGGAGGTGTACTGTAGTCCAGCATATGACAACTGGGAAGGGCAGACAACACTGTTTGAACTTTGGTGCATCAGGGTACTGTATTTTCACCTCAAATGAAAATATTTTGCCCAGACATACATTTGAATGTCTCTTGCCATACAAGTCTTAGTGATCCACAATAAAACATCGTTTGTCTTCAGCTCACAGAATCCAGCACAGGTAGTGTTTTTGTTTTGTTATGTGTCTGTCAGCACTGGATACAAATGGAAACTCTGCAACTCTTCTGATTTAAAAAAACAGCTACATAGTCACGTATGATTGTAAACCTCAGCAAGTAAAATATAACCTTCTTAGAAGCCAAGAGTATTTTTCCACTTTAAATTCTTTAGCATCAAATCGACAGAAGATTGCAAACATCACAGTTTAAGTGCTGTGCATTAATGGTATTACATTCTGTTTTCAAAAGTCTTATAAAAACTTAGAACTGTGAAAATTGTTGACTGACTGCCATTTTTCACATTTCTGATGTTCACACATAACATGCTCATTTTAAGAACAATATTTTGCTACAATTTTAATATACATCAAAAGTTCTAATAGTCTGTAAATCTCTGTACAATCCAATAATAATCTATAGGCATACTTGGCAAGAAAATTGGCACTAGTGCTAGCAGAGGTGCTATTTTATGTAAAATACTGAACAAGTTTAATAAAATATTTTTGAACAGGTGGAATATTCTATTTGCTAAACAGAAAACAGAGTAGGAGAAAATGTTCTAAAAATGTATGATTAGCTGTGATTTGGCTCTAAATGTGAAAACAAGTGGGCTGAAAAGGATATAATTTATGCATTAACAGAACTTTAAAATCAACAATCCATTGCTTTTTGGTGGCTAAGTATGGATTAGTAAAGGTTAAAGGGGAACTCCACTCAGAATGCATAATTTATGAATACACAAGTAGTGTGAATATCTATTACCTTTTTTAAAAGTTCTGTTCAAAATGCTCCATCCACAAAACTTTTCAGCTTTTAACATAATCTGAACTTTTTCACTTTTTGACATTAGAGTCAAATCTAAACTCAGTAAAATCAATCAAAAAAAAGTGCTAAGGTAGGTGTTAAAAAAAAACAACAACAGATTTGGCTGCAATATTCACATGCTTTCCAGTGTTGTCCTTCACAGTACATACTTTCTGTCATTAGATATCTTCAGACTTCCAGATTCAATGATTATTGTCATCTAATCTGGAATACTGAAGGCATCCTGTGAGTACAAGGCTTTAAGAAACAGCCCCTAGGGGACCTCATCATGATGCGCAGTACACACATGCAATGATGCAGTGTGCGACACCGAATTAATAATATCAGTGCCACTCTCTGCATCACAGAAGGCCAACTATTGCTAGAGAAAAAGGGGAAAGGAAGAGAGCCCTGCATGGACCATTAATACAAAAAGTAAAGAAAAAAATACAGCTCAGAGGGTGGAAAGGAGAAAAGAAACACAAGGAAGCTGGAAGGGGAAGCTGGGAGTTAGGTTTTAATCATTAATAAAACTTAGATAATAATTCTGTTAAGGAAATGTTTGCTACAGACAGACACACATAAGCAATGAAGCCAGACAGAGACAGGCAAGTAGCTTTTTAAAAACAATTTCAGCACTGACAGTACCATATTTCTGACAGGTATACTTTAGCAAACACTTAATACTTTGCAAACCATGACTTGCTAAGAAGGGTAGCGTATTTGTAACAGTACACCCAATTTTTGTTATATAGTACCTATACAAAATATTATATATATACTGTACACTAAAGACTTATTATATAACCACTGTTAACACACAGAATAAATCTGTTATACAGTATGTCATAATATATATATATATACAGTATATATATATATATATATATACAGGCATACCCCGGTTTATGAACTTAATTCGTTCTGCTGGACTTTTGGTATTGCAAAAAATTCGTAATTCGCAGTTTCCCATAGGAATGCATTGAAAACCAATTAATCCGTTCCGGAGGTAAGAAAAAAGTAAAAAGAAAGTCTTTTATCTGTTCAAAACTCTTTATAAAGTGCACTTTAAAGGCATAAATACTGTACAGGGACATGATTAAAAATTAATTCATAAATGCATTGAAAACCAATTGATCCATTCTGGAGGTCAGAAAAAAGTAAAAAAAAAGTCTTATCTGTTCAAAACTCTTCAAAAAGGCATCGTACTGTACAGAGACATGATAAAAAAAAACAGTTCGTAAGTGCATTGAAAACCAATGTAATCCGTTCGTATTGTGAAAAAAAAAAGGTAGACCGAGGCATTATATTCAATGGATTTTCATTCGTAAACTGAAAATTAAGTTAACTGAGGCGTTCATAACCTGAGGTACACCTGTGTATATATATATATGATAATACAGTTCAATAACTGCTCTATGTACCTAATTATCATAACCTTAGGAAATTACTGCAAAAAAAAAAGGCTATGTTATCAGCACAAGGGTAGACAGTTAGCAGAGAACACTTTGAGTGACCCTTCCCTTTTATTCGAGTGGCCTAAAATCATCAGGATGAATAAAGAAAGCAAAAAGATACGACTTTATTTTTACGTGAGCACATGTAGGCTCATTTGAAATTAAATATTGAAATTTTTACAAATACCTAATCATGACCGGATTTCTTATATTTGTTTCAACACAGTAAACATGCCCTTAAGTCAAATATGAAAAATGTGCCTTTATAGTGGGCCTTACACCAGTAAGGTCAGCTCATTGTATCAGGGTTATTTCCCATTTTTGAATTGCCATATGATATATGCACAAAAGTGCATCAATAGAGAATCAAAAGTTGGAATACATACTGTACTTATCTTCAGTCTCTGCCCACCATACCTAGGCAAGGGTGATGTCCTTATGCCTTTTGGCAAGATCCTGGGAATGATGAGGATGCCAAGTCTCATGGGAAAACCCTGTACCAAAAGAGTCATTTTGCAAGATTTGGGATACTGAGCATTTCCCAAGAAGTTTGCCAGGATAATGACATCAATTCTTGCAATATAAAAGCTAAGTTAAGGTAGATATATATATATATATATATATATATATATATATACACACACAGTATTTTCTGGCGTATAAGACTACTTTTTATACTTAAAAATATACCCCAAAAATTGGGGGTCGTCTTATGCGCGGGGTATAAAATGTGAACCTTGAGTTTGTTTGGGTCAAGCTGGCTGGATGTGTGTTAATACGGTATATACAGTATACCGTGCTGAGCCAACCTGACTCAAAACAAATGTCCCTATGACAGATTAATCTGTCAGCCCGCTGGATGTGCGGTATACCCAGTATACTGCGCTGAGCCAAGCGGTTTCAAAATGTACCAGTACGTCCCTACTGTAATCAGCCTGCTGGATGCGTGTATGTACGGTAGCTGCGGCTACATACAGTATACACTGGGCCAATCACGGCAAGTGATGTATTCTACTAATGAATACAAAGCCTGCTCGGACTGGTTGAGTCAGAGAGGTGGGCTGATGATGTCACAACCTCAGCCAATCCGAGCAGGCTTTGTATTCATTAACAGAATACATCGCTCACCGTGATTGGCCCAGCGTATACTGTATGTAGCCTCAGCTACCGTACATACACACATCCAGCGGTCTGATTACAGTAGGGATGTACCGGTACGTTTTGAAACAGCTTGGCTCAGTATACTGTATATAGCACAGTGGTATATACTCAGTATACTGTATATACCACACATCCAGCGGGCTGACAGATTAATCTGTCATAGGGACATTTGTTTTGAGCCAGCTTGGCTCAGCGCGGTATACTGTATGTACATTACTGCACATCCAGCGGGCTGCATATATACTGTATGTAGCCGAAGCTACCGTATTACCACACATCCAGCGGTAACCATCTGATTTGGAATTTGATCCATATGATGACTGTCTTACAAATGTATCACAAGATGTCATTCATGAACTTATGATGTCAGAGGATGAACATGAGGATTTTGAAGGATTTTAAGTACCAGTAAGTCATAACCATTTCAATTAAAAAATCTGATGTTTTTAAATGGTGTTGCCTCGGAAGGGGGGTAGTCTTATACGGCGAGTATAGCCCAAAAACCTATGTTTTAACTGGAAAATTAGGGGGTCGTCTTATACACCCAGTCGCCTTATACGCCGGAAAATACGGTATATATTCTCACTTTTCTCTACAGGAGAGTTTTAGTATACATTCTACTGCGATTTTTAAAGGGTGTGAAGCTTCCTGCATGGAGAATTAATTATACTATGTGGTTGGTGGTTGTTCTTATTGACTTTGTCTTAGGCTCCCCCAGTGACTAAACAGCACTGATCCTTTGTTGATTTATAATGCTGTTTTAGCAGTGTTTGACCTTACCAGGACTCCATATCTCTCAGGATTCTGTACTCATTGGAATTAGAAGTAACTAGAAGTCTAGTCACCATGATTGTGCTCATGTGGATGATGAGGCACTCATGTGAAAAACACCTGTGTCTCCTTTTAGCCACCATTCACATATGAGTGTTTTATCACTTGATTCCTGAAGTGCAGCAATGCTCAAGATGAAGAATCCCATTATTCCTAATGGGATCGTTCACATCTGTGTCGGTTGTTGCCTGTTGCATGAAGCTCCAAAAAGTACAAAAGTTTCTTTGGAGCAGATTTTCACATTTTTGGCTCCATAAAAAAAGCAACCAAACAGCCTGGCTATGCTTATGCTAAGAGTGAATGGAAGCCTAATAGCAGCATCACTTGTGAGCTTTGGACTTATATGCGTACTTTATGTGTGACATCTATCAGTAGCTCTGTTATTTGTTATATTAAATATGTTTTGTATGTATGTTTATTCTTTTTTTCTCAGTTGTTCCCACCCCTTTCTTTTCAATAATGCCTCAAGATGTATTTACATAGTCTGGTTTAATGGAGGGTTTAGCTGCATGTCAAGTTGTACCCAGGCCATAGGGTAACTTGTAGTGAGGTTGGAGCCATGAGGCTGACATAGTAAAGCTGTAGAGACTGTTCATTTAACCTAGTGAATAAGATGAAGGTGTGTTTGATTGAAATCACACAGATTCACATTTTTCATGTGAAGCCATGGAGTTGTGCTGAAAAGTTTTCAAACAAGCAGACATATACAGTACTTCTGTAGTTTGTGACTCCTCCACCACACATAAATGTCAGACTGTTACCAAAGATTTAGACCCCAGATTATAGGAGGTCTAATGGCACTTGTTCAAAAAATCTTTGTACACCTTATACTCCCATATGGACCAAGCATGGAGAACCACAGGCCACTACAACAGGGGATGTGTAGCTGACTCCTAAAAGATGGATCACAACAACCACATAGTGTAAAACTGCAAAAACTATTTTATTTGCATAATTTTTTTAAATTGTATTCACGTTACTTTATATATATATACAGTGGGTCCTGGAACGTGACAATTTCAGTGATGATGTCAGCTGTAGCTCCAAGCCAAAATGTTTCATCATAGAAAGACATTTTCAAGGATCCCCTTGAAAAATTATTTTCTATGACAAAATGCATTCAAAGGGGCTACAGCTGGCATAATCATGTTTTGGAACCCATTGTCGGTCTGTTGACACACTACTTTGTTTGTATATACACAAGGTAAGTAGAATGTGCCCCATCATTGGAGCCAGTGGGAGGAATTTTGCCCCATCATTGGAGTTATTGGGCCCAATTGTTGGTGTCATTGAGTGGAACTGTGCCCATTGTTGGTGTCATTGGGAGGCATTGTGCCCCATCATTGGTGTCATTGGGAGGAATTGCACCCCTTAATTGGTGTCAGTTGGGGGGAAATATGCCCCATTGTTTGTGTCAGTGGATTAAATAGTGATCCAAGGGCCAGATAAAAGCAAGCAAAGGGACACATCTGGCCCTTGGACCACAGCTTGGAGACCACTGTACTAGACCATGGCCATCTGCTATGAACCCTTGGTCAGGTACAGTTCAGTAGTATTTTTGCATGTTTTTTTTTTCTAAAGAAGAGAATAGTGAAGCAAGGGTCTTTATTTGGTTAAAGGCTTTTTTCAATAAAATTTGGTGAAAAATTCCAAATCAGAATCTTAAAATGGATTTCTTGCTGAAAGGGTAAAATATTTATTTAGAAAAGTGGGCTAATATATTAGGGGTGCCACACAGAATCTGAAAACCTTAAATGGGTAACCAAACCAAATCTGACCTTTAAGGTACACAAGCAAACATTTACAGATAAAATCAATTAGCTTTTATAAATATCACAATAAAATATAGTAAAATCACATTACTTACAGTATGCATTAATATATTACATTGCCTCAATATTTATAATTATCTCCAGCCCACACCTATCCACTCTCTATATTCATATAGATTTTACCCAGTTTGGTTGGGTACCTTAAAGGTCCTTTTATTTGGCTTGCCATGAAACGTTCAAATTAAATAAATAAATAAATACCAGGCAATTGTCTACACACCATTTTATAAACTATTATATTAAATAAACCTTACTTTCCAGTTTGGTGATCTACTGCAATATGTCTTTTATGGTACTGTGTTAAATAACAGCTTAATGTAGCTCAAGAAACGCCTTGCCTTTGGTTATTCCGCTATGTTCTTTGTTAATGGAGTTTCCTTCCTGCTGTACTTACTATTTGACAAAAGGCCTATCAAGGTCCTTTTTGAAAGGTTTTATATATTGTACCTTTCTCATGACACATTGAAAAATGTGGTACTCCCTGCAGTCACAAAGGACAAGCTGCTACATTTTTGGAAGTATAAGAGGTTACTGTAAGAAGAAATATTTTGCTAGGATCATTGCTATGTCTTTTCCTCCCTGTAAATCATTTCATTCAAAATTCACAGTACTCTTAAGAGACTTTTACAAAGCAGTGTAAATTTGCACTATTGTTCTGTTGGTAAATGATACACTCTGGATTGTTATTATTCTGTTGCAGCGTCTGTTGTGAAAAGTTCATATGCTGGAAACCTGTGTATGCACATCACAAATTTGTGATTGAGTCATTATGTTAATTCAGTGACATGAATATGGAACAGCTGGAAAGATATGTCAATATTATGAGTGTAACAAAGCAACAGCCAAGCAAACCTTTATTAGAATTTGTAAAAACTGAGATTTATTTAGGGAAGCTTGCCACACTGTTCATATTGCATCTTCTGCCACTCCTATAAAGCATTTTGCAATGTATTAGTAGTTTTAAAAAAATCAGCAGTTAAAGCTGAACTCTAATCAAAGCCCCTTTTTTATAGCTTTAAAAGGTTTTGACTAATATTGCTGTCTGTGTTCCAGTTCAGGAGAAATCCATTCACTTCCTGTCCTATGGGTACACGGAAAAGGGAGACTATCGAAACAGAGAAAAGTATTTCTGACAGAGATGCTAACCCATCATCACTTTTCTTAACGTGAACCCAGCATTAAATGTTCTATGTCATGTTAACATAAAACTAAAGGCAGATTTTTTTTCATATTTTGTATAGCATGGTTATAATCCATGCCATTTTTTATGTTTTATATCTGTTTCCCATTGGGGAGAGTTTCCTTCACTATTCATTCACTTTCTGTTTTACAGTCAAAACAGGAAGCGAGCAGAGATCCAGGATCACCAGAACTAGTGTCCCTATTGGAAGATTTCCCCTCTAAACCTGTTCTGGTTACTTGGTTTCTTTCACTTTCACTCTCAGTGATAATGGTAATAGAACAAATAGAGAGGCCAAAACAGAAAACATGCTTGCTAAGTATTGTGTACAGGGGCAGACTGACCATTCGAGCACTCGGGCACTGCCCGAGGGCCCGGAGTTAGTAGGGGGCCCCATGAAATGCCCCTGGTACCTTTTTTATAGGCTTTCTTGAGTGTGGGCAAGGACACAGGGGCCTCATGATCCCCTATTGCCCGGGGGCCCCATGAGTTGTCAGTCCGCCCCTGATTGTGTAAGTGTAAAACTAGTATTTATTAATTCACATCATGGATCTACCTTTGACAATTACTTCATCTGCTTTTCTGTTCCTATGGATGATGCTATCTTTGTTCAGACCTCATCCAGCATCTACTTCTGTGTTCAAAAATGTCTGACACAGATCAGACTCTCACTTTGCGGCTTACTACAAATGCATAGGAGACCACGGAAATGTTTTCTCCTGCCTGCATCAGATTGGTGGCGTCATCTCAACCTAAGAAAAGTCATTGAACTACTCAAGGACTACTTTTTAAAGATGATGATAGAGCATTTTGTAAACTTATACTGTTGGTGACATGTGGCATGCCAAAAATATATTAATGCAGACATATATTGCAAAAAGGAGGCAGAGCATCTGATGGCATTCTGAAGAGGGAGGAGGCACTGAAATGACAGCACATCTAAGTGAATCCATTTCCCCAGCAGTCTTACTGCCAATCCTGACTAGATGAGAAGCTACCATACGCTGGTCACAAACAGTGAACCCCTGTACATGGGGACTACAAGAAAAAAAAAGCTATTTTAGCTATTTTAACTGTGAATGCATTTTTAATAGAGTGTACTGTATAGTAATAAAGGTTTTTTTTTTTGCTTCATGTTGCCAGTACAGGCTAATGGTCTTTTGTTTTGTTTTAGAACCTGAGCTGTCTTACAAGACTGCAAGCAGCAAGGTTGTGTATGAGATACCACTGTGTTTGTTTCTCTATTATAGCTTTTGTTGTCTCCAGACATCCAAAAAGTATATATATAGCTATCAATTCACTGGTCCTATACTAGCTTGGAGTATTTTACTCTTGTAAATAATGAAATAACCTTCTAACAAGTAATTCTTCGCAAACTTAAAAGGCATGCATTTTTTTTACTTATCATAACTATATCATTATTCCAATTGCGTAAAATCTATTTGGTTACTGTGCTGACCAAAAAAAATGTTTTTTTTTTAGTCTTTAGTCTTTTGTACAGTCCTTGGGATAAGATTCAAATCTGTCAAAGATTGCATATATTTATGCACATTCTAGCTGAAATCAGGGGAAAAAAACTATTTGCTTTGTAAAAAATGACCTCTTATTGATGCCTATCCTATTTTCATTTTCTGCTCCAATTTTGGTAAAGCTATTTCTATTTTTCAGTGCTATAACTGCTAAATGCCGAGACTTGTATTTCTGGCTTCAGTACCCTGATCATAGCATGTCACATGTTTTATACTTCCTCCATTCAGAAAAAGCTATTTATTCTTTTCACTGAATGCAAGACTATCTGTGATTAGAGGAGGGGATGGTGGATGTCACATTCTACCTTCTTCAAATCAAAGACAGATTTGCATTCAGTGAAAATAATACAAGCACTTTTCTGCATGGAGGAGGTATACAATGAGCGACCTGGTGTGATAATTGTACTGGAGCAGGAATTACACGTCACAGGGCAAAAAATGTGATGCTTACAGTACTGTGGGGGCTGAAGAAAAGTAAAAGTTTTATTGAAATTAGCAGCAGCCAAATGTAGGACAGACATCAGTTGAGGTAATTTATTTTTACAAATCAAATGCCCCAAAGAGAAACTCCTTGCTTGGCTTCAGTAATACTTTGACCTGGATGAGAGTCTGGAACTCCTGAGAGGAGATGTTGCTGCTGGATATGGCAATAATTCAAGCAAAATACATCTACTCAAAAGTGAAATATAATTTTTGTGTAGAAAAGCGTACTTGCTTTTAACTTTTGATGAAATTTGGGAAGGAACAAGAGATCTGAAGCATGGCAATAAGGACAACATTTCACTGAGGGTTACATAGTATGATTATTTTTTAAGAAGTTGAGGAATACGGAGATGATTTTTGTGTTATTTCCAATAATGTGTATATCCAGCTGAATGTCTGAATCCTATTAATAGTTCACAAACCTGACATCCCTTAAAGGTTCCTAGTATGTTTGGGGGAATCCACACATTATTTTTGTTGTTTTGTCTAAAATAGTTCAGCTTTAGTGTGCTCCCCTCTTAACTGTTTTTCTGTTTCACTATCTGCTGCTTTTTTAAACCTCTTATTTTTCTCCAATTTTTTTGCCCCTAACCTACATAGGCAGTTCTTTGATTAAAGTGAACTATCCCTTTAATTACTTTAAACCTAAAAAGGAGGGTAAAAAGGGTATAGGAACAGTGCTTAGAGATATATCTGGGTATGGGGTAATGTAACTAGAAAAACAAAATGGGCAGGAACAGGCTTGTTGCTAAAAGGTTCAGAAGGAGGAAAGGTTAGCAGAAAGATGATCACATCTGAGTCAGCCAACCAAGAGTTCTTTAAATTCATCTGGAAATTAAAATTTTAACCAATACAACCAACTGTTTCAAAACTTGGTGTCCTGGCCTTTAAAGGGAACTAGTCAAATCTTTAATTATTAATATCCTCAACACAGCGCAGCCAATGTTGTACTGTCAGAGGGGAGGGGGATTTCCACAGAGCCGGGATGTAGTAGCAACCTCATTGATCCTTTTTTAACAAAGAAACCATTTCAAGGCTGTATTTGCTAAAATATAAATCTCATAGCATGTGTCGAGGGAAACGTATTAGTGTATGCTACCACCATATTTATAACACAGGCATCAAGGAATTAAAAGTGCATATATGTTAACACTTTTTCATAAAGATAAACTTCACTGCAATATTATAGGATTTCCATATGCGTCAAAAATAGAGATTAAATCAAATTACTGATTGAATGCCAAAAATATTGGCAAGCATCTTTATGGTACATTGAATAACTCTTTAATAGTCTATTCAGGTTTATAGTTAGCACTTATGACCTATAATTATTACTGGCAGAAAACTTACATTGGCCAAGACTGATATAAATAATAACCTCCAAAGACAATTTGAAATGATAGGAAGAATTTAAGGTTGTGAAATGATGATCAACGTGTAGTTTTAAATTACCTTATGTTTAAACATTTTCTTATTAAAGAGACTCTGTCACCATCTGAAATAAAGACAGTTTGGAAATCTAGAGATTTAGAGTTCCTACAGTAACTCTGCTTGCTGCATCAACACATCCCCAATCAATTTATTGAATTCTACAGCTTTCATTAAAAGAAGGAATGTCCTTGCTTTGGCACTTTGTATTGTGTAGTGACCACTGTCCCCCGGCTGAGACTACAATTGGCCATACCAACACACACTGTATGGGCATGGCCCTCCATTGTTACCATTAGCAAAGCCAGTCCTGAGCAATGATATGGTGTAGCCGATGATGAAGTAAAGGCATATAGAAATTAAGTGTCTGAAAGGCTGGAAGAGATCAGCAGCAATGAGATGCAAAAAGGAGGGAAAAAAATTAAAACATTTTATGAAAAAAAAATCAACAAGGTAAAGTTTATGTCAACTTTAAAACATCATATATATAATACATAGTTATGAAAAATGGAAAGTTACAGCATGTTTAGAGAATGAATATTACAAGGCCTAAATGAAAAAGAGAGAAAGAAAGAAATAATCTAATGAGCTTCAGAAAAACTACATATCTCCAATTCTTTGCCAATATTTTTAGAACTCATCCTGCTCTAGATGCATACAGCCATTATCCTATACATGAAACAGGATAAAAAAACACATTGGTATACAAAGTTCTGTAGTTCATATGCAAGACCGTGTAATGTGAACCGAGCAAATATGCTTCCATTGGTAATAGAAACACCTCAAGAATAAAGTAGCCAGTGCTATTTTTAGGTGGATTTGTTTCCAGACTCTTGAAACACATCCAGTCTTGCATTATCTTGCATTATCCTACAAAAATGATCAAGTTATTAATTAGGCAGTGCAAACTGCAATGATCATATCTTATCTAAACTACCTGCAGCATGCTAATAAATCTATACTGTGACATGGATATAAAAATAAATTAAAGGAGTCTAGCAGCTAATCTTTTTTTAACCTTTTTTTTTTTTTTACTATTCATACAGTATGTGTGGTTTCTTAGGTGATGGACAGGATGGTCTTATGCGTGCAAAATTAAACATGAACTGCTGGCAAATATTTGAAAACACACATTTTAATTTAGCTATGTATACTTTGAAATGTTGTTCACTCCATTTTAGTCTAGTATAAAAACCTAAATATGTGTTTACATTAGCTTCCTGCAGACCTAATCCCAGAAGAAATCACACATCCTCACCACCCAATTGGAAAGTTAGGAGAGAAACAAAGTGGATTAAAGTGCAAAATAAAAAAAAAGGTAGTACATCTTTATAATATGTTCCCCATGTTGTATCCCTTTACATATATTGCAAGTACAGAAAATATCTGTTGATCTGTCATAAATGTAATGCAGCTACTACTTTCTTGTTTTAGACTGACAACACACATATTTCTGTTGACTGAAATTACAAAAAATAGTGTCAGTCCTGTTCAGTTGTCTTTTTATAAACTACTGAATCCCTGCCCCTCTCCCCATCTTCACAGTATTGAGAGCATGTGCTTTGTACCAAGAAAAAACTGGGAGGGCTTGTTCTGTATGTCAAACATACAGTATATTAACAAATATAAAAGTTCATTGTTAGTTTTTACATACACTTTAGGGATGCAGATTGTCTACAGCCATTAGTTTTATATAGTCACCTATCAGATGGGTTAGTGGTACTAACACTAATTTAAGGGAAAGCAGGTTGTTGAACCTCTGGAACAAGGAAGATGAGGGTTATAAAAGCAAGCTAAAACATGCAATATATGTAAGGCATAGACCTAAGACTCACAGGGGTAGATTTACTAAAACTGGTGCACTCAGAATCTGGTGCAGCTATGCATGGTAGCTAATCAGCTTCTAACCTCAGCTTGTTCAGTTAAGCTTTGGCAATAAAATATGGAACGTGAATGGTTTTTATGCAGAAGTGCACCAGATTTAGCACTCTCCAGCTTTAGTAAATAAATCCCACTGCTTTTTTTTTCCCCGGAAGTTTTCTTCCTTTAAGTAGACTGAAAAAAAACAACGCCCACCAACCTTACAGAGCACCTGCTATTAAAAAGTATGTAACAGAAGAGGGAAATACTGCACAAGGGATAAAGGATTAGGTCCAAAAATAAAAAATATTTCTACATTGCCTTTTAATATCTGTGGATATCGCAAGCTGTGAGAAAGTCATCTAGACCTTTGACCATGCAGTAAAGCATTTCACAACTAAAACAAATACTCTTTCCAGTATGAAGGTAAAATCTTCTTTTAACAATGCTCAACCTATGTTCCCTTGTACAGCCCATAAAATAAAAAGATAAATTGTTGAAACCTTATACTAACGTTGGATATATTTAAAAATTAATTCACCTCTAAGTAAAATTTTCTACAAACAGAAGCTACGGGGCTTGCCTAAAAAATTTAGTGATCAGTGCAGAGCTACAATATATGATGAAATCACAAAATTATGTGTAAAATGAATCCATTCGTCTTCATTAGAATGATTCCATCCTTCTGTGACCACCAAGTGCTCCAAAGCATAAATATGTATTATTCCACCACCAGATGTCTGCTCACCTTCAGCAATATAACCTCACATAATACTATGTTTGGTTCAACTGTGCTTTTGGTCCCAGTATGGACTCTGTAGATCAACTTGATGGATCCCAGCTATCATTCACAACTCGTCCAGAATTTAACTCCAACTATCACATCACCTCATAAACAAAAGACTCCACATAGTGCATAAACTTTAAAGCGTTTTAACATTTCAAAGTAAATGAATTGCACACTGAAATGTAAAGGGTACCCAATCGCAGCAGCTACAATCAATCTCTGTTATTATAGATAAACCTGAGATTCCTGGATCTGTGCCATGGGAAGTCAGGTATGACTGAGCTCATGCAGTGGGTAAAACACCATGAGCGCGGTGATGTCAATCAATGAACACCACTTTTCCTCCGACTGTCTTGGAGACAGACATCAAGTTTCTGGGAGTTTGAGGAGATGCTTCTCAAACAAATGCCGCTGGATACAATGGTAACATAGATACCATTGTTGCATTTCAGTTGATAGTTGGCTTTTGTTCTGATTGTTCTGTAGCCATGGTTACCAATAGCTTGACCTTCTAACATATATGACCTATGGCAAGCATGATACAACAGTGCCATCTTGATGTCGAATTGGAGAATGTATCAACTATATAATTGGACAGTGTAATAAGGTAGAGAGGAACAACACCCATATGGGATTGGCTATCTACACTTTATAAATAAATGGCAATAACAGAAACTAACAAGTGGAACTCTAAGATGACTTAACACCAAGGAAGATCTCTGACAGAAAAAGAAGCTTTTTTCCCAATCTCCTGCAATTGCTGTAGAGTAAGCCTGGATGCTCACATTGTCTATGGAGATCGTGAACCCACTCTAACCTGAGTTAAGTAACCTTTTAGGCAAATTACTATTGTGTACAGAGCATAGTTTTGCTAGGTAGTAGGTAGCATTTTGCTTGTTATAGGTATATCTGTCAGTCTTGTATTGTATTCCCATAATTGTGTCTATGTACAGCATTTTCACACATTAATACATTACAGAGATATATGTTACCTTGCTTATAATGCCCAAGTAACTTTTACTAGACACCAAGCAAAACAATTGGGGGCTTGTCCAGGATTTGCATTTAAGTTCAGCTGAAGCAGACCTGTTTTCTGTGGTGTGTTCTGTGGCTTGTGCTGACTAAAAATGCTGCATAAGCTGTTTAAGAAAAACAAGGCTGCAGAGGTGTCTGGTGACCAGGAGGCAGCATGCACTCTTCCGACCTGGGCCAGAAATAATGAGTGGGAGCCTCTTGGTAAAGAATTTGTAAAGTATGCTTTGCCCTTGAATAAGACTTGGGGTGATAAAGTCTCAGATCATGTTGTAGATTTTATCCTTTAGGGTTTGATTTAAGTAAAGCAGAGAAGAGGACAGTGTCAAGAGTGGGCTGGTACTTTCTTCATAATCTCTGTACTGAATCACAAAGAAGGGAGAAGGCAGAGGCAAAAATAAAGGAATTAAAAGATCAGCTAGCAGTTACTTTGGAGTGTGTATGTTCAACTGTTAGTTGAGCTGATGATTTGCAAGAGCGGTGTGCAGACCTCATGACCAAATCAATTAAAGCCTTAAGGAAAAAGAAAGGCCGTAAACCTGTTAGTAAAGCCAGGGTACGTGCCATTGTCACATTCCAAAACTGGGATTGTGAGGAGGTGCTCTCCTCAAATGATAGTGAGGATAAGGAGATAAAGTTTGATATTTCTGATGATGATCTGCTAGTGGGAAAGAAAAAGTGTGCCAGACCTCTCATTACTAAGCACAGGAAAAGGCAACATGATAGAGAAGATATGGCATATGGGGAGCTGCATTACTGCAACCCCAGGGATGTGAAATTTGAAGAAGTAAGAGAGATTAAACAAACTGAACTTCATGAGCTGGCAAAACAATACAAAAAGAGGTCCGGGGAACCAAGACAAACAGTCTGAGGAAATCATTACACTTATACTGTATATATGAACATGCATTACTTTTCTCCTATTAGATGGTCAACAAATATATTTATTATAATTGCGTTTTTATGTATGCACAATATGTGTTATTGTAGAATATTCTGTGATACATTTAATAATGTCTAGTGTCTTTAGGCGATTTCAGATAATTAAATAGCTGGCAAAATAAAAATAAACTGTGATTTTATTGTATCACACAAAGGGTTAAAAATACAATGTAAAAAGTATCATAAATAACAGCTCAGTGTAGGTAATACAAAAATATAAGAAACAAAAACAGAAGTTATAAAACTGTAAGAAGCTTATGAATGCATGTGTGCCTCTCCATGTGCTTCTGCTCCAAGTAACATGTCTGAGCATCCCAAGTGTAAGGGAAATTACATCTCATAGGCTGAAAGAGAATGCACCTGTTTATGCTTGTCAGTATGTGAATAACTGTACAAATGTGTCTTCATGCCTTCCTCGTGAGTACCTGTGCGTATGTTCGCGCACGTGTGTGTGTGTATGAATAGACGGATGGGTGAGTCCCTTTCCATCTCTTAGGAAGCCTTTTTATGTTAGATGTATACGTCATAATTCTCAAAAATCAGAACCTTGTATGGCAAAAAATTCTACTTAATACAGTGATTTCATTGAAGGGAGGGGATACTACATATGTGGTCTTCTGATTGACAAGCCCATATGTAACTCTCTATTATAACTAAGAATCTCTTTACAACATAATGTCTCAATAAAATTGTATAACCAAAAATCTACTTATGTAACACATATTACCAACTTATAAAACATAAAGAAAATAAACACAGATACTACTAGAATATACTATTTCATACTAATTTCTAACTAACAGTATGGATATATTATTTCTCTAGTACACTAATTCTATCTATTATGGTTCACACCTGTCTCCTATGACACCCTGCACCAGAGATCTTCCAGCCAGCTATGACCATCTACAGAAATGTCCTATGAAAACTATTGAAATGTCTTATGTAAACTTGTTTCCACCTAATTAACTTAACTCCAGAAATACTCTTTTGACATTTTTCTGGCTCAGCTATAACTGAAGAATTCGACACTATCACTTGCTCAAGGCCAATCACACATTTCAATATTAATTATGATTAATCATAAAAAACAGATATTTTGCAAGTTTGCCATAAATATAATATTAGTCCTAAAAGTGCCAAATTATGCATTTAGAATGATAATCTAACAGTTATAGATATTTACCCATATGAATACCCAATCACGTGCAAAGAAAATAAAAAATAATATTTTTGCTTGCACATGATTGGATAATGAAAGTCAGCAGAGCTTCACCTCATTCACTAAGCTTTGGGGAAAATTCTTTTGCAAAGTAAACAGCCAATTTGCCTTTAGTAAATCAACTCAATTAGGCCTTTTTTAGGCTGGGACAGTTTCCCTGTTAACAAGCTACAGATTTATTTATCACCACTTTGGCTTTCTCAAGAAATTGACAAGTTTTGTGTCTTCTGGATGCCATACAGTATTTGTAACTTTATAAAAACAAGAAAACATTAGAAAACAGCTAATGATATAAACAATGGGCCACTGAAAGTCTTTCTAACTAATAACAGCCTATTTGCCTTTTGTAAATCAAACTCATTGTAACAATAGTGTTGGCACATGTGAAGAGTGCAAAAACCTATGTTGTCTTCAGATCTTACCTTGTGTCTCTTTGGAACCCAGATCCTGGACCCAGGTTCTATAAAGTTGGTCAAATGCCAGAACCTCAGTGGCCAGTAAAGGTTCTGGCTATTGACTTTTGAATGATAGAGTGGGATTATCAGCTGAAAGGAGTGGGGCATAAAGTATATCTAATGCCAAAACATTTTTTTATTTTGAATACAGCAGGAAATAGTTAAAATCCTCAACAGACTTTTGCCATCCATTGAGGAGATTTCCATAAATTTCCTCTTTACAACTAGAACTTAGAGAAAAACTCTCCAAAGTGAGGGAAATCCCCTTTCAGAAAGCTGTCACCACAGTTTGTGTGCCCATGAAGATTTATTATGTATTCCGGTTCTAGTTAATTTCTAGGATTTTCCATTTCTTTATTTTCTAGTGAAAATGGTATCTAGGACAAATAGAGGGGTGAATCTCATTTATGGGGCCACAGACAGCACTAAGAGCCTGACAGGTTGCCTACTCTATTGCCTACTCAAAACTAAAAAAAAACAGTTTTGGGTTTACATAAACTTTAATTTATACTTGAATAGAACCAAGGTCCTGTGCATCACTTGGGCCAAAGATCCAAGAGGGCTTCTTAGGCACCCAATGTTCAATTTGCAAACTAACAGGGGTATTTCCAGTATCACAATGTAGCTGTACTTCAGCACTATTTTACTTTTTAATGCCAAAATAGGTTTGCAGTAATGTGAACTGAAAGAACCAGCATGAATCTTTTCTGGAATGTATATAGGTTTGAATTTATGGAAAGGCAATATGACTACAGTCTAGGAGAGTAATATTATTGATGCACATACAGTGGGGATCGAAAGTTTGGGCACCCCAGCTAAAAATTTGTATTAATGTGCATAAAGAAGCCAAGGAAAGATGGAAAAATCTCCAAAAGGCATCAAATTACAGATCAGACATTCTTATAATATGTCAACAAAAGTTAGATTTTATTTCCATCATTTACACTTTCAAAATAACAGAAAACAAAAAAATGGCGTCTGCAAAAGTTTTGGCACCCTGCAGAGTTAATATCTTGTACCGCCCCCTTTAACAATTATCACAGCTTGTAAACGCTTTTTGTAGCCAGCCAAGAGTCTTTCAATTCTTGTTTGAGGTATATTTGCCCATTCTTCCTTACAAAAGTCTTCCAGTTCTTTGAGATTTCTGGGCTGTCTGTCACGCACTGCTCTTTTAAGGTCTATCCATAGATTTTCAATTATGTTGAGGTCAGGAGATTGTGAAGGGCATGGCAAAACCTTCAGTTTACGCCTCTTGATCTAATCCCCCGTGGATTTCGAGGTGTGTTTAGGATCATTATCCATTTGTAGAAGCCATCCTCTCTTTAACTTCAGCTTTTTCACAGATGGCATCAAGTTACCATCCAAAATTTGCTGAAATTTTATTGAATCCATTTTTCCTTCTACTCGTGAGATGTTCCCTGTGCCACTGGCTGCAACACAACTCCAAAGCATGATTGATCCAACCCCATGCTTAACAGTTGGACAGAGGTTCTTTTCATTAAATTCTGTGCCCCTTCTTCTCCAAATGTACCTTTGCTCATTCCGGCCAAAAAGTTCAATTTTAACCTCATCGGTCCACAGAACTTGTTTCCAAAATGCATCAGGCTTGTCTATATGTTCATTTGCAAAGTTCAAACGATGATTTTTGTGGTGAGGACGTAGAAGAGGTTTTCTTCTGATGACTCTTCCATGAAGACCATATTTGTACAAGTATCTCTTTATAGTGGAATAGTGTACCACAACTCCAGTTTCTGCCAGATCTTTCTGGAGGGATCGTGCAGTCAAACGTGGGTTTTGAATTGTTTTTCTCGCAATCCTGCGAGCTGTTCTGTCTGATATTTTTCTTGGTCTTCCAGATCTTGCTTTAACTTCCACTGTTCCTGATGACTGCCATTTCTTAATTACATTCCGAACAGAGGATATTGACATCTGAAAACGCTTTGCTATCTTCTTATAGCCTTCTCCAGCTTTGTGAGCGTCAACTATTTTCAGTTTCAGTTTTCTAGACAACTGCTTAGAAGAACCCATAGTGCTGATTGTTGGGGCAAGGTCAGATGAGTCTGGGCATTTAAAACCTTTGAGATTGACATCACCTGATCTTACCAGACGATGATTGAGAACAATCCATGACACTGGCAGGTCTCAGCTTTGCAAAGGGGGAAGTGCATGCTATAAATTCTACAGGGTGCCTAAACTTTTGCAGACGCCATTTTTTTGTTTTCTGTTATTTTGAAAGTGTAAATGATGGAAATAAAATCTAAATTTTGTTGACATATTATAAGAATGTTTAATCTGTAATTTGATGCCTTTTGGAGATTTTTCTATCTTTCCTTGGCTTCTGTATGCACATTAATACAAATTTTTAGCTGGGGTGCCCAAACTTTCGATCCCCACTGTATGTTTTTTTCCAAAGTTTGGTCTTCAATCCAAAATGCAGTATTTTGGGGAGATGTTCTATAAGTTGTGTGCAAACTTAATGGACCAATTCACTATCTACTGACTTCTATTATAATAACACATGCTTGTAGAATTGAGCTCAACCACTAGTGGACCATCCTCAAGCAATCACAATACAGGTCAACAGAAACGCAACATGCTAGTGAACATAGAAATGGATGTTCAGTCTAAAGCAATTTCTAGTCAAGCATCTAAGATTGTTTTTGAATAGCCTGTGAATTGAGCTTTAGAGAAAAAAATCTTACAATTATAAAATTTTACTTTGCTGGATAACATTAAAGTCCTAAATGTTCGGGCCTAAAGTGAAAACCTGAGACAACACTAAATTGTGCACCAAAACAATAATAAACTTACCTTAATCATTTTTCACAAGACTCAAAGAAAGCCATCAAAGTGATATTAATGAGTGTATTATTTCACGGCTTACTGTTCTCTTGAGGCTATATTTCATTTTCCAGCATTTCCAGCTGAGTCAAGAATCATAGTTTGTGCTGGAAGCCCTGAAGCTCTGGATTATGTTGCACACACTGTGAAGTGCCTTTAGAAATCAATTCATGTCCCTGAGGCTAGAGGAAAACTCAACGGGAGACAATTATCCAGACTGGTCCACAAAACTGAAGTACATGTTCAGGAAAAAAACTTTATATAACAATCCACCTTGTAGAATAAAACTATACAACACAATATAAAAAATAAATTATCAACTTGAATTAAAAATCAAATTTTAAAATGCAAAAGCACACTACTTATTTCATATGTGAATCTATGAAATCAAAATAAACATTTTACTGGTACCTGAGGGCCTAGTTAGAAAACTCTGGGCTTAAATAACCTACAGATTTACATACTGTAAGTCTGTTATTTATCCTTTTGGCTGACTGAAGAAAACTTTTAAATTATGCTTTCCTCCCAAAATATAGTTAGGTGTCTTTACAACATCTTGTTTGTTGCTGGTTTAGCCAACACATCTGGACATCTCAGTCAACGGTATCTCACCTAATTCTCTCAGCCAGAAATCTTTCAGGAATAGGGAAGGAATGGCATCTAGAGGTACTAATTAAAATTTTAGGTAAGGTGGTGAACATAGGGTACAGCAAATTAAGGTTTTGGACAAAATTTAGGTGTTTTAGTGTGTGCTACAAAGCAACTTACATTTTATAAGGATAATTTCCCTCGTCCTGGTGACTCTCTGCCCACAATGCACAGAGGTCTAACAACATTTAGCCGTTCACTTATCTAACATACATGTATATAAGAGTGAAAGTGTAAAGTAAACATTCATTTTAAATCAGCAGTGACAACCTGAATAGAAAACCCTGCCCCCTGTCAACAAAGGAGGAACCTTGATCTGTGTGTGGAAGAAAGTTTTGTTTCTGCGATGGTCTGATATACCTCTTGCTGAATTACAGCTAGAGTTCTCCAATCAGCAGGGATTATGAGTTTTGCCAGCTGCAGAGACATATACGTGACTCAGCAGGGAGTGTGTTGGAGCTCTACAAAGAGACTACTGCTACCATTGATCAAACTGTAAGTTTTGTACAGATTTTGTTCTGATGCACCTGAAATGTATTTAGCTGATGTAAACTAAAAGTTCACTTAGGCCTTGATGTTTACTTTTATGCCTGGCTGTTGTAAGGCATAGTGGTAATTAGGGTGTATATACAGATGCTATGGGGGGGGGGAGGATTGTCACAAGCATGAATAGGCATGATGAAGCAAAGGAAAAAAAGGGGAAAGTTGTAATTAAAAAAAAATATATCACATTCTCCCACTCAGTGTCAGGGAGCGAGGAGCCAGACACACAATGAGGTGCAATTAAAGGTAGGTTTATTGTGACTTGGTAGAACAGTAGCCAGGAAGGATGGTCGCCAGAGCCGGGGTCAGAAGCCAGGAAGGATGATCACCAGAGCCGGGGTCAGAAGCCAGGAAGGATGGTCGCCAGAGCCGAGGTCAGAAGCCAGGAAGGATGGTCTCCAGAGCCGGGGTCAGAAGCCAGGAAGGAGTCTTGCCAAAACTGAGTCGGTATCCAGGAGAGCAATGAGAAACTAAACAGGAGCTTGCTGCTGTGCAACAGACAGGACACGAATGCAATGGACAGCTACAACCAGCAGACTTATATGTGATAAGCCGCCACCTCCTGGGGGAGAAGCCGCAGAGGGCTGAAAGCATAAAGGATCCCACAATGCTTTGCAGACACCTAAGATAGATGCCAGCACATGGAGCAGCACAAGCCCTGAGGAAAGGTAGGACCTTGACACTCAGATTCAGGAAAACACATAGACAGGTAGCTACCACTCACAAATGCCAGGCTTATAGGAGACCCACACTCCCAACTTTATTCTGAAAACTCTCTAACAGGTTAGTTGACGGGTTTTTGCGAACACATATGCTGCTTTCTCTATCAGTTAAAAGGTAAACTGAAGTCTGGGAAAATAATTTTTGGACATGTAAAATTAAATTACCTCTACTGATGGGTATCCCATATATGGATGATCCTGCGTTAGATAAAGTCAAATAGACAGTTTGCAAGGGCATTTGCTCCAGAGCTTAGTAAATGAAAGGAAGCTCTGCTTACTTCTATCATGCAATCATGTGCAAGTAAAAATGCTGTTTTTTTATTCCCTTGCACATAATTAGGTATTTTTACAAAGTAAAGCTGTACCTGATTGGCAAAGCTCTGGAGAAAATGCCCTTGCAGAGTGCAACTGCACTTGCAAGGTGCACAGTCTATTTACTTTTAGTAAATCAACCCCTTAGTTTCATTCATCTACTACTGTAAGCAAAAAATGTCAGTGCTAAAACTTAAAGTTGTGGGTCTAGTAGAGTAATGGTAGTGGGTAATTCACTCTCCTCCCCTATTCATGAAACTTCTTCTAATACATTCAAAGAATACAAAGCATTCTGTTAATGGATGAAGAGAGATTGTGACATTCATTGACTCCTCCTCTCCCATATTCCGTTCACAGAACGTGATGTAGACTGTGCAAAGACTATATGACATTTTGTGAATGGATGAGGTGAAGAGTGAGACGCCCACTATGATTGTTTTACTAGTTCAGTAGTGCTTACAGTAGTGTACAGGATGAAGAAACTAAAATTTTTAACTAAGGCAGCAGCATCCACACATGGGACACCTGTTATTAGAGATAACTTATGTTTACATAGCAAATGTCCACAAATAGTAGAGATCAGGTTTAACTGTTTAAACTGAAAAACACATACAGATAGATTACCTAAGCATTCTTATTTTTTAGCAATTGGGACACGCGAATATGCGCCATTATTGAATTTCAAACAGCTGCCTTTGTACTGTTTAATTAAAAGTATTTGCTTTTAGGAGGAGCCATCAGGACCCATAATTTCTATAGGTATATTTAGACTTGGCAGACACTTTACATCCTCACACTTCTACAAAACTATGTGATACACATATGTTGTTATGCTTAGTCCTGGAAATACCAAAATGTTAATAAATCTTCTATATCACAAGTCTTTTAAGGACATATGTACATTATTTAAACATTTCTTCATACAACCAATCATATGCATTATTTATTTTAACCATGGAAAGCAATGTATAGTATTTATAAATTTGGGCTTTTCATAACCACAAAAAATATTGATAGGTTGCAAAGGTCTCTCTACTAGTGGCCTATCTCCCTGCAGCCAGCAGATCTGAAAGCTGCAGCAGGCCTCTCAATCATTGTGGGTCAATCGGAGTTGTGTCATGTACATGTGTCTGTAAACATTTTAAGTTGTCTGTAGATTTTTGGAAAGTTGCCCATGGAAAATTCAAATTGGATTGATATTTCTTCTTAGGGAATAGGTGTGTCTATTTTCCTAATATTGTCAGTAATTACTAGCTAATCTGTTAAAAATAATCCTTACCATAATAGCACACAAAATACTGACTGAAAACCGATGCTACAATTCAGATTCAATAGAAGGAATGTACATGAACTGTGATGTTTAAATGTGCTTTAGAAGTCAAAGAATATGACACTCTACTTTAACAAGTACTTTACTTTGTGAATCTTTGATTATAAACGCGCCTGCTCTAAATGTCCCTTGATCATTTATCATCAAAGGAGCATTGTCACAACTATAACATATATCAGGGTCATCTGAATCTATTAATTCTGACCATTCAAGAGGTTTAAATAAAAATGTGCTCTGTTATGAATTAAATCTAGTGTATTCAGTAGTTACTGAGGAAAGCTGAAATGTATTCCAGTTAACACAGAGCAACGTAAAGCTGTCACTGTTCTGAGAGTCTAGACTTTGTGACTGTTAAGATAACAGCTCTGTGCAATAATGAGTATAACCACTCAATCTTTCAAGCTAGCACTATTTTGCTTGGTGCTTGGAGTCTGGTGATGGAAGGTTTTTGGTACACTCCTGTCAATAGGAAATAGAATGCAAACTGTAGCTGTCAAGTGCATTTAAACCATTAAAGTATCCCCTACACCAGCCTTTGTCAGTTATAGCTCTGTGTAACCCCAGGGTTCTTCCAAAGGTTGGTAGGTTTAACTAGAGTGGTGAGCAGTGTTGCACTGATTCTGCTTGATGGTGTCTTCAAAATTCTGGAATGTAACTTGGCAAAACTATCAGAATGGCATCAGAATACAACACTGAAAACCAATGTAAGAGGCAGTGACCAGCAATGTAACAGGCCATTCCTTCTACTAACCACTAGCGTAAGGGGAGCCTTTTCCCACTGTCCACCAAAGTAAGGGGCACCATCTGCTACTGACCCACAATTTGGTGCAACTAATGTACCATTTGCTGTTATATTAATATTTAGCATAGGCTCCCTGAGTCCAAAACATTACTTTAAGGGTTCCTCCATGGTAAAATAGTTTGTAAAGAACCTACTTACATTGAATTCTCCCCTACCTGAACTTTTAACATAAAATGTAACCCCTAAACTAAGCCCATAACCTCCAAAGCGTAATTTCCCAACCTGCTGTTTAATACTTAGAACCCACTAGCCTTAATAATTAACCTAACCAATAAAGGGAGGCATTAACAATTAACTTCCACCCCTGGTGACTACTGTCAATGAGACATAAACTGAAGGTAAACCCTTTCCTGTCATACTGCGTAGATATATAGGTAAGGCTAAAATGTTTCTATTTTAGGTTTGCATCTTCCTGTGTCATTGGCCAGTTCAGTAAACAACAGATTAGCCTCATTACACAAATGATTTTTTTGTCCAAAAAAGTACAGGTTACACAGTAAGAAATTAAAGTAGAAAAAAGTGGAGTCAGCTGCCTGGTTATTCATTATGGCACATATGGTATGTAAATCACAAGCTAAATTAAGTCATAAATCCTTTGCCACAACATGGCAAATTATGGCAGTTATATGTGCAATAAATTTATTGGTTTGAAAATAATAAAGATTCAGTCATAGCAAAGTCAAGTTTTTGAACTTTCCACTGTGTAATAAAAAACATCTTTTTTAAGGAACCTTGTAAGGAAAAAAAATCCAAACAAAGGTGACCTTCTTATTGCTAAGTGGCTGCTGGACACTTCCTCTGAGATCTGAAAAAGCTTCTTAAACTTGCTCAATTACTCTTTTGTATGACTTAGAATCTGTTACCAAGCTCATGGTCCTGTTACCTCACTCGTAGTTCTGATACCTGTATCAGCTTCTCTGCGATCTTTGTTGTCTGCCAGTTCCTACCTTTTGCCTGTTTGACCACAACCACGACTTCAGATTTTGTATCATGCTTCACTTCTACCTGCAGTCAGACATTGTGAGCATAAACAAGGGCAGTAATTTGGGAGCACAGGGTGCTCTGGTGCATACCAGGCAGTTCCTTAGATGCTATGCCTTGGCCCTCTCAAGGGCCTACATTTGTTTGATGATATAGAAAGTCCACTATCTCCATGATATAGACAGTGACAAAGCACTAAACTGTGCAAAGTGCGTCGTCATGGTAACCGGGACTTGTTGCGATTGGTCTCCTTCCCACTGAGGGTCTTCAATGTTTTTTTTTGGCTTTCTTGCGTTCCATTGAGGTAATTTCCATTGTTCCGTGATGTCACTTCCGGTGCGCAATCTCTGGCACAACAAGGAAGTCCTGTCTGCTCCTCTCATCCCTTTAGTCGTGATTCTTTAGTCCGCTGGCCTTGGACATCTTCACACCATCCATTGTGGCTCTCCCATGTTCTACCCACAGAGCTCACCACCCAGGCTTTTCATTGCCATGTCTACACAAAAGTAAGCTGCTCCCATGGTTCCTTCAGTCTATGGTTTGCACCGATCCCTGTATGACATCCATTTATGGATACATCCCTATGGTGATTTGGTTTTATTGTTCCAATAAACTGTTTTACATTGTCATGAAAACTATTGTTTTTATTCTGGACTCTCACTATGAGTACTCTGATTTTTTATGCTTTATCTCCACGATGTGAGTGTAAGGCCCCTTTCACATGGGCGGATAGAATTCAGCTATTAGCTGCGAATAGATAAAGTAATCTACTGCAGCTATACTCAGACTATTCATTCCTATAGCCCATTCACACACTGCATTTAGCGACAGTTTAATTACATGCAATTTTGTCCAGAGAGAAAATAAAGTTGACTGCATCCAGGATTGATGTACCTCAATTATCTGTACATAACCACAGGTAATCTCAGTGCACAGTTTCATCTGCAGATAGCTGTGGCAAGAAATGAAGGAAAAACAACAGGAAGCACATCAGCATCACAAGGGATTCCTGGGAATGCCCATGATATATCTCATGAGGCCAATCTAGCATGAGGACAAAGTAGCCAATAGATGAATGCAGGGAGGTTAAGGGATGTACCCAGTAAAGATGACAATTCCTCCAATGATTCAGATCCATCTTTCTCCTCCTTTTCATCCTTATCAGCAAAATGAGCATAGCAATCAAATTGTTTCTGTAATCTATATTCAATGATCACACCTCAACAAAGGTCGAAGTCCTCTCACTGAACAGAGAAACAGGCACTGAACACGGTCACAGGAAATGGGAGGGCACAAATGCACAATGGGTTGTCAGGGGGCCAAAAAAGGTCACTTGCTATAGAAATGGCAAGAATGTACCACTGCAGCTAAACGTAGCCACATGTAAACCCAAGTAATTGCAGGTAATTGCAATCTACAACCACAAATGATTGCTGTGTCTGGAGTCTTGGAATTTCAAAAAAACAAATCATGCTTTTACCTGCGCCAGAACAGCTGCCCATGTGAAAGGGGCCTAATAGTTATTCTTTTCCAGGACAAATTTATTGTTTTTTTTTTAATACTGACAGGATCACATTAAAGAGGCACATTACTCCAGTATTTAAACATTAAAGTATGGTTTTAGAAATAAATCCTATTCCCAGTGAATTGAAAACATATTTTTACCTAGCAATGCTACATGCAGCTTTTACCTTGTTCAAGGACAGATGTGTATGACAATGATGCATTCAGACTATGAGCTTGAATAAATGTACGTGTTCCATCACTTGCACAGGAAGTGGGTAGTCTGTGCTAGTGGCAGAGAAGCTTGATTGCATCAGCTTCTGACAGGAAAGGAATGCCGCTTTTCAAGATAACATGTGTTGAAGGATTCATGTGGACCACTGTGGGAGTCAGCCAGAGCATGTCAACACAATTTTATTCAAAATGGTCTTAAGTGGATAACTGACAGTAGTATGGGTCATGCGGAATACACTGATATCTGATTTTATTGTGCTAACAAATGATTGTGTCATATGCTGTGCCTTGTTCTTCTTAAAGAGCAAAGTTAATGTCAAATCACAGCAAACAACTGATTTTCACAATAAAGATTTGCATATCTCTAGAGGTTGTTATTGTATGGCTGAGACTGAAATTAATTATGATATTATTTAGCACAAGTCCCAAATTTCATTATATGTTAACTATACTTAAATATATCCATAAGGTAATTAAAAAGAAGAACATTAATAATTAAATACCAAACAGTGAGTCAGTGAGAGTGGATTTCTACTAGCTTACATTATCCTTTTGCATCCATAAATCACATGTAATTAACCCCATAGCCACACTTTATATTTCACAACGTAATATTCATCATTAGATGTATTTGACTACAGTGCCCATGAATACAAGGATCATGTTGGCCTATTATAAATTATATTTATAATACATTCTACCAAAGTCTGTGAATTGATGACCTAAACCCCCCAAAATAAGGTTGGAGGCATCAGTATAAATAACATACAATTTTAAAGAAAAAAAATACAGTTTGGCCTAATATACAAATAACAAAATAAGCAGCGAAAGAAATTGCATTAAAGCTCCCCTTAAATACCATTTATTTTACAAAACGACATACATAAATTGCCCCCTCCCCCAGAACCCACTATGTATTTTGTAGCCTTACCCCTTCTCTTCTACATCAAAAACCATCAAGATGTATAAAAACATTTATGCATTATCTGCTCTCTCTATATATAACCTATAATAGCATCATAGTGATATTAAAGCACATTCACTTCAGATCATAGCTTTAGTCCATATATTAAAGAATAATAGTCATTGCTCCCCTGAGGATATTCTTATCAGCAACAAGGACATTGTATGTACATTAAAATAATCCTTAGTGGTGTATATGGGAGCATAACTGACCAATGAAAATCCATTAGGTGGTATCCACTGAACGGTAGCTATTGTAACATAAAATGTCTTATTAGGACAATTGTTTATAGAATCCTATCCTATATGGATCACCTGAACCCAAAAGAAGAAGTTTTGATTTACTAAACGGGAATAAACTGCACACTTTGCAAGTGCATTTGCACTCTGTGTCATTTGCACTCTGTGTGCAGTTGCACCAGAGCTTAGTAAATGAGGTTAAGCATCACTTTGCAAAGAATACCCAATCACATGCAAGGAAAATAAAAAACAACAGTTTTGCTTGCACATGATTGGAAGATGGAAGTCAGCAGAGCTTCTCCTCATTTGCTAAGCTCTGGAACCATTGCATTTTGCAGTGTCCTTACAAAGCACACAGTTTATTTGCCTTTAGTAAATCAACTGCTCATTCCACCTTAAGGTGAATCTGCATGCTTCAAGCTGAACTCCAGGAAAATGAAAAGTTCTACCTTGCAGCAATGCTGCACCCGCACTGCAAACGGTTGAACTGTATGCTACTTCAAAATACAAATCATACAAACATTTGTGCTGATGTGGTCAGTTTGTATATCTCCTGTTCCTCTTAGGAGATACCGGACATCACACCAATGCACTGCCTGTAGCTCTGTAGTCAGTTTAGCTGCTACGCCCCCACCCCGACCCTACTGTGTCAATTGACTGCAGATACTGGCAGGAGCCTTGCTCTTAAAGCTGAAAGTGCATACAGACAGGGAATGTGATGTCACTCTGTGATATCACTCTGCCCACCCACTAGCCTGTCACTCTTCTCACCTTTTAGAAGAGACACACCCACTGCTTTGGAGAGATGAACATGAAGGGAGAGTGTGCATGCATGTGACTGGAAATAAAAGGTTTAAAAAGTTACACAACCATTACTTTTTTTATATAAAAGTCAATGCAATTTTAATTAAAAAATAATGTCTGCTAATAGTTTAAATAGCACTTAATTCACAAATACCCCCGCTGCAGGTTTGGCATCCAAACATCACTAATGTTCACCAAACCCACCCTGAACACCCACCAGATACAATGTATTGCCAAAAGTATAGGGACACCTACACACACATGAACTTTAATGGCATCCCAGTCTTAGTCTGTAGGGTTCAATATTGAGTTGGCCCACCATTTGCAGCTATAACAGCCTCAACTCTTCTGGGAAGGCTGTCCACAAGGTTTAGGAGTGCATCTTTGGGAATGTTTAACCATTCTTCCAGAAGCACATTTGTGAGGTCAGGCACTGATGTTGGATGAGAAGGCCTGGCTCGCAGTCTCCACTCTAATTCATCCCAAAGGTGTTATAACGGGTTGAGGTCAGGACTCTGTGCAGACCAGTCAAGTTTCTCCACCCCAAACTCACTCATCCATGTCTTTATGAACCTTGCCATCCCCAAACTGTTCCCACAAAGTTGGCAGCATGACTCTGTCCAAAATGTCTTGGTATGTTGACACATTACAAGTTCCTTCACTGGAACTAAGAGGCCAAGCCAAACTTTACACTTGGCAAAATGCAGTAAGGCAAATACCGTTCTCCTGGCAACTGCCAAACCCAAACGCATCCATCGGATTGTCAGACAGAGAAGCGTGATTCGTGACTCCAGAGAACATGTCTCCACTGCTTTAGAGTCCAGTGGTTGTGTGCTTTACACCACTGCATCTGACGCTTTGCATTACACTTGGTGATGTAAGGCCTGGGTGCAGCAGCTCGGCCATGGAAATCCATTCCATGAAGCTCTCTACACACTGCTGTTGTGCTAATCTGAAGGCCACACAAAGTTTGGAGGTCTTTAGCTATTTACTCTGTAGACAGTTGGCAACTTGTGCACACTGTGCGCTTCAGCATGCTCTGACCCCTCCTTGACATTTTACGTGGCTTCATGGCTGGGTTTCTGTTGTTCCCAGTTGCTTTCACTTTGTTATATTACCACTAACAGTTGACCGTGGAATATTTAGTAGCAAGGCAATTTTGCGGATGGACTTATTGAACAGGTGGTGACCTATCATGATACCGCACTTGAATTCACTGAGATCCTGAAAGCGACCCATTCTTTCACAAATGTTTATAGAAGCAGTCTCCTAGGTGCTTGATTTTTTTACACCTGTGGCCACGGAGGTGATTGGAGCACCTGAATCCAATGATTTGGAGGGGTGTCCCAATACTTTTGGCAATATATATAAAATAACTAAAAATGTTCTTACTGAAAATCCTGAATACTATCAATTTAATAATATCAGAAATATTAATAAACATTTCCAGATGTAAGGGCTGATAAAGGATTCTTAGAGCACAATGGGTTAGCTAAAGAGAGAACTAAAGCCCAGATAAAGGTAGGCTGTGCCCAGCAGAATAAAGCTTCTCTGTGCAATGAGGTTGATTTACCAAAGCTGGAGAGTGCAAAATCTGGTGTTTTGGAGCTGTGCATGGTAGCCAATCAGCTTCTAACTTCAGCTTGCTCAATTGATCTTTGATGAAAAAAAAATGGAAACTGATTGGCTCCTGAGAGCGACCCATTCTTTCACAAATGTTTGCAGAAGCAGTGTGCGTGTCTAGGTGCTTGATTTTATACACCTATGGCCATGGAGGTGATTGGAACACCTAAATCCAATGATTTATTTTTTTTTGTACTGTTAAATTGTTGGTCGAGGGGGCGCAATGGACAACTTAGCTGTCATTTTTCTACATTCTGGGTGTCCAGTGTGCTTCTGTACCTTTAAGGAGGGGTGGGCTCCCTCAGGTTCATCTGCCCTTGGTCTATCCATTAAATACATGTGCCTCTAGTATGGGGGCTCTTAAAATTGGAGAGTTAGGAACTACAGAGTACTTCAATGGCATGTTGAGGCTCTGTAGCTTATGCATGTATTTGCAAATGTGTGCTAACTAAACCCCTGTTTTTAACGCATACTGTTAGACAGGTTAATTCGGTCTCTTTGTAGGCTGGCTGGCAAGTTGGAGCTGGGAATTTTTCTTTTTTGTTGTTTGGCTTGATTTTATACATCTGTGGCCATGGAGGTGATTGGAACACCTGAATCCAATGATTTGGATGGGTGTCCCAATGCTTTTGGCAATATAGTGCATGCTCAGCGCATCACTAATCCCATGTATTTCTAGGAATTATAAAATGTCATTAGTCTTACCATTTTACACAAAGTACTGCATAAGGTTAATTAAACAAACAGAATAATTTAATAGAACAGTCAGATTTTTTTTATTTTATAGCTGTTACTTATATTTCAGTAATAAACGTACTGTATTGTCCTTTTTTGGTAAGAATGTCTTTTACTCTATAGTCCACTGACATGAACTCCTTGTTTAGTGAACTTTAATCTGACTTGGCCAACTTGAGCTCACCCAAGCAGAACCATTTCCAAGCAGATATAAAAACATCAAATAATGCAGACAAATTTTGATTAAAAGTACTGAATAATATTAAGGGGTATATTTATGAAAGGTTAATTGGCAAATTCATCCACTGTACATGTGAGATTTAATGGCATTTGCCTGGCATTCCACAGTCCTGATATTTCATAGTCTTGGCATACTACAACCTACTGAAAATAAGATGAATGTACACCAAGCGAACGTAGCAGTTGGTGAACTGTTGTCAAATCTTACTTATACCATACATATAAAGAAGAGGTGTTACCTTGTATGTCAATCTGCTGGCAATAGGTATCTGTTGTGCTAAAATTGTGTTTATACACAGTTTCAGCACTAGGAGTATTAACTGTGACTTTTTACATTTATGTAATGTCATAGAAATTAGCGTGTCTCCCCTGCTCCAAAATTAACCAGCCAAACACACCAGTTATGCAAGCTGGTATCCCTATAGCGATGGAGCAGTGAGCAGCCTTGCAATTCCTCCATCATGTAGGTTTCCCTGTCCAGCATTCATTAACAGTTTATGTATTGCTCTTTTTAGTTTTTAGTCAACATATTCTTTTTTTAGCTCCTAAAGATCTCCAAAGATGTCCTGCAATGTCTCATTCAGCAGCAGAAGTGCAAAACATGAGCCAGTCTTGTGATCCAGGCACCTCTCAGAACAATACAGCCAAGTTGGTGACCACCCTTTTTTTCAGTGCATTTAAACAATCTAACATGATCCCTTACCAGCACCCAGCCTGAGGCTTGGATGGTGAAATAGCAGAGATTGGACCACAGAGGTTGTCACTTTGTTCATGCAGCTCTTTTCACCTATCTCAAATGTGACCAGTGTTAGATTGACAAAACTGAGCAGGTCATTAGAACCTGAAAGGCTCGCAGGGGCTGATTTACTAAAACTGGAGAGTCCAAAATCTGGTTGAACTGTGCATGGTAGCCAATCAGCTTCTAACTTCAGCTGGTTCATTAATATTACTTCCATTCGTTTGGAATGAGTAGTGCACATTAGTTGAGGTCATATGTACATTACTGCTCAATGCACACAACAAATCTCATAGTTCATAGTCCCTGATGCATCCCAGGAGTGAGCAAGAGAGAGTGTCTCTGTTCCTACATAAAGTGGGACCATGGACAGCAAACGTAGTCACCCTCTAACAGGAAGTCAGATCACAGCAGCAAAAAAAAATAAAAATAGGAATTTAGAGATTTGTGGAAGGCTGGGAGCAATCAAATGTACTTTTTGACTTAAGAATGCATACTTGAGTATATTTTAAGCCAGAGTTTAGTGTCCCTTTAAGGAAAGGAAAAAGGGAAGGTAAGTCCAAAGGAACAGAAAAATGCGCAATGACAAGAGAAAAAGTGCCTGTTCTACTATTCTTGAATTTTGCATTTTATTCTGCAAGTGATACAGCCATAATGAGATCTGCATCTGTATATAAAAGACTTAATGATATGGCAGTTAGGTGATATGAAAGTGCTTTTAACATATCAAAAGGCGATTTAATGTACAGAAAGAGTTTCATCTTATATGGAATATGACCTGTATTTTGACGAATACCTATCCTGATGTATAGGCCTCTGAATGATGATCATCACAATGGCTTCATGCAGGGCACTCAGAGGCACAGGCAATCACATGTGCTCATAATCAAGAACATCAGCTAGAACTTCAAAGCAAGGCAGATTATGAATTCTTTTTGTACGAACTGTAGAGTATGTGGGGTAATTGGTTAAATAGTTTGTCAAAATTGATATATATGAAACTAAATAATGTATGTCTTTTATTATGTAGAAGAATGAGAAGCACCACTGTTTTGTTCATTTGTTATATCTGGTGTTCGACTAAAACAGTGCATTTCTAGGCAATGAATTCGCTAAATCAGTAATGTGTCAATGACAGCACTTAGCAATGCCATACTGACAGCTACTATGATCTGATTTCTGGGTACATAAAGCACAATGATTGACAAATTGATTAGTATGATTAGTATGCTATTTCTGGCAGAGCTTTACCATAAGTAGCCTTCATATGTCATATAGGATATTATATGACATCACTAAGGGCATAACTTAAAGCAGGGGGTACTGAAATGTTCCCCAAGCACTTTTTTAGTATCTGGAGGCACAAAAAAAGGCACTTTTATAGTGCAAGGGGCACAGCAGCTCAAGCCCAATTCAGTGTTTAGGACCAGGGAGACTGAACTCACTTTGTGAACTAGTGTTGCTCCACAGAGTTATGGTCTACAACTAAGATCATTAGAGACAATTATGTTGCAAACACAACTAGCACAAACACTACCTGTAGTAACCTTACAAGCTGTAACTGGAAAGAAAACATTCCCCATATTCCTTTAATTAAGCAAATAAATTCAAATCAAAACAGATTTAAACAGCACTCACACCAAAAAAATATCAGTTATGCAAATAAGTCAAAGAGCAAACGGAAAGCCTCCCATAGGGAAATATTGTTTGTTCAGAGCATAACACAAAGTAAAACCACACTTACAATCTATAAAAATAGATCAGGCAAGTGATGTACCTAGAAGTCCCGCCCAACACATTTCGTCATTCTGATTCAATGTCCTCAGGAGTTCAGACATTGCATCCGGACGCCAAAACACATTAGACAGTACTTCCGGCTATGTCACTTATGTTCTGTGGAATGCCAGCAGCGCTTCCTGATACATTAATGTGAATGCCTGATCCATTATATATGTATATTATACATTGTAAGTGTGGTTTTACTTTGTTTTGTGCTCTGAATAAACAGTATTTCACTATGGGAGTCTTACCCTTTCCTCTTTGATGATTCCTTTATTAAATAACTAGTGGCTCTTGGAGGATTTTGAAGACAAGCAAAGTTGGCAGCCAGCAGCATTTGTAGCTACTTACCTGATGATTATACATAATTCCTGCATTACAGTGGCATTGTTTCCATCCATGGAGGCATATATTACAACAGGCGTTTATTAACTTTCATGTGCAAACAAGGACTCAACTAATTCTGATGAATGCGGTGTATATTGGCATGTGGTGAAGTGGAGCACACTTTGTTACAAGTTCGTCACACATGTGGGAATCTTTGGAGCACTAAGTGGAATTTTATTGCCTTCTCTGCATAAATTATATTTTTTGTTGTGAGCTCTGCACTTAGTATCTAATAGGTGTTTTCACACTAATATCTATATTTATCAGCACTGGTGTTTTTTCTTTTTTTTTTCTATCAAATTAATTCAGACAATAATATGTTACCAATTTGTATGTGTTTGTACAGCTAAAAATTAGTTTTTGTTTTTTCATATTTTATTTTGTTGACTGTACCCTCACTAGTTATATTCAACTCTAATTATTACCAAGATAAAAAGGTATAGGGCATTTAAAGTTTTACAGTTGTCACCAATACAAGAGGTGTGGAGAATTCTTCCAATGGTGATACAGGTTCCTTGGCAACAGGTGAAGAGCTGAATTCCTCTCATTTTTTTGTGATTTCCTCTCACTTTCCATTGTGTCTCCGAAACAGAAAAAAGGTTAATATTGGCAAAAGGACACAGACAACAACAACAAAAAAATGTACCTACATTGGTTTAAGCCTTCAATAGTTATTAGAGAATTTGTTCTACAACTCTCCTTTCCCTCTACCTCCAAACACACACAGCCTTGTTGCTATCGGTACCCAAAAAAATATTTGAGATTGTACTCATAGCACATACCGTATTTTTCGCTCCATAAGACGCACCTGACCATAAGACGCACCTAGGTTTTAGAGGTGAAAAACAAGAAAAAAAAATATTCTGAACCAATGGACTGCAGACATAGTACAGGGGATGACCAGAGACTGCGGACACAGTACAGGAGATGACCAGAGACTGCGGACATAGTACAGGAGATGACCAGAGACTGCAGACAAAGTACAGGGGATGACCAAGAGACTGCGGACACAGTACAGGGGATGACCAGAGACTGCAGACATAGTACAGGAGATGACCAGAGACTGCGGACAAAGTACAGGGGATGACCAAGAGACTGCGGACACAGTACAGGGGATGACCAGAGACTGCGGACACAGTACAGGGGATGACCAGAGACTGCAGACATAGTACAGGAGATGACCAGAGACTGCGGACACAGTACAGGAGATGACCAGAGACTGCAGAAACAGTACAGGAGATGACCAGAGACTGCGGACACAGTACAGGAGATGACCAGAGACTGCGGACACAGTACAGGAGATGACCAGGGACTGCGGACACAGTGCAGGAGATGACCAGAGACTGCGGACACAGTGCAGGAGATGACCAGAGACTGCGGACACAGTGCAGGAGATGACCAGAGACTGCGGACAGTGCAGGGGATGACCAGAGACTGCGGACAGTGCAGGGAATGACCAGAGACTGCGGACAGTGCAGGGAATGACCAGAGACTGCGGACAGTACAGGGAATGACCAGAGACTGCAGACAGTACAGGGAATGACCAGAGACTGCAGACAGTACAGGGGATGACCAGAGACTGCGGACAGTACAGGGATGACCAGAGACTGCGGACAGTACAGGAGATGACCAGAGACTGCGGACATAGTACAGGGATGACCAGACACTGCGGACACAGTACAGGGATGACCAGAGACTGCGGACACAGTACAGGGATGACCAGAGACTGCGGACACAGTACAGGGATGACCAGAGACTGCGGACACAGTACAGGAGATGACCAGAGACTGCGGACACAGTACAGGAGATGACCAGAGACTGCGGACACAGTACAGGAGATGACCAGAGACTGCGGACACAGTACAGGAGATGACCAGGGACTGCGGACACAGTGCAGGAGATGACCAGAGACTGCGGACACAGTGCAGGAGATGACCAGAGACTGCGGACACAGTGCAGGAGATGACCAGAGACTGCGGACAGTGCAGGGGATGACCAGAGACTGCGGACAGTGCAGGGAATGACCAGAGACTGCGGACAGTGCAGGGAATGACCAGAGACTGCGGACAGTACAGGGAATGACCAGAGACTGCAGACAGTACAGGGAATGACCAGAGACTGCAGACAGTACAGGGGATGACCAGAGACTGCGGACAGTACAGGGATGACCAGAGACTGCGGACAGTACAGGAGATGACCAGAGACTGCGGACATAGTACAGGAGATGACCAGAGACTGCGGACAGTACAGGGGATGACCAGAGACTGCGGACAGTACAGGGGATGACCAGAGACTGCGGACAGTACAGGGGATGACCAGAGACTGCGGACAGTGCAGGGAATGACCAGAGACTGCAGACAGTGCAGGGAATGACCAGAGACTGCAGACAGTGAAGGGGATGACCAGAGACTGCTGACCTTTGGGGAGGGAGGGGGAGCGGGTACCTGAATTTGACAGGTACCCGCTCCCACTTCCGCGGAGTTGCCTTCCCTCTTCTTCCCGGGCCGGCTTCTGTGACAGCCGGGTGCCCACTGCGCAGGTGCAAGAAGCGCTTCGCTTTGTGAATGGCCCGGCGCCTTCTGTGACCTTTCATGTGTCCCAGAAGACACCGGATCATTCACAAAGCGCAGCACATGCGCAGTGGGCACCCGGCTGTCACAGAAGCCAGCGCGGGAAGACTGTGCAGCGCTGGAGCGAGGAACAGGTAAGGCCCTGCAGGAGAGAAGAGCTGAGCGGCCGGCCCGGTATTCTGACATGGTGGCGGCAGAAATACCGGACCGGCCGCTTTACATTCGCTCCATAAGACGCACTGACATTTTCCCCCCTTTTTGGGGGGGAAAAAAGTGCGTCTTATGGTGCGAAAAATACGGTATTTAAAATTGCATTGGTGGTCCATGCATCCAAAAAAGGTGATGTCAGGGGAGGCACCTAGGAGGACAAGGGTTTCAGCTGACTTCATTACAGAGCAGCATATAGGCAAGGGGATGTCTGCATAGTGCTTGTGTGTTTGGAAACAATGCCAAGAGTGTTTGAGCAGGATTGAATCTAATTTGTTGGTGTAAGAAATGTTTTTTATATATGGTTTTCGTATATGAGAGACAGCAATCATGGTGTCCAAGCATCAAACATATGTGCTTTACAACAATTCATGTATGATAATATCATACTGTGCAGGTAGGTTGTGCTCCCTATATAAATGACAAGCCTTAACTTTTAATGTTCTGACTTACATGATTTCAACATTGTGCCTGCCTTTGTCTCCTACACACACCCACACTGAGGATTCATTAAAGGCAACTGTATTTTAAAACAGAGGTGGGTGTCTTTGATGACTGACACTGGTCAAAGCTTTGGAAGTGAAACAGTGCTTGCAATGATAAGTTGCTTCCAGTGCTCAGCTAGGTGTCTATGAATATTAATACTTCTGTTCGTCCTACAGAATGCTTATCTCTATGATTTTTGCCAGTTTGATGTAGTTAACTATTTATTTTGTGCCAAAAGTGTTGAAACAGCGGCATCATGTCCTGTATATTCCCAAATGAATAGTACCAATGTGTTGTTTGTGGTTTTAGATCTCAGGTCTGAATCTCTGTTGCCTACAGCAAAGTCGAATGTGCCTTGCAACAAATTGCATTTACATGGTTAGAAAGAGTTTAAATGTAAATGAGCACAATTATTACAGGAAAGAAAATCTTTCAGAACTCATTTCAAGAACTGATATAATTTGCGTAGAAGGAAACTACCTTCATACCCTGTTTTTTGCATTATTTACAAAAACTGCTGCTAAATGAGATTTATTTGGGCTGTAAGCACATGTATGCACAAAAACTCAGCTTAAGTCTGTCCCCAGAGAGACAGTTATTTTAAATTTGTACATTGCCATCTTGCCTTTCACACAGCACAAAGAAAGGAATGCCAAATTGTCAATCCCAAAATTCATGTAAAAGACATTGCAGCAATTCAATAACAGTCATATATTACTGATCTCTACATACAAGAGCAGCCAGGGAAAGTGGTTAAAAAGGTGGAAATATGTGCTTTTGAATTGAAAGTATATGTTTATATGATGTGAATCTGCTGTTGATGGTTTTATTACTACATATTAATTTGACAGATTTTTGTTCAATTTGTTGAAATTTGTTTATATGTCCGTATCCGAAGGCTCTGTCCAAGAGCACACTTTAGATTTGTACAGAAGGGCAGCGGGTTAATGATAAATGTGCAGGCATCCTAGGTGCCCAGTCTAACAAAGATATACTTTATAATACATGAAATAACTGCAGACATGCGAGGAGGAACTAACAAAGAGTGATGCAAGTACAATGCTTGCTTCACTCTTCTAAACATAAGAAATGGAGCAGATGCTGATCCTAATTAATAAAGGGATGCAATCCATGTCTGATAGACACAGCACAGAGAACACGAGAGCTGGAGTTGCAAGCTCCAATCTCTATGCCTGCCCCTGCCCCTCCCCCCCAGATCAGCTCAGAGCAAGGAAAGGTTTAACCCTGTAAGCTCTGCTCAGATAGTGTTATCACTGAATGAGCAGAAAGGGGCATACCAGTGGTCTACTGACAGTTCACATCCCATACAACAGATCACACCTAGCAGGAATCTGCAGCATATTTCTGCATGGACCTGTGCTAGTTTATATTTCACTCTGAAAAAGAAACTGGTGTAGATGGCACAGATAAACCTGAAACAGGTCTATCTAGTTAGTTAATGTGGCTCACTCACACTAGCATTTCATTAAGTGTGCTCTGCCCATTGGTACCAGTCCAGCAAACCACCAGAAAAACATGTTTTTATTTCTACAACAGGAAGACCAACAATAAAAACAGACTCTCTCTCAAAAACACCAAATAATGCAGATGACTCTTCTACCTTGTGCCTGAAGAACATAATGGCAGGGTAAAGTATTTCCCTTATTGAACTTAAGTTTAAAAAGTGAAATCTATTTGGATACTGGGTTAAAAAGTCATTACTTCTTCCTTCAAAGAGTTTAAAAAAAAACCTTTAAGGGTCAATCTTCACTGTCCCCTATCAGGGTTCACTGGTGTCTTTGCTCTGAGGCTTTGGAGTTTCTAATCACATAAAGAAAAAAGCTCATAAACATTCATTATATTAGCTGAAATATTCCAGTCCCTGCTCTGTTATTCAATATTTTTTTCATTTACTCAACAAGAAATGCTGTTACCAGCTCCTGGTACTATAATGAAGCTCTGTATGAATAACTGTCAGGGAATATTGAAGATCTATATTAACTCTATAGTATCAAAGAGAAAAAAAATGTGGGCCTGAATTGTTTATTTTTAAAGCTAAACCCCAAACAGATATTGAACTGGTATTAGAGGCATTAACAAAAACAAACAAACATGTAATACTTACCTGCTTTGTGCAGTGGTTTTGAACATAGCAGCCCAGATCCTCCTCTTCTCAGGTTCCCTGCCAGTACTCCTGGCTCCTCTCTCCTGCCAAGTGTCCCCAGAGCAAGCAGCTTTCTATGAGGGTGCCCAAGAAGGCTTGCTCCTGAGCCACTGCTTTGTGTGTGTGTGTCCATTCACACACAGTGCAGTGACTCACCCCCCTTCCTCATTGGCTGACTGGCTGTGACCTGGTAAAACTGTGTCCCCCCCCCCCTCCCCATTGGCTGACTGGCTGTGATCTGGTAAAAACTGTCAAAAGAATCAGATGAGATTTGCCCTTACTTTAGAGATGTTCCCTCACTTCTTGTCGTGGCTCTGTAAAAAGGAGTGGAGGGAAATCTCTAAATGGAACATAGCAAACTCACAAATCCTTATCTGCATTGTATCACCATGAAAATCAGGCAGGTAGCATTTTCAGCAGGAGATCAGCACGTTTTCTTAAATTCTTAAATTAGGGAAATGTCTAACCTATTATTTTAATGGCATGAAAAACTCTATTTGATTTTGGTAACATTGTGCTAGGTGGGAAATCAAGCAGTAAAAATCCTAGGTTTTAACAACACAGATCTGAAATATTTTCTTACTGCTCACTGTGTTATAAATAGAGCTAATGGGTTCAGTTATTCCTTCCTCTGAAGTTTCAGATCAATAGCTCAAAGCTAGGTAATGTACATTTTCTTAGAATATGTGATAGGCTGCTTGTTAGATACTCCATAGAGATTAAGTGTGTCATGAAAGTAGCAAATAGACTTCTATCTTCCTCCATTCACTTGTAGAATGTGATATGAAATGCATTACCTTTTCCAGCAACTACCTATCTATCCATGGGCCCCGGGAATGTATTCATCCCTGTCTTGGATGGAATATGAATTTTCTCATAAGACATGCTGTTTGTTTCAAAATGTTTTCTCAATATTGACCTGGCACTGTAAAGAACAAGTATGAATAGCAAGACCTATGATTGTTAACTGCCTATGAATGGTAAAAAAGACATTTTTGCAAAGAATGTCACCATAGTAAAAGTCCCCATATATAAAATATGTATGTAAAACAAAGTATATACTCTCCTGTTGCCTGTGCCATCAAATTCTGCTCTACAGAAGAGAAATGACCAGTGAGTGTCAATTTTTTTGTGTCTTTCATTGCACTCATAGGTTTCTCCAATACATTACCAATGTGTCCTGTATCGCCACCTGAAGATTTCTATTAAAGTGTTACTAAACCCACATCATAAAAACTATCAATAAATGCTGTGTTACATGCTATTCATACTTACGCAGTCACTATGAGATTTGTTTTATGTATTTTGCAAAAAAAAAAAAACTGGTTGATCCTGCTGCTCTCTATCTCCACCTTTTGTTAATGTCCCTAATTCAACTAGGGGTTTTGCAGCTGTAGTGGCAACTCTGCACATGCTCAGTTTTCAGTTCCTTTGCATTCCAAAGGTTGTTTTGGAACAGCAGCAGAAGACTAGAAGCTCCTCCTATCACTGTTTCCCTGCAGACAGGCTGGGAAAGATCTGGTTCATGTGACAGCTGTATAACAACTAGGAAAAAGGTACTTGGCTATATTTTTTTATTCAAATAATTAGAGTACCATCATCCCCATAAGAAATAGAAGGGAACATGTAAATTAAATAGTGGGTGTTTAGTATCACTTTAAATTGAGTGACAAGCAGCAGTAAAGGTAAGTATATACTTTACATTCTGATTTACAGACACATCTTTTATGGGAACTTTTAGTTTGATGACAGGACTGCTTTAGCGGATAAAGTGTATAAAATCTAATATAGGCTTTAACATGGCCATTTACTTTCAAAAACAGTTTTTAATATTTTTAAATTTTCAGCTTTCATTAAAAAAGGCACCTCCTGTTAAAGGGGGACAATGCTCTGTCCTTTTTCTCCCAAAGGTGCATGTTCATCTGATGGAGACTAAAAGTGATGATTTTAACACACATTACGAAGGTCTTGTCCTGAGAAATGTCATGTAGTCTGCTGGAGTGCATTCATGTAGACAGAAAGTGGCTGATAGGTTGCTGGTAATCAGCAGCACTGAGATAAAAAGAGAGGATGAATAACCATCAACATGATTTTCATAAGGTGCTGAATGCTAAAGTTGGGAAGAAAAGCAGTAACACAATTTCAATTTGAGTGGTGAACAGACCTCTAAATGTCTAATATTCTTGGAGAGAATACCAATGCATGGAACAATTTCATTGTGGACACAGGGAGGTGCTGCTTATGTTATAATCACTTTTGCATAATTTATAAAAGTTGAACCGGTAACATTAAACTGCATGAAGAACACGTTCTTGTGGTTATGAATACAGGAGATACACTGGTATAATTTTTGAGCTGGATAAACCAGATATAATGACCAAACAGCACTGGAACTCATTTATCCAGAATATATACATAGGTCTTTTTTGGTTGTTTTGTTATTTACCAGTTTTCTGGTGCATAAAGAGTTTTTCATCTGTTTGGGTAATTATCATATGTCTTTAGGATTCTTTATGTTTATTCATGTTCTTATTCGTTTTGGGTACCATAAAAAAGTTTTTCTTTTATTTATTTGTGTGGATCAGAAGTCTTTGCTTGGCAGAGTGGCACGTGACTTATAAAGCCTGAGGCCCACACAGCAGAACCTTCATAATGTGAAACAGCAAGAGCTGAGGCATGAGGTATTGGACCCACCTTCCCAAACTCTCTTTTCACTGAACGGGTTTTGAGTAATCCTCCTTAAATTGTAATTTTTTCACAATTTTTATCAACATGTTTTATTTTTATGTAATTGTATTAAATATGTATTGTCACCCTCTTATACACAAGTTTTGCTTTTATTATTAAAAGTATCTATAGTAAATAAATCACTTTCTACTGCATTTCACAAAAATATTAAGATTTTAGTTTGCTAGGACATTTAAACATGCTGCAGTTAAGTAATGTTTAAACTGGATTGGGATTACAGTAATGTCACACTTCAAAAAGATCATCCCAGAAATGCTTTGTACAGTTGTCAAAATAATGAATTTTGTGGCATATTTAGCCTAACCTAGTTTCGGCTTAAAGAGATGCAAAATGTAGGCTCCCTATAGACTTCTAATAAAGAAATACTATAAAGTGGAGCACAAGAGATTTACAGCAGACAAACAACAAGTAACCTTAGAAATCAACTGATTACAAAGAAGAATATACTTTTACCAATATGCCCTGTATATTATTGCTAATGCTGCTAAACATAATTAGCAGATAACTGTATGGAGGAGTTCAATTCTAAGTGCTGCAGCTTGTAGGTCATAACATAAATATCTTAATATAAATATATCTTTCAGTGTTTTTGAATACAAATATTGGTTTAAGTTGTATCTGATGGATCCTAACTATAAATATGAATATGGCCCAGTTTTATTCTTTTCTAAGTGAACAGTCTCTACTGCTTAGTAAATCAACTACACCATTTTCTAGCAATACTAAAATGCAAATGGGTTGTTTTACAAAACAATTTAGAAACTGTTCACTGTATTGTAAGAACTGCAGTGATGAAGGTTTAGAACCGTTTGAATGTTTTTAATTGTCATCTATTTCCTTACAAGGGAGAAAATCAGACAGCAAAAAAAAGGTAAAGATGTGTTTCCTTTGATTAGCCAATCAGATGTGAGGGAAATTAACAATTGTCTAAGCACTTCTTGGGTATTCATAGTGCGCAAACCTTACATACTGAGGTTCCCTTTGCAAAGGAGACATACCCTTACCAAAGCTAACATTCACATTGCTATTTTCAATTTGTAAAGTGTATATTTACTTTTCAAAGTCAATGTTAGTAAATAAGGTGAATCTTTGTTCATGTGCGCAACCTCGCAATTTGAAATCCTCAGGATCCTGCGATGAGGGTGAGTGATATCATCTTCCTTTAGTAAAATGTGCAAAAGCCATGGTTCAACTAATACAAGTGATTTTTTTTAAGATGTGTTTTTAACTAGTGTTTTTAAATGCAGAATAAAGGATCCTTAATTTCTAAAGCTTGGTCTGCTTTAAGACTGCATAAAGGGAAGTACCTAATTATCCCATTATAGTTTTTTGGCATTTTATTGGTTTTGTAAAAAACAAAAAATTAGAATACATAGAAAATAATTGCATTGCATGCTTGTCTTCTGCCCAAGGTTTAAATGTATGTATATTCCCTGCAACGATAATGCAGTGTGAAAAAGTAAAAATTAATGGACATTGTTAGCATGGATTTACCTCAGGAAAAAATATATAATTGCAACATTTAAAATCATTATGTTTCCATGACGTAAAACATAAGATGAAAACACCACTGTCGGAGACACTGACATTTGGCTGACCTGTAAATGTATTCTTTGCTAGCGAAAAGAATGTATAATGGGAAGTGATTGTGTTCACCATAAAAACTAATTAAAATACAGCAATTTTCTAATGCAAGTCAGGCCAGACATGTCAGACTCAGATATAATGAACACTGAATTCCATAGAACTCTGGCTTTGAGCTATGACCATTTACTTGAAAAAATATTATATATATAAATATATATATAGTATATACTGTATATATATATATATATATATAGTATCTCACAGATGAGCATCTGTGGGGCATCCTCAAATGGAAGGTGGAGGAGCGCAAGGTCTCTGGAAAATAATGGTGGCCACACAAAATATTGACACTTTGGCCCAATTTGGACATTGTCACTTAGGGGTGTACTCACTTTTGTTGCCAGTGGTTTAGACATTAATGGCTGCGTGTTGAGTTATTTTGAGGGGACAGCAAATTTACACTGTTATACAAGCTCACTACTTTACATTGTAGCAAAGTGTCATTTCTTCAGTGTTGTCACATGAAAATATATAATAAAATATTTACAAAAATGTGAGGGGTGAACTCACTTCTCTGAGATACTGGACATTCATATAGTTACTCCCTCAAAAGAATCCATCCAAAAAACTTTCAAATAGGGGCAGACACTCATGTTGAAAAGTTTTGTTCACAGGAAATCCGATGAGTTTCACTCTAACCAGAGCTAATTTATAGGGTGAAGATCACATGGTGAGAGCTACACTTTTATAAGGGTTCCAATGCCCGTGAACATAAAAACCAATGAATTAACTCTATGGATAGCTCATGAGGTTAAACACTTGCTTGATACACAATGCACAATACACAATACATTTTGGACACAGATTCACTACTTCACAAAGGTACATTGTTCCTTAATGTCCTAAAATATCACAGACTTTCACAAAATACTAAATTGTATCAAAAATGTACATTGTAGTGTGATAGAGTTCTTCATATGCATATTTTGAAACCTAGTGGAAAACAAATCTGTTCTTGTATCTTTGTGAATCAGGAGAAGCTATCTTTTTTATGGTTCAGTCATTACATATTCTAAGATCATATTATCTATGCTTGAAAATATCTATAAATGTATAGACCAAAAGGGGGGGAAGTGACATACATACATACATACTTACCCCTCCACCTCTTCTGGCAATTCTGTCCCTCTGAAATAGAATGTACAGCCCAGTCATGTGAGCTGTCCAACCAGGCTTTCAATATTCTCAAAAAATCAAAGTGCTCCTCGAATAATAGATGTTATACTTTTTGCATTTGTGAACATACCTTTTAATTTTGTATCAGCTTTGATATTTTATCGTTACTAATTTGAGAGCTGTAACGTGACTCTTTTTGTAGTGATGCAATTCCTCTGCTGTCTAGTTTGAGCCCTGCTCACCCCACTATTCCACCCTCTTTATAACCCTTTCCCTCATAGACCCTTGCTCTCCATTTAGCATATTCTTTTCTGATCCGCTTTTCCTCCCAGATGCTAGTCTCAAGACTCCTCCAGACTTCTAGCCATTTTTCCCCAACAGAGCTGCACCCTCCTCATTTAGATGCAGTCGGTCCCTACTGTAAAGTCAGTAACCAACTGACAATTCAGCTCAGTTCTTCAGGAGCCTAAAATCCTCTATCTTACACTACACGGTCAAATCCATAGGTTCCCTACACGGTCAAATCCATAGGTTCCCATTGCCTCACTGGTGTGGCCCATGGCGCAAGAAGTATTTCTGACAATAGTAACATAATGGTCCTTTTCCTTAACTTTGTACCTAAATTTCTGAAATATTTTTTAAGATGCTTCATCTGCCTATAACTTTGTCATTTGTACAAATGTGTACCATTACAACTGGGTCTTCCCCAGCCCCACTCAACAATCTGTCAACCCCGTCTGCAATGTGTCAAACCTGAGTTACCGCTAAACAGCAAAATATTTGGCGATCATGGTTTTTGTGACAGATTAGCCTGTCCACCACTTACTACAAGTATCTGTCTCTTTTTGCCTACACACCTGTTCCCATGCTTAATACAGCAGTAAGTCCCCTGTGTGCTAGCGTAGGTATTTTGCTTCAGCAATGCTGCTCCTGAACTGATATCTCCAATATGATGCAAATAAGCATATTTTTTGGAATGTATCAGCTCAGGATTAGCCTCTCTGACACTTTTCCCTATACTCTGTCTTCTATTTGTAACCCAGTTATCTTCCTCTGATCCCATCTCCTTAATTTCTCCACCCTCCCCTATACTGCATCACATTACCAATCTGGGAAGATATGTTGGGAAATGTACTAAAGAATTTGGAGCAGCTGTGCATTTTAACTAATCAGCTTCTAACTTCAGTTTATTCAGTTAAGCTTTGAGAATGAAAGATAGAAGCTGAATGGTTGTCATGAACAGCTCCACCACAGGCTGGCTATTCCAGTCTTAGTAAATTTCCCTTTCACTTTGCTCTTTATTGTGGAACTATACTTTACAGAGAGCCACACACAGCCCTCTCACAGCAAGCAAAGCCCCCACAAAATACTATGTTGTACTATAGATTGTAGTTTCAATGCATTACCTTGCTCTGCTATTACTTGTATTGGGCTGTCTCCTTGTATTAAAGTATATACTGTACTTGAAACAACAATGCACTTTAACCACTTTCTTACTGCATCATAGCCAAAAGATGGCTACAATGCAGCTCTGTTGTTCCAGGAGGGCGTCCATGGACATCCTCAAAAAACCACGGCCCCTGTAGAGCGCTCCTGGCATGCTTTGTGATTGCTGTGTCCTTTGGCCCTAACTGATCACATAGCATGGTAAAGGGCCAATTACAGCTGTTCTTTACCATGTGGTCAGCTGTGTCCAATCATAGCTGATCACAATGTAAGCACACTTACCCATTATCAGCAGTATTTTCCTCATGCACTGTCACAGCATGGAGAGAGCAGAGCCGGTAATCAGCAAGTGTGACGGGGATGTGCACAGATAATCAAGGCACTAATTATCAGCATCCTCATAATCAGTGCAGCCCCTGCAGTGCCCATCCATGCTGTCTATCAGTGTCCATCAGTGCTGCCCATCAGTGCTACCTATCAGCACCACCTATCAGTGCCCATCAGTGCCTAATATGAATGCCCATCAGTACCACCTATCAATGCCCATCAGTACCGCCTATCAGTGCCCCCTATCAGTGCCCATCAGTGCTGCCTATTAGTGCTCATCAGTGCTGCCTATCAGTGCCCAACAGTGCCACCTATTAGTGCCCATCAGTGCCGCCTATCAGTGCCAATCAGTGTCACCTATCAGTACTACCTATCATTGCCCATTGGTGTTGCCTATCAGTGCCCATCAGTGCAGCCTATCAGCGCACATCAGTGAAGGAGAAAAAACACTTATTTGCAAAATTTTATAGCAGAAAGAAATAAAAAGTAAAATTGTTGGTTTTTTTTCATTTGTTTAGCAAAAAATAAAAATCCCAGTGGTGATTAAATACCACCATAAGAAAGCTCTATCTGTCTAAAAAAAAAAGATAAAAATTTCATATGGGCACAGTGTTGCATGATCACACAATTGTCATTCAAAATTGCCATTCAGCACTGAAAGCTGAAAGTTGGCCTGGGCAGGAAAGGGGGGGAAAGTGTTCGATAGGCAAGTGGTTGAACAGAAAACCTTGCACAGCTCAGAACCTGACTTGCACTGCTAGTTAAATACGAGTTTCAGGCAGCAGCAGTTATATATAGAATAACATACCAATGAGAAAGTATTTATTTATCCAGGTCATGGTACACCTGGTAGACGTTAGTCTCATTCATCTGAACGTCGAAGATGTTTTCAACCTGTTTCAACTTGGATGAGCTGCAAAATGTCTTTAACATTATAAAACAAATCCAGTTGAATACAACTACTTTTCTTTTTGGTTTGCTGTCTGGGTTTTTTTTTTTTCTTTTGAAAGATTTTCCCTCATGTCTTGCGAGGACAGAATTGGTGAAAAAAAATGGATAAAACTATTCAACTGAGTTAAATTAATTTAGTGATAAAGAGTATAGAAACTCAGTGATGACTGTTTACCCCGTTTTTTTTCCTTGAGTGATAGGGTCAGGAAATGATGCAAAATCCCCCCAATTCCAATCCCAGGCTGAAATCATCAGAAATTTAAAACTCATACCATTCTAAAAAGGGTTGAAATTAAAAACAAATCTCAACCAAAAGTGAAATTTGGTTTGCAAGGATTTTAGCAAACTGCAGAAGAAATTGTTACCTGCCATTTGTGAATACTGCAACAGGCCAAGTCAATGTGGAGTACATTTTTTATATCTTATTTAAAGAAATGTCAGAAAAGAAAAATTAAGAGCTGTATTTTTTGGGGAGTCATTTTCATTAGATAACTAAGCTATCATATTCACTATGTATGCATGTTTACTATATATTGAAGCAGAGCCACTTTAACAACAAGGGCAACAACAGCAGATGCCGGTTCTACTAGTCATGGGGTCACCCAGAAGACCCTATGCTATCTAAATTCTGAAGCCTGGATCCCAGATCAGTAAAACTGCAGTTATACGTGTTTATAAATAGGAAAAGGGTTGACCTCTCTTCTGCAGCCCATCCGTCAGGAAAAATATTACAATCCTCCTCTACATCACATGAACGGGAAGAGAAGAGGATTTTAGCTAGCAGGAGAAACACACACACACACACTAACTCCCCCAACAGTCTAATATATTAAATAATTTTTAAATAATATATATATATACACAATTGTGTTCAAAATAATAGCAGTCAGACATCACTAACCAGATCAATCACTGTTTTTGGTAGAAATTATATTTCTACATGGCAAATAATTTACTAGCAGGTGTAGTAGAGTAATAGAAATCCAACAGACCCAACAGTCATGACATGCATGCTGCTGATTCTGTGTAATTGAGTCACTAATTGAAAGGGGCATGTTCAAAATAATAGCAGTGTGGAGTTCTATTAGTGAGGTCATTCATTCTTTGAAAAACAGGTGGCAATTATTGCCCTTATTTAAGGAAGGAAGGCAGCAAATGTTGTACATGCTGGTTACAGTGCATTTCTCTCTGAAATTCTGAGGAAAATGGGTCGTTCCAGACATTGTTCAGAAGAACAGCGTACCTTGATTAAAAAGTTGATTGGAGAGGGGAAAACATATAAAGAAGTGCAGAAAATGATAGGCTGCTCAGCTAAAATGATCGCAAATGCTTTAAAATGGCAACCAAAACCTGAAAGACGTGGAAGAAAGCAAAAAACTACCATTTAAATGGATAGAAGAATAGCCAAAATGGCAAGGACTCAGCCAACAATCAGCTCCAGGAAGATCAAAGAAGGTCTAATGTTACCTGTGAGTACTGTTACAATTAGAAGACGCCTATGTGAAGCCAAGCTATCTGCAAGAAGCCCCCGCAAAGTCCCACTGTTGAAAAAAAGACGTGTGCTGAAGAGGTTACAATTAGCAAAAGAGCACATTGACTGGCCTAAAGAGAAATGGCGCAACATTTTGTGGACTGATGAAAGTAAGATTGTTCTTTTTGGGTCTAGTGGCCGGAGACAGTTTATCAGACAACCCCCAAACACTGAATTCAAGCCACAGTACACTGTGAAGACAGTGAAGCATGGTTGTACAAGCATCATGATATGGGGATGTTTCTCATACTACGGTGCTGGGCCTATTTATCGCATACCAGGGATCATGGATCAGTTTGAATACATCAGAATACTTGAAGAGGTCATGCTGCCTTATGCTGAAGAGGAAATGCCCTTGAAATGGGTGTTCCAACAAGACAACGACCCCAAACACACCAGTAAACATGCAACATCTTGGTTCCAGACCAACAAGATTGACGTTATGGAGTGGCCAGCCCAATCCCCGGATCTTAATCCAATAGAAAACTTGTGGGGTGACATCAAAAATGCAGTTTCTGAGGCAAAACCAAGAAATAGAGAAGAACTGTGGAATGTAGTCCAATCATCCTGGGCTGGAATACCTGTTCACAGGTGCCAGAAGTTGGTTGACTCCATGCAACACAGATGTACAGCAGTTCTCAGAAACAGTGCTTATACAACTAAATATTAATTAAGTGATTCAAAGGAAAGCAAAATCTTCAAACATTTTTCAGTTTATATAGTGAATGTTTGAGTTTGTAAAGAAGAATACAAACACTGCTATTTTTTTGAACAGTCTAATATTCACTTTTCTTCAATTTTTTTTAGAGGAACAACACAAATTTGATATATTTTTCTTCATGTTTTGATTTGGAATAGAATGTGCAGTGTTCCCAATGCATTTGTGTGTATGGAAATAAAAGCTATTAGAAGGATTTTGAGCTTTATTCACTTATTTTGAACACAACTGTATATATATATATATATATATATATATATATATATATATATATATATATATATATAGTGCAGCACAGTGGCTAAGTGATTAGCACTTCCGCCTAACAGCACTAGGGATGTCGGTTTGAATCCTAACCACAGTGTTGCCTGCCTGGAGTTTGTTTGTTCTCCCTGTGCCTGCGTGGATTTTCCTCCCACACTCCAAAGACATGCTGCTAGGTAAATTGGCCCTAGTATGTGTTAGTATGAATGTGAGTTAGGGACCTTAGATTGTAAGCTCCTTGAGAGCAGGAACTGATGTGAATGTACAATATATTTGTAAAGCACTGCGTAAATTAACAACGCTGTACAAGTACCTGAAATAAATAAACATGTGCGTATATCTATAAAAGATGTGTATCTGTATGCTTTTAAATTTAGTCTTGATATCATACATTTAAAAGCATAACTATATTATGCATAATGATATAATCATCATTGATGGTTGTATTGCAGTGGTCTCCAAACTGCGGCCCAGGAGCCCGATGTGGCCCTTTGCTTGCCTTTGTCAGGCCCTTGGGACTCTTCCCACTAATACAAGGCACTATTGCTTCTACACCAACAATGGTGCATAATTCCTGTTATGGATACCAACAACAGGGCACTATTCTTTCCATTGATACCAATGCTGGGGCCCTTATTGCTCCCACTAACACCAATGATAGGACACTATTCCTCCCAATACCAACAATGATGGGGAACTATTCCTTCCATTAACACCAACGGCACGGCCCTATTCTTTTCACTAATACCAATGATGGGGCACTATTCCTCCCAATGATACAAATGATGGGTCACTATTCCTATCACTAACACCACTGATGAGGCACTATTCCTCCCACTGATACCAATAATGGGGCCTTCATAACTCCAACTGACACCAGGTCACTTTCTCCTCACGCTGGCCACAGTCCGACCCCTCAAAGCCTGAAAGACAGTAAACTCGCCCTTTGTTCAGAAAGTTTGGAGACCCCTGGTCTATTCACAATTATTATGTGTTCAATCACAATTGTGAAAACCTAAAAACAAAAAATAGTGTGTATTGCACTACAGTCACAAAATCAATAACAATAAAGTATATAATAAATAACAAACATATGTGAAAATATAAAACATCCACCAAAAATTACTTTGCAAAATCACATATGAATCCACATAAAAATACAGTCTGTGAAAGGTGATAGTCCCAAAAACACTCCTGCTCCAAACATGAAGAAAAGTCCAAAACAATTAGATCCTTCTACTGGTAAGTGAGCACACTTTCCTGGTGCTGAAAAAATTCACATCAATGTGCTTCATCACATTTGTGATTTAAAGATGGACTCTCACCTTCCAGTACTGACCTATTTAGTTAGACCAGATCAATAAATGCTTTTCCCTTCCCTGGGGGGCAATACAGGCATTTCAATGGTTTTGAGTCGCCTTCTCTCTTCTGCTTCCTGTATCAATGACCAGGATTTTTATTGCATAGTCAATATGAGCCTGTGTCCCGCTTTATCCTAGGGTATGTCTCTGTGCGTCCAAATCTGGTTCCCAAATCTCATTTACTTCCAACGGTGGAAGTAAATGAGTTATGGGAACCGGATTTGGAGGCACAGGGAAGTACCCAAGGAAAAAACAGGACACAGACTCAGTTGGAAGTAAATGTATTATATACTGTATTGTTATTAATTTTGTGACAGCAGCGCAACACACTATTTTGTTTTTAGTTTTAGAAAGTGTTACCTGTTTCCCTGCAGGAACTGGGACCCACCCATGAGATTTTTGTCATGGCCCTCTTATGCCTCCTGCCTGGAAACATTGTTTCATTATCAAATGGCATAATTGCACATGTATTTTTTTAACATTTTGTTGAAGAAAATAATTTGCTATTTATAGAACAGCAAAGTCCATCAGACTACAGTGTTATCTCTACAAGTAGCCTAAGAGAGAAGTGTGCCCATAATACTCTGGCGTTACTGGCCTAAGCTAGTCGGTGAAATAAATATTTTTACTAACTATTGCTTGGTGCTGCATTTTTATTCATATAAATCGGCTTCATAGCAGCTGTGTATCCAATTTGTCACAGGACATGGAAGTCACCAAGCGCAGTCTATAACAGCAACTAATTCATAAAAAAACCTTTGAATAAAAAGTAATTAATTATGCTTATTACTATGAAATTTTTTTTCACCTGCTGTTGACTGATGAGATGTCAGTATTGCTCCAACATAAGGTCAAAAATTATCTTCAGTCTGCATAAAAGGTTAATCTGTAAATCTGTCTATTATCACCATGATAAGCATAGACACTGTTTGCATTAACCCTTTCCTTCCCTGTGAAGCTTTCACATTAAAGTGTGTAGTCAAGTAAATCACTTCTTCTGTAAGCACGAGTAGGTAACAAGAAAATACTTTCAATTTAAGGCATACGTATATATAGCAAAGTTATACCATTTGTATATCTTTCTTGAATTTTTATCATTTAGGCCTAAAGCAACCGTTTGAGGCTAGTGTTCCAAAAACTGTAACAAATTGAGAGTGTCAGATGTATAAAACAAATTGTCTACTTTGCACTCTCAATCACAAAAATGAATTATTAGTAATTAAATGGAGGTACTGCAAACCAGGACAGCATTAAAACATGAATAACAATGTTATTCTGTTAAATTAGAATCTTAGGCTCAATCCACACTCTTCAGACCTCAGATCAGCCCTAATTTGTACACTTCAGACCTCAGATCAGCCCCGTCCGTGCACTTTAGACCTCAGATGAGCCTCAGTCCATACACTTTAGACCTCAGAAGGGCCCTAATCCATACACTTCAGCCCTCGGTCAGCCCCAGTCCATACACTTTAAACCTCAGATCAGAACCAGTCCATATACTTTAGACCTCAGATCAGCCCATTTCATATACTTCAGACCTCAGATCGGCCCCAATCTATACACTTCAGACCTCAGATCAGCCCCAGTCCATACACTTCAGACCTCAGATCAGTCCCAGGCCATACACTTCAGACCTCAGATCAGCCCCAGTCCAGTCACTTTGGACCTCAGATCAGTCCCGATTTATACACTTCAGACCTGGGATCATCCCCAATCCATACACTTCAGGCCTCAGATTAACCTTAGTCCATTCACTTCAGACCTCATATCAGCCCCAGTCCATACACTTTAGAACTCAGATCAGGCTCAATCCATATACTTCAGACTTCAGACCAACCCCAATCCATACACTTCAGACCTCAGATCAACCACGATCCATACGCTTTGGACCTCAGATCAGCCCCAGTTTATACATTTCAGATCTCAGATTACCTCCAATCAGAGGCATCCCTAGGGTTGGTGTCACCCGGTGTGGTAACACGTGGTGTCACCCCTCCAGAGGTAGGCGTACCCTGTCGTGCACACACAGCCTGGCTGGGCTCTTCCCCTCTCTGTGTCCCCTTTGTACCTCCCAGAGTCCCGGAATGGTAGAAGAGAGAGAGGGGGGGGAAGAGACAGAGAGGGGAGGGAAGAAGAGAGAGAGAAGGGGGGAAGAAGAGGGGGGGGGGAGAGATAGAGACTCTATTTGACAAGTAATGGAGCACTTATCTGGGGTCCGTGGTGTCTGTGGCTGTACTGATACCTGACATGCAGTGATGGTCTCATCTCCTGCAACCCCTCTTCAAGGTCAGCTGACCTCTAGGCTCCGCCCTCCGGCCCTATGCAGTGAATAGAATAGACGGCCGGCTGGCTGCAGAGAGGCCAGGTGGGCGGAGCATAGCTGCGATGGTCAGTCCAGACCTGGGCTTCCTGCTGGATCTTAACAAAGTCAGTAGGTGCAGCAGGGAATCAGCACTCCGGGAAGGCACAGAGAGGGTAAGACAGCCGGCTTGCCATTAATTCAGGATTGCATAAGCCTAGCCCACCTTCCCTGCTCAAGACTTGCTGAGCCTGCCCCCCTGCCTAAACCCTGCCTTCCGCCTGAGCCTGCCTCCCACTCGAGCCATGTCAAGCTCTTCCTACCTGCCAAGCCCTGGTCCCTTGACCCTTCTGCCTGGGGGCAGTGCTGCCCCACTGAAAACTGCCGCCCTAGGCAAACACCTTGTTTTCTTTGTGGCAGATACGCCCCTGGGTGTCACCCCATGCGATTGGTGTCATCTGGTGCGGCTCGCACCCCCCGCACCCACCTAGGGAAGCCACTGCCTCCAATCCTTCAGACCTCAAATCACCCCCAGTCCATAAACATAAGACCTCAGATTAGCCTAAATCCATACATTTCAGACCTCAGATCAGCCTCAATCCATACACTTAAGACTTTAGATCAGCCCTCTTGCATTGGTGTCAGTACTAATATGACAGAACACTGCCTCTTTGCTCATGTAGCTGTGCCTTACAAATCCCTACAGTGCACAAGAGTGTAACAGTGTTGGAATCTATATTGTCACCATTGCTCTGCAGCCACCAAGCGAGCACTTTTGGCATACTACAGTACAGACTGCACATAATATGTTTTTTGCTTATACTGGTATAAATATGCATGAGAACATGCAAAGAACATGAGCAGTGCCAGCTGTGGAAGCATGCATGTTTTGTGGCCACATAGAACCTCATCATCACATGTCTAATGTAGGGTTTCTGCATAGTCCCAAAACATTGCACCTTTACTGATCTGATGTGATCACTTTAATAAATGTTTCAGCTTATGATGTTATTGGTTTCCAGCTAGTAGGTGCTTCAGCACCCACTTACTCTGCCATTTGTATGAACATATGCACTGTAAATATTACACATGGTCTCTCCTGAGTATGGACGCACACATAAGCCTTTGAGCCCAGCATGTTGTTGTAGGTATACAGTAATTCCACTATACACATGCAGCCACTTATACACACCTGATAAGAGAAGCTATGATCTGGCCTGAACAGACTGCCTGAAACACATCTAAACCTCTAACAACACGCAGCTCTTGCACCTCTTATTAGACCATGTAAAGTTCCTATTAGATTGTTCATACTCATTCCCAAACTTTATTTAAAGTACTTCTAAAGGATGAATTTTATTTTATCGAAAATAAAAAAAAATATGTTATACTTACCTTCTCTGTGCAATGGTGGCTCCTCTTGTGGGATCACTCATAGCACTGTCCTCTCCTTCTGTTCTGTGTTTGCCCCAGTAGCAAGTCACTTGCCATGGGGGCAGATAAAGTGGCTTGCTTCCAAGCTGGGCTGTGTGCATCATCAGACACACACAGTGCTGCTCACCCACCCCCTGCTCTTGGCTCACAAGAGCAGAGGAAAGAGCCACTACAGATGGACTCATGTAAGTATTGGGGGGGAGAACATACTGCTACTGCGTCATTTTTTACTTTAGAACCACTTTAAGTAGACTTTCCACCTCACTGATAAGGTGCACTTGTTCAGGGTGCCCTAAAACGCAGTATAAAAGTAACTGTGTGAGGAAAATAGTTACATAGTATGCTCATCTATCCCTGATCACCATAGTGCAGGGGTTGACATCATCCTCCCTCATGAGAAGCTGCTATAGTTAGACCACCTTTTTTGAGTTAGACCACCTTTCATCTCAATTAGTTGCTACAACATCTGTATCATGAGACAGCAAGGGGTTGATTTACAAAAGAGCAAATAGGCTGTTCACTTCATAAGGGTAGTTGCAAGGGAGTTTGACAAAGAGTGCTGATAGTTCACTTCACAAAGTGATAACCAATCACATGCAAGGATAGAAAAAAAATGAATTTTTGCTTGCACATGATTGAATGATGGAAGCCAGCAGAGCTTCACCCCATTCACTAAGCTCTAAAGAACATTCCCTTGCAAAGTTCAACTTTCCTTACAAATAGTCAACTTGACTTTAGTAAATCAACCTTAAAGTGTTACTAAACCCAGGACCCTGCATTCACTATATCTGGTCTCCCACAGTACACACAACATGGAAATGTAATTATTTTAGGTAACATAAACTGCTAAATACCTTTTCTCATTAGCAGTTAGAACAATCTTGTGACTTCAGCAGAGCACTAGTTAATGCTTGTAGGAGGAGTTTTCTTTCTGCTATCGGAGGATGTGAAACCCTTGACCCTCTGTCTGGACGGTGCTGATTGGCCCGTGCTGATCACATGCACTCTCTCAAGAAAAAAAAAAACCTCTCTAGAAATACACACTAAACTGAGCATGTGCATTTGACTATGGATTTAGTCTGTATCAAGTGGTCACTTCAACAAGAGGAGGGGCAGAGAAGAAATGATCAAACAGCCTTTTTACACAATGCAGAGGATTAACCCCTTAGGCTCCACAGTGAGTATAACAAGTATGCTTTACTGCATATACAGACTGATTTTACTGTTGTGGGTTTAGTAACACTTTAATGTCTTCAGGAAACCCAAAACATTCCTAGGATGCAGTGAAGGCACTTTGAAGATTATAACTCTGCTTTTCAGTTATAAATGATGCCTACGAATAGCACATGAAGTTAGCTTGGTCTGTGATTATAGCAACTCCACAAGGGTCCTGTAGCATTCAGTGCACTGTGAAATTGTAGGGCTCATGGGTGTATGTTTTCTTCTATGAGTGCTGTGTTCATGTTCATTCCAACTTTGCATCTGACACCTTTAGGCACTTGCCTACTCTGCCTAATGGTAAATTAGCTGTGACTATTACTGTTCCCGAATAAATCCCACTTTATCCATACCAACTAATATCTTACAATTCACCTGTTAGGTGATAACCAAGACTGCATGCCTAGTTCTGATGAGCAGGCCTAAATGTGTAAGGTTTCCAAGCCTATTAATTGTAATTGGTTTACATGCAAAGCAAAGCTTATGTTGAATCTCTCTGTTTGTGTAGCTCCACATATGCAAACTGAAATGGTAAGCCCGTTTCTACAGTGTTTCTATTTTTTTCTGGCCACTCAATTTATGCAGCCTTTAAAATATATGCACAGAGGTGACCTAATCATTGAAATTCCAGTCAGTCATTAATCCTTTACCAGGAAAGGAATCACAGTGTTCTGCGATTAATTCAGATTTGTGTGGACTAGTATGCACATCTTTAACAATAACACATATTATATACACAAACTTAGTACATTTTTTAAATGTCACATATGGCTGTAAGACCAAATTCATTTAAGTTAAGGTGCCAAGTGTCTTCATCCTCAGAAGCCAAGAACAATAGCCTTTGGCCAGTTTCAGCCCACAAAAACCTTCTGACCTAAAGTATGTAAGATTACCTAACTAAGGTGTCCTTTTATCATACAGTGGTAAATGACCGCTGCTCAGTTCATTTTTATGAAGCGTTGTAGATCGCTTCTCTGAATGAAGAGAGAAGCAATCTACAAACACTTTGAACTCTAGAAAACGGCTGCTGTTATTGTAATCTTGTGAAATTACAGTAAGAGATCAGTCAAACACAGTTTACTAAGAAATGGTAAATAATCGCTGCTTCGTTTGCGGCTCCCCCAATTCTCCACCTCTGGGCTGGATAATCTGGAGGGAGAACACAGATTGCCAGTGAAGGGCTGACATCACTCCTTCATACACTGGCAGTCTGTGTGTTGAGATGATCAGCAGAGAACATGTTCTCCTCTGATCATCTCTGTTTCCTAAACAACTAATGATCTGAGATCAGTAACGATCCTTTGGATCGCGGCTGATCCCTTTTTCATAAAAGGACACCTAAATGCAGATTTTAGTTCACAGACTAGTTTTTGAAAATCATAGTTCCGCAACAGCTGGAGGGTTGTCCGTTTGACATCCCTGAGCTACAGTATTTGTTTTTTTTTTAACTTACTGCAGATGTTGTTTAAAAGGAGAAAAAGTCTAAGCACACACAGCAGATGTTCTCCAGAGCACTTCACAAGGAGTAATGAACATTAGAAGTATGTGTGTCAGGTTGCAGCCCTCATATACACCTGTGCAGGTGGCAGCTGAACAGAAAAAGAAATGTGGTACACAGTCGACATGCAGTATCAGAAACACGGAGAGACAACAGGTCAGGGCAGCTAGAATACAAGCACAGTCAGATACAAGCTAGTCATTAAACAGAGAATCAGAAACAGCAATAACATGGATCAGGGCAAGGAAATGAACCTAATGCTCAAGCAATATGTACTGGTCTGAGCACAGCTAACGTAAGTAGCTAAGTAACCGACAAACTAGGTGGGAACTTACTCTGCAGGTGGCATTTAAACCAGCAAGTGAGTTCAGGTGACACCTACACCTCCCCGTCCCGGAACAAGCATACTGTAGAAAGAAAGGAGAAACCACATGTGTATAGGAACACAGGTAGCAGCAGATCCGCTTTACAGCTGATCTGTGATACAGATTATCTATTAAAAGGAGTGAGAGGTCAACAATCTTTAAAACAAGATGAAAAGAGCAGAAAAAAGAGACATGGTAGTGCCAATAGCCAAATGCTGGTCCAGTCGGTACAATTTTTTATTTATTTATTTTTCCTTTTAAGGCCATCTCTGCCTGCAAACAAGTCAGGCTGGGAGGGCAAGGCCATAAGTAAAATGCTTTCAAGTGATCATATTTCCTGAATTAAAGACAAAACAGACTTTTTCTGCTGCCACAGATGTGTCTAGTGATGGAATGACCTTGCTATGACTTTACATTTGTAACAAAGATATTTCACTCATCCTAAATGGAACTTCAAATCCAAAGAGTATTGATGTGGATGCCAATGCAAAATGTCTTCTATTCTGTTTACTTTGTTGTGGTGATCACATGGTGAACAAACATATCAAAGCTCATGCATATTTTCTGACTGTCAAAGCAGATGTTACTGCCTTGCCTTTAAAAATGGAAGCATTCAATGAGAATGCATCAGCTGAGTTTAGATAAACAATCCAATCCTTGGAGCAGAATCACCTTGTTTTGTTCTGGGGGAAAAAAACATAATGTATGCATTTATGAAGCTTATTGTGTAAGGCCCAAGTGTGTTAAGGCAGCTACTGAATTTTCTGTTTGAAAATAATTTTTAAATAATTACATAATATTGGGTCATGTCCTATTACTGTTGTTTTAATTTACCTACTAGTAAATGTTTATAAATTAAAAAAAAAAAATTGAGGATACCAAAGATGATACAGAAATGTAAAACTGACCAGCAGCAGATACTTTTTAATCAGAAATAATAGGCCTAGCCAGTGTAGCTTAAATTTTATTTTATCTATGGAGTTAGTGAGTGCTGTGAATTTGTTTGATAGTATGGGAGGTGGTATATGTGAACAATAATCTTGCATTTTTTTTGCATTCAAAGGATGCCAAAAGAATCTATTGGATGGACTGTCAGCAATTGGTTGCTATAGGGGAAAATGGATGCATTAGTTAGCCATTTTCCATAACTGCGAACATAAGTTTGGGTTTACTTCAAACTTATGTTCTAACTGAACTGAGCTAATTTCTACCTACAAGTCAGGGTTTGCCTGTCTTTTGGCTGATGTCTGGCCAAGGTAATCAGAGAATGACATCAAAGCCAATCAATTACAGTATTAATCTAGCCATCTACTGTAACATTCTTCATCTGGCTGGCTTCAAGTTCAAGAATGAAATATCTCTATAAAGGAGGGTGTATTTTTACTATGCATTTATTTTACCATAATTGTTTTGCCATCTTTTAGGAACTGCACTTATTTCAATTACCTCTTTGTGATTTGTTTACTGCTCCAGTATTGGGTTATAAAAGGAAATATATACAGAAGTGACATGATCTGCAGGAACACTTGCAGCCCCAAAGTCACATATAGCTGAAAATGCATGCAACAGATAATGCCAGCAAAGATTAATAGCATTTACAGGTCCCTAGAGATACATGCTATAGCTTCATTAGAGGGCCCCTGTGGATGAATTATACATTTGTCAAGTCTGTTTTAAAAGTCTTGTGTTTTTCTGTCATCCCAGCAGGTTTTTATACAGCGACAAAATGCATATACATTTGCTCAATTTATGCATTAAATATATCAGTCAGAGAGTCATGCACCTGCATCAAATAGCCAGAAAGATTTACTGCCTTTGATTAATTATTAAATATTCCTATTCTTTTATGACATTCTGAACTAAAAAGTAAGTTGTTGGGTTGAACAGTAATGAAAGAACTTCTCCAAGAACATTCCTTCACTCTTCACGAGTACATTGCTTGTCATTGATCAGTAAAGCAGATACATAATTCTATATTTCCTAAAATTATGCTTCACCAATAATACTTCAACATTCTTCAAGAAAAAAGGGTATGGAAAGTATTAGGCAGCATTTTTCTAAAGATAGCTTTATTTTACTGATAACAAGAACTTGTAAAAGGAATTATTTAAATTAGATTCATGTGACACTTAACAAAATATGATCACTCAGACACACAATACAAGGGAATATGTATTGTGCAGAAAACATTGCTGAGATGTACATTTTACTGTTAAATAGCAGTAGGTATCATTCATGGGTGCGATGGCTTACTGGCAGCTAGTTTTCCCTGGGAGTTAAAGAGTGCCCAGTAGCACTAAAATGGAATGTAGTTTTGAAAAATGTCTGCTCATTTGTAATCATTTCACTAGAAAGTGAATTTGCGCTTTGCCCACAAAGGGGAAACCAATGTGTCTTTTTTTAATAAACCCTCTTCAGATGCATGTACGTACCTTACCCTCCCTCCCACAGAGCTATGTTCAGCCAACAGAAGCAAAATTAAAGCCCTGGGCAAACTATGATTGACTGAAGTTGGAGCTCACAGAGGGCTATGTAGTCCACTGTGACAGCAATAAAGATTGGTACACTGCTCTCTCATGGCTAAGTCATGTGTTCCTCCATACCGGGAAGTACAAAGTACTGTATGCTTTTGGATTCCTTGTTCTAAACAGAGCATTAAACAGAGCAGGGAACTGAAGAAAAGATAAATATATTCTGCTCGTGTTGGGGGATTAAAGAACACATTTGCTTTCAAATATATGTAAATATTTTTATGAAGTTCTCTCATCTCCCTTCTGTTCGTTAAGTACTCATTTGAAACTGTTTTGATAAATCTGATTAATAAGTGCAATAAAATACATACATGTTAATCCAGTCAGAAATCCAGTGAACTAATGACCTCGTGTAGTAAATTGACAACTACAGACCTATAGAACACTTTCATCTATGTTATAGAGCTGGGGGTAATGGCAGGTGTTCTGTAGTCCTAACACACTTTCTGCCATAGGATAACAATGCTGTTTCTATGGTACAGGATTATCGGTGATCTGAGTGCAAGGTATGACAAAAATGCAGCCTATAGTGTCTGTATCAAGAGGAAAACAGAAAACGCATTATTATTATTATACAGGATAATTATAACTCCAACAACAGTTTGCGCAACGCTTTACAATATAAAGGAGACAGTTCAATTACAATACATTTCAGTACAGAAGGAATAGGAGGGCCCTGCTCGTGGATCTTATAATCTAAAGGAAGGGGGAGGTGGTAGAAAAGGTGATAACTGTGAGGGATGATCTGAAGGAGGTGGCTCAAGTACAGTTCTTAAGTGGAGGTGGAATAAGCTTCCCTGAATAAGTGAGTTTTCAAAGTTCGTGTGGGAGGAGGTGACAAGGGAGCTAAAGAACAAGATGTCTTGGGAGGAGCGGAACAGGCGATTTGGTCGATATGTGCGGATGAGGTTGGTGATGTAGCTGGGGGTGGTGTTGTGGATGGAATTAAGGGTAGAAAAGAGTTGATGAGGATTGGATGAGAGGGTCTTGATGAGAGTGTTGTAGTAGGTTTGTTTAGCAGTGTGGAGGCCGGAGTTGTATTTGAGTAGGACAGATTTGTAGAGGATGAAGTCTTGTAGGGATTTAGTTTTACACCATGCTTGCTCAAGAACATGGTTGAGTCTCTTGAGACTTCTGGTGTCATCTGTTTACCAGGTTATGACAGGCGAGGCCTGGTTCTCTGTGTACAGAGAGGAGCAAGTGCGTCCAGTGAGGATGATAGTTGTTGTAGGCAGATGTAGCCAGGTCTGGGCAGGACAGGGGTGCAATTTTATCATAAAGGCACTCAGTAGCAGAGTGAAGAAGGTCAGGGCTGAGGAGGTGGAGGTTTCTGCGGGTAACTGTTTTCTGGTTGGAGGCATGGGAGGTAGGCGACAGAGAGAGTGTGACCCTGATAAAGTTGTGATCAGAGAGAGGAAAAGGGGTGTTAGAGAGGTTACTGGGAGTGCATAGGTGGGAGAATAAAAGGTCGAGGATGTTGCCATTAGAGTGGGTTGTGGTTTGTGTCCATTGTGTTAGGTTAAAAGAGGAGGTTAGGTTAAGTAGTTGAGAAGTGGCTGAGGTGTTAACATTTACTGGGATGTTGAAGTCACCGAGAATGATGGCAGACACCTCAGAGGAGAGAAAGCAAGGTAGCCATGCCGAGAAGTCATCAAGAAAGCATGAAACTGAGCCAGGAGGCCGGTAGATGACTGCGATCCTCAGACAAATAGGAGAAAAGTGACAAATACAGTGCACTTCAAAAGAGCCGAGGGACGGAGAGCAAGGTGTAGAAAGAACCTGAAACATGCTTTGTGGGGAAAGAAGTCCAACTCCGCTCCTTTTTCATCCACTGGGTCTGGGCGAGGGAGTCCAGAGAAGGCCACCATGGGAGAGTGCAGCTGAGGAGAAAGAGTCGGATTCGGATTCCTGGAGCCAGGTTTCGGTAATAACAAGTAGGTTGAGGGAGTGGGAGAGGAAGAGGTTATTGATAGTAGAAAGTTTGTTAGAGACTGAGCGGGCATTCCAGAGGGCACATAAGAGGGAGGGGCCTGCATGTGGATGTAGGGGAATTGAGATAAGAGAGTGAGGGTTGCGGCTGATGCCAGAGAAGGAAGACTGATGCTTCTGTGAGTTGGAGTTTCATGGTGGAGGCCAGGCGATGTCTCCGGAAGTTAGCAATAGTAGGAGGGTGAGGGTGGTGAGGTGGGAGTGGAATTTATATGAGGGCAAATGCCACAGTGATTTTAGAGCAGTGACATTATGTGGGCTAAGAGAAAGCAGGAGGTGATAAGTGCAATGATATTGAGAAGGCAGAAGTGAAAGTGATATGTACAGGTTGTGGGGTAGGGAAGATGGGTAAAGAAGAGAGAGTTTGAGGAGAGAGGGCATTATAGCAAAAAAGAAAGTTAGTAAGAGCATGTTGGAGAGTGAGGCGATATAACAAAGGAAGACTGAGGGAAAAATATGGTAGAGGAAAGAGCACTTGCAGACTACTTGGAGTGGAGCACTAATGTTTGTTCTTGCCTTAGTTAAGGTTAAGGTGCCTTAGTTAAATTGCCATGTTCAAAGTGCCATGCACTTAGCACCGGAATGGTACTTTGCGCAAGGAATGTCCAGCCTGTCCCCTCGCCAGTAGTCCCAAGGACTGTACTGAATTTATATTTGGATGGACTGGGGGAGGTTTGGCGATCGTTCAATTAACAGCTAATAAATGACACATGGTGGAGGTGTTCTATCCTTAACAAACTGCAAGCTCACATGTTGCTCACTTGCTCACACTGAGTTTAATATGTCAAACAGAAATGGATCACATTATTACTTTTTTTATATTGGCAGCACTGGCCACATATAAACAGCACATCAATTTGTATTAGAGAGTTACCATTACTAACATATAGGATACTAAACAGAGAAAATGAATGTCAGAACACAAAACTAAACAAAGATAGTATAAACCATGTGTAACCTGTATCAAGAGGAGAACAGAAAACACATATTGCTCACTTGCTTAGTCTGAATGTAATATGAGCTTGTTGATTGTTAATCTCACAAAGTCACACTACAAATCCCTCTAGCTACAGCCTAGTAGTAGCATTACTGGGAGGTTTATTCATTTACTTGCTACATCTACATGTGTACAGTGAATAAAAGTTGTCATCATAGAACATAAAATGTGTTACCAGCAAACTCACCAAGTGAAAGTAAGGAATATAAAGACTCTAAAAAGAAAACTGATGCCATTATATCTAAGGATGGGTAAACTGCAAATTATTACATTTTTATTGGCTTCAGATACTTTTATTGACAAATATTTGTACAGTTTTCCACAGAACAGTGACCACATCCCTGTCTATACACGTTCATATTCACATACATCCAAGAAGATGGCTAATTGCATACAGAATATTTATTTATTTCAGGTACTTATATAGCGCTGTCAATTTACGCAGTGCTTTACATATATATATTATACATTCACATCAGTCCCTAACCCTCAAGGAGCGTACAATCTAAGGTCCCTAACTCACATATATTAGGGCCAATTTAGACAGGAGCCAATTAACCTACCAGCATGTCTTTGGAGAGTGGGAGGAAACCGGAGTACCCGGAGGAAACCCACGCAGGCACAGGAAGAACATGCAAACTCCAGGCAGGTGATGCCGTGGTTGGGATTTGAACCAGCGACCCTAGTGCTGCCAGGAGGAAGTGCTAACCATTTAGCCACTGTGCTGCCCAGAATATACAGTATCTATATACAGAACAGGTATCTACAGATGAAACAATATACCTATACATATACAGAGTAATCAGTTTAATTTAAAGCTCTCTGTATGTACAGGTACTTTTAAAAAAAAAATTTCTTCTAACTTGAAACCAACCTAGCACATGTGACTCACAGAGTTGACAGAGCATTTGGCTTCAATTTAATGCTTATTATAATTGATTAAAAATTTTCCTGGAGGCCTACTTACTGAAAATGAGAAGTGCTCTTAATATAGTGCTTTAGGTAGAGGTGTAGCGCAATATCAGTTAACTCATTTATCTTGCTGAATTAACCAAGATGCGGAGACATCCGGAGAATGTGCAATTTGTTTTGTTGCATAACAACATTAGGGAATGTAACTCCAGATATAATAAATGTACTAATTGTGTGAAACCTTGGAATATCAACATGCAAGACAAACCAGCAGTTTTCCTCATTCCTTCTAGTACAATTTGTTTTAAGGGCCTGGGGTCAGTCGGGGGCCCCATGAGATGCCCCTGGTTCCTTTCATAGGCTTTTTTGGGTGTGGTTTGAGTGTGGGCGAGGACACAGGGGCCCCATGATCCCCTATTGCCCGGGGGGCCCCTGAGTTATCAGTCTGCTCCTGGCTACAACTATCTTTCAAACCCTTGAAATCAGTCCTTATGTACTAAAAGTCAAACCATGAGAAACATATAACAAACTGCAAGGCATAGTAAGCCACAAACTAAAATATTTTAAATGCTAAAGGGTTCTGATATGCTTTTCATGTACAGTTTTTGTTAAAGAGTGACAGTTTTTTAATTAATATGTGTGACTTTTCTGTATCCATTTACCTGTTACATTGTAACAGATATCTTGACTGGTATGAGTCATAATAACTGATCAAGAACAAAAAGAAAGGCTTGACGCTACTATCCATACCATAAAATGGTAAAAGTGATTATAAGCATCTTTTTTTTCTTTAAAATAACCAACATGTCATACTTGCTGTGGTTTTGCACAGAGAAGTCCAGATCTTCCTCTTCTCAGGTCCCCTTCCAGCGCTTCTGGCTCCTGCCCCCTTCCAAGTGCCCCCATAGCAAGCTGCTTGCTATGAGGGCACTCATGCGTGATCACTCCTGAGCCTGCTCTGTGTGTCCATAAACACACAGAGTGCAACACACAGAGTGGGGCTCAGCTATGCCCCCGCTCCCTCCTCACTGGCTGTGATTGACAGCAGCAGGAACCAATGGCTCCCACTGCTGTCTCTGAACCAATGAGGAGGGAAACAGCCTCTGCTATTGTGCACAGCACTTGATCACGATTGGGCTCAGGTCAGTATTAGGGGGGCTGGGGGGGAGGAACTGAATGCAGAAGGCTTTTTTTACCTTAATGCATATAATGCTTTAAGATAAAAAAAAGAGCTTCTGCCTTTAGAACCACTTTAACCACTTCAAGTCTGGACACTTTTACCCCCTTCCTGTCCAGGCCAATTTTCAGCTTTCAGCACTTTGAATGACAATTGCGCGGTCATGCAACAATGTACCCATATGAATTTTTTAGCATTGTTTTGAGACAGATAAAGCTTTATTTTGGTGATATTTATTCACCACTGGGATTTTTATTTTCTATATAAATGAAAAAGTTCAAAACTTTTGAAAAAAAGTGTTTTTCTTATAAAATTTTGCAAATAAATAATATGTCATCATAAATATTGGCCAACATTTATTCAGTTATCTTTTTAGTAAAAAAAAATAACTCAAATTAGTTTATAACCAAAAATTATAATTTTGTTTTACTTTTTTTACATTTTTATTTTTTTATATATTATTATTTATTTATTTTACATACTGTCACCCTAGCAGTACAGTGTACTATTTGTGGGGGGTGATGAAGATTTTTTTTTTTTTAGACTGATTGCTTTTACACCCATAAAGGCTGTAAAAGCAATCATTTCTCCTTCTCTGTGGCTGAATTCTTGCAGCCATTGAGAAATACTGTGTGAGCTGTGATTGGTCACAGCTTGTCACATGGTACAAGGCTGTTGTGAATAGCCTTGTACCATGTCACCTCTGATTATTCACAGATTTCACACGTAGTAAGCAATGATGGCAGAAGTGACATCTTGCTTACTACTCTGCATGTGATCACTGATTGGCCAATCAGTGATCACATGATCGGGACCTCGCACAGAGGTCCCGTACGACGATCGGGACACAGTGGGCACCGGATCGCGGTGCTGCACGCTGCAAGGGAGTGCGCACAAGCAGGGGGCAGGGAGGCCATTTATATTTATATTTATATGCCACTGTCCGGCCGTTTATATACAACGGCCGGACAGGAGGTGGTTAATGCATAAAAATACACTATAAAGCTAAAATATATAAAAAAATAAGCAAATTAATGCAGCTCTGTAATAATTTATGCATCATTAAATTATATTAAACCCTCAGTTTTTTTGTACTTTCAGTATCTGATTTATTCACTTACTGAGTATGCAGCTTTTTCATCTCTTAATTCTTACCTATTTTCCAGTTTAAGCTGGTGACATGATTAGCTGCCTTAGGTTTCCTGTTTCAGGGTGGCTGCTTTCTCTTGCAGCTTCCTATGGACCCACCCTTGCATGCAAGAACTAGACTTGTTTCTTCCTAAACTGTGTGCATCAATAGAAACACGCAGCCCCATAACCTAAAATGGCAAGGTACTCCCCTGCATCTTCCTCCTCCTCCACTATTCTTCTCCAGCTAAAAGACTAAATGAAGACCGCGCCATCCACTGTTAACTTTTTCCTGTTAATACCAGAAGTTCACAGAATCACTGAGAGAGCAGGAGTCAAAGCACTGAAAGTTGTAAACAAGTACTGGGTTCAGGATTTTAACAAATTGTTTAATGGAGAATGTATATTTTGTTATGTTCAATGTGATAAGCTAAAACACTGAGTTTTTAATACTACTTTGATGGATTTTTAATTGCAAGCAGTTTGTAGCTAAACTCCAGGAAAAAATGAAATTTAAATAGTCCATTGTGCATTAATTACCTTGCTTTTCAAACTTGATTCCAAAAACCTGTTCCTTAGCCATCCTGCAGTATAATGGATCAAAGTCACAGTTTCCTTTATGAGCCAAGCTAATCTGATGCCCTGGGGACCAAGCATTTTTCCTTATCTTCTTGGGACTGGTTCCCAGACCGCCCATTTGAGTACTTCTGACTATGGAGCTTATGAGAGAAGACCTGGTCACTAAGCCCGTCTAGGCTTTTGTTCAACTACTACTATGAATTGTTACCTTTACAATCTATGTTTTTATCATATCACTCTTACTGCTATATTTTTATAATATAAAATACTTGTAAAAACTAGCAGGGGAAGCCAGACCCCTATGTAATGGCAGCATCAGTGCTATTTAACAGTGAAACCCAATTTTTATTTAATGGCTCCAGTCAAAAATAATAATTTTCTATTGAATAAAATGTTTAGATACTCTGCACTATGCTTGGCAAAACAGCAAGTTACAGGTGTATACCAAGGAGAACCATTATTTGCTGTGCTGCACATAGCCTTTGCAGAATGCTGAGCTATGGGAGAGACCCAGCATGTCCGTCTACTACTGTCTGCCTGCAGAAAACTACAAGGGGAGGAAAAAAGACCAGTCACCCTTCACAAAGACTGGCCTTTAATACAGTATAGGAAACCCTTGCATATAGGAAAATGTAGATCTGTTTCATGCTGGAATACCCACTTCCAAACAAGCTAAATGGTGACAAGCTAAAGTACCTAAAGATCTCCATAGGTATGAGTTTGCATTTGTGCGTGACCACAGGATGACGGGGGGCACTTTACATTTCTTTTTTAATTGTATTATATATTTTACTTAAAACTTTTTCATAATGTCATTTTAATTTTTTTATCAACTTTATTACTATCACAAGGGATGAACAACATTCCTTGTAATAGTATGGGCGGTGACAGGTACACTTTACTGAGAAATTTGGGGTCTTTTAGATCCTGTGCGATATGATAGGGCTCACTGCAAAATTGGAAACAATTATTCAGTGAACCTATTTTCCTGCATGGTTATCAGTATAGAGTGTAGAAATTGTGACAATATGACTGTAAATGATAATTACAATTTGGAATATATAGTATTTATTATGTTATAAAGATGAAATCTTGTGTTCACTATTGTTTTTATATGAAAATGTAAATATTGTAAAAATTGTAAACAATCTGTATGCATTGAAAGATATATGAATCTTAAAGAAATTCAAATTTATGGTAGTATCGATGAACAGGGCATTACACCTTCGATTTTTACCCCCATACTGGAGCATGACATGGGGGACCTGTTGTGGCATTCTCCTCTCTTGTGGTTTCTCCTCTCTTCTTTCCCTGCTGCTTTTCTCCCCCACCACTGCTCTCTCTTCTCCTATAGCACCCCCCCTTTTTTTTGTTTTTGTTTTTCCTTTCCCTTTCTACCCTCTAGCTCTGATTGGGTAGATATGTAATCACACATCTATGCTATTTTTTGAGTTGACTGTGGATCTTTTTCCTTACTGTGGCTCTTTCACCGGCCCCCTTTTTGGTAGACCATGAACCCTACTCTCTTCCAGTTGCAGGGCCTTCTATATTGTTCATTGTTTATGATTATTATTGGGAATGGTGGCAGGGGAAGCCTCACCTGCTCTTGCTGGTACCTAATCTTTGTGTTCGGGCTTCCCAGCTTTTATTGTACAGTGTGTTCCCTTTCTCCATTTATGTGCTTTGATGTTGTACCTTTGTAAAAAAAGAACATTTATTGAATCTCAAATTTATTGTAATACAAGTTTATAATTATAATAATAATAGTATTTGGTCTCAATGTATTTTTAATATGGTTATATCTAATCAATAGGGATATTGACTTTTTCTTATTATTACCAGATCACTATATTTTGTACATTTAAGAAACCTATGGAAAAGGTTGCACCTTTCAATTCATTGGAGCCCTATAAAAAACAAAAAAAAATCCAAACATCAATTGATTTATTCAGAAATAAGGCAGATGTCTGCAGCATAGTTAGTAAATTCTGACTTAATTGTTATACTTTTATCTTTCTGTTTGTATAGCTCAATGACTATGATGTTATAAGAGGCAGTGGGTAGCTTCACAGTTCAACTAAAAGAAGATACCATTCACTTGAGTACACACATATTAAAGCACAATATATTCATCGTCTTGTTTAGAGAATCCAAGAATATATGGACTGAGGTATTCCAATAAAACAACCCTCGAGGGCACATTTTGAGTTTTTCAAAGTTCTCTTTATGCAAAACTTTAAAAAGATATTGAAACATCAACATTTTTTATTTCTTATTTATCAGATATAGTATTCTGTAACATATACTTTTTTTTACCTAAAAGTAGTCCTTATATTTAAAAATGAACCATATAACATTTGTGTAGTTTATCCAAATGAATAACACATTTTCTGCAAACAGTATCACCTGTAATACTCCAAAAAGACTGTCATGCCATGATCTCACACAGATTGCATGGCTGTAGAATAATAGTAATGGTAAAAGTCTGTATGAGCTGTGTTCTTTAAATGAACTATGGCTCATTAGTGACTTACTGGTATTATACTAGAACAGCATACTGTGCTAATACTAATGAGTTGATAGGCAATTAGCTTAATTAAATTAGTGCATGTAGATGAATTAAGGTCTATGCAAACGAAAGGCTCCCACAAAGAACCATGACATATAAATACCTTTGGTAGACTTAAATATGCTGCTGTTTTTAGTAAATGCCTATTACAGTAGTGATGCATAAATATGCTATTATTGTGTCACAGAAATGGGTGGTCCCACATAGCTATGGCAGTTATTTCCAACCATCTTTTCATGTCATTTAACACAAATAAATATAAAATGGTGTAGCGCTAATAAATATAAATACATAAATAATAAATTACTACATAATAGTACATACCGCAAGCATGAATAAATATACTCAAATAACGAATAAATAATGAAAATCTGAACTGAATAGTGTAACACAAAAATCCTGTGAAGTAGGAACACAGGTATATAACCCCCTATCCCCAACTGGGGGATCAATAAACCAATAAATATAATCAGTGAATAAAAGTGAATCCCCTATATGGGGAAAATTAAGTGAGACCCCTACCAAGGGGATAAATCTAATCCAAAGTGATATGTGTCACAAACACTTGGCCACATCAAACAATAAGTGACAAATACATAAATATAAAATAATATTATTGTTCAGTCCATCTAAACAAGTCCAATACAAAAAACTTGTGTGAACATGAACACGAACAAAGATCATGCACGTGATGAATGTGAAACTCATCCCAGCAGCCGTGATGAAAAAAATCCTTAAAGGGCCTGAGTGCCCCCTCACCTCCTTATAGTGACCAAACAGGCCAGCTCTCTTATTGGATCAACCACGATCCTCACAGGAACTAACGCGTCACTGGAAAGATGACCGCACTGCATCCCATCAGTGGTACCAATTACTCCTCCTGAGTTCACTCCAAATATAGATACACTCGCAATGCCGCTCATATCAGAGGATCATGATTATAAAACAAAAAGATCCTCCATAGTGTAAACCAATTTAATATAATATGAGTAAAAACGCCAAAGAATGCCCACTCACATATTCATCCTATGGCAATCAGCCTTTCACCTCATGTAATGGGTGTACTGCATGGGTTTCCTGGTGTCCCAAGATGGTGCCCACGCCAGAAATGACGTCACCGTGTACAAACACGTTACGTCACGGTAACCACGTGACTTCTTCAGGGTTTACGCCCATGGTGACATGGATGCCTTATATAGGCGGCCTGGGCATCAATCATCGTGAAAGACAACCCCCGGTGGCCATTTTCTTGGAGCCCGGTGTAGTATAATGTAAACAGTACTGGCATGAATCGGCAATTGACTTGCAACTCAATCCACTACAATGAAAAATGGCTGAATGTATATATGAATATAATAATGGGGAACTATATATGGAGTAAGTAATGTATACAAAAATACTCCAGGCTAAGCTTAAAAACAATATAATAGCATAACATGGGCCATGTTCCAATGGCCCACTGATGATAATATTGGTAACTCTAACTATTTAAAAATAACTTGATTAATGAATGAAAAAGAAAAAATAAAGAATTAAAAGGTAATATTACATTATTAAATACCTATAGATATAAACCCAATCAGGCTAATACCGAGGGGAATGGAGCGACGCCAAAAATAAAATAAATCTAAAACTAACTCCCTATTAAATACAATGTGAACCCATGACATCAGTTTACATAATAAGATATTAAAACCATGTACTATAAAAATAATAATAAAATTAAAATATATATATAAATACCATATATACACATCATGATTGATCAGTACATACCAATAAATTTACAATATATAGAATAAAAAATAAAAAATTGAACATGTAAATATAATCTAAAAATATATTAAATAATTAAATTATATTATAAAATCATATTAATAAAAACCTAAAAAATAAATAATCAATATATTCATATAAAACTACCTTCCAATATCATCCTAAAATTAAAAATCACTAATAAAACAATTCAGGTCGAAGTCTACATTTAAGCCTCTTGGGACCTGCGTCTGCATAATGTAGATCCACTTTGACTCCGCCTGAATAAGAGAGCGCACTTTGTGACTGCCTCTCCAGCAGGGGCGGACTGACCATTTGGAAACTCGGGCACTGTCTGAGGGCCCGGGGTCAGTAGGGGGCCCCATGAGATGCCCCTGGTACCTTTTTTATAGGCTTTTTTGAGTTTGGGCAAGGACACAGTGGCCCCATGATCCCCTATTCCCCGGGGGCCCCATGAGTTGTCAGTCCGCCCCTACTCTCCAGTGACTCCTGCCTTTTTCTATTCCCCAGAATTGTAATGTTGAAGGGTCCTTATCATGATATATGGAAAAGTGTCTTGACACGCTATGTTTCGAGAAGCCCTTTTTTATATTTTGTACATGTTCCCGAATCCTTTTCCACAGTGGTCTTTTGGGTCTGCCTACATATTATAGGCCACATTGACATTGGAGTCCATACACTACACCTTCCGTCCTACATGAAATGAAGTCATTGATATTAAACTCAACTCCATTACTACTAGCCACAAACAATTTCCGTTTATAATTATGTCCTCTCGTTTCCCTGAAAGCATAGCATAATGTGCATGGGAAACAACCCTTCTGATCCAGAAATGTTACCACCTTATCTTTAATGGGTGGATCTAATACGTTTCTAACTATTTTGATCCTTAATGTAGGTGCTTTTCTATAAATAAATTTGGGATGTTCTGATATTAAATTATTGAAAATAGGGTCTGCTTTAAGAATAGGCCAGTATCTTCTAAATATCTTTTCAACCTTCTTGTAATGTGCGTTAAAATCTAAAATGATGGCAACCTGCTCTCCAACATTGTCATCCTTATTTTTATTGACCAGAAGTGCTTCATTTTCTATATCACCAACTGTTTTAATCTTTTTTACAATCTGTTCTTGTGGGTACCATTTCTTTATAAATCTTTCTCCAATAATATCTATTTATTTAACAGGAATCAAAGAAAGAATATTAACATCTTCTAAAGATCAGAATGGACCACCTAGAATATATAGATTCATATATTACCTCTGCCATATTATTTCATGATAATTTATTATACGAGGGGCGTTAAAGTCAAACTGGGACTTTTGAGTTTATATAATAAAAGAACAAATTTCAAGAGTGAAAATGCATTTATTTTTTACTTACTCCCCTGCCACATTTATACACTTATACCAGGATTTAACTAATGCCTAGAAAGCTTCAGCACAGAAAGATTTGTCAGTATGCCTGAACCATCCTAGGACAGCCTGCTTCACTTCATCATCATTGTGTTCACCACTCGCACAGAAAGATTCATCGATTGTGCAATTTCACAACAGGTTATGCATCAATTATCCAGGATCAGGCATTCCATGAGATGAATTTTCACAGGAATGACTGCTGTGGGCTGGAAACCACTACGGCCAGGATCATCACTGATGGACATATGGACATCTTTGAAATGTTTACACCATTCCGATGTCTTACTGCGGCTGAGCGTCTCATCACTGCACTGTGCTTGAAATATTCTATAGATATCTGTGAGCTTTATGCCTTTGTTCAAACTTCATCACCACATGCTACTCCATGCATGCACTAACACTGTTGTCTACCATCTTGAATAACAGTCACTGGACTGGCCCACGACATGTGAGCCGCCTATCAGTAATAGGACGCACTTGCCACTTACTACTGCATGTAGTACAGCCATGCTAGCATCCCTTTTTATACCTGGAAAATTAAAAGTCCCAGTTTGACTTGGACGCCCCTCATATATATATAGATGGAGAACATGAAATCAAATAAATGTATGTAAATGTAATTCCTGCTGTAGCACATCCTACAGCAAGAATGAAAGCATACTGGACCCACAGAGTCTGGTACAGATTTTTAGGGGGTACCTCATCCAAAAAAAATGCATGAGGTCCCCTAGGAAAAAAATAGGGTGAGGTCTCTCTAAACATCAATACTCTTATTCTGAACAGCGTGAATGGCCAGGAAAGGGGGGGTGAGTGTGTATCCCCCCTTTTCCCCAAACCATACCAGGCCACGTCCTCAACAGTGACAGGCCACATGCCCTCAGCCTAATTTCTAAAACCTTTGCCAGGTGGCTGTGAGGTTCTATGGGTGGGGGGTTTATCTGAATCTGGCAGCCCATTAATAAAAAGGAACTCCCCAGATACCACCCCTCCCAATGTAAATGAGTATGGGGTACATAGTAATAAATATGCCAAAACAATTGACAAGCTCTTTATAAAAAACAAAAATTCCCCCCAAAAAGTTCCTTGTAAATTTAATGTGAATCACGATGCCCCTAACTGCCGCCAACTTGCCAAAAAAGAAAAACCAGACAAACTACTGCACACGACTCCTTGATCTGTCATCTATATAAAGGAAGGGGCAGGAATAGTGGTGATATATTTGCCCAAATATGGCCATATTTAGACAAATTGGCAGAATAATTGGGATAATATAAATTGTGGTCATACATTTTTCACTACAGTTGAAGCAGAAATATTTAATAATCAGTTTGGGGGGAAAAATCCATGGCAATTAGTTTGAGCTTCTCATAACTCCTATATTTTGGTCCAGAGGAAGGCAAATGTAGACACACAGGATGAAAAAGTGTCTTTCTGCAACCCCACAATGAGCACTCTCTGGATAAATATTGATATTTTAACCTTCAGTAATTATGAGTATTTTAAGTATTGCTAGTTTATTTATATATTTTATTTATTAAAGGTACTTATATAATGTCAGCAATTTACGCAGCTCTTTACATATATTGCACATTCATATCAGTCCCTGCCTTCAAGGAGTACACAATCTAAGGTCCCTAACTCACATTCTTACATACACATATTAGGGCCAATTTAGACAAGATCCAATTAAGCTACCAGCATGTCTTTGGAGTGTGGGAGGAAACCAGAGTACCTGGAGGAAACCCACACTGGCACAGGGGGAACATGCAAACATGAAAGAAAATAATCCAGTCCTTTTTTAAAATTCCAATGTTTTTGCCATTGCTAGCTCATGCAGTAATTTGTTCCACAGGTAAAGTACATACAATTTAAATAATCCTTTTCCAAATTGATGGTAAAATCTCTTTTCTTTTTTTAAGAAACTGATATACCCCTATCCTACAGTCTTTGGAATAAGTTCATTTGGTAAATCTAGACTGGCCATGGATACGTTTAAATGTGTTAATTAGGTCACCTCTAAAAAGATCTCAGTTTTGAACTGAACATGCCAACTTTTTCCAACCTTACATTGTATGAAAGGTTTTCCATTTCCTGTATATATTTCGCTGGCCATCTCTGAATACTCTTCAAAACTACAATGTCCTTTTACAATGTGGTGCCCAAACTGGACACCTTATTTCCCTTTTTATGTCTACATAAAGCCTCATAATATACGTGTTACTTTTTTCCTTTAAATAAACTCCTCTACATTCCGTAGAATGCAAAATAATAGTATAGCTTTCTCAGCTAAGCAAATAATATTTTGTGCTTTTTATAACAGATAACAACATGTCTTTATATCTCTGTGTATATACAGTAAGCAACCTATGCCCTACTTTGCTGTATCATTATAGACTAGACTGTACTGAGTGTCAAAGTGTACTGTAGCTCGGCAGGAGATTAAAATATTGAGATAAAATGCTGGCAAACTCTACTTTCACATGTCACTGTCATCTCTATAGACTCCCCTGCTGTTGTACTCTTGCAAAAGACAGAAGGAGATTCTCTGTAGTTTATGAAAAATGAGTAGGGTTTCCAAAAATGAAAAACAAACCTATAAATCTATCTATCTATCTATCTATATATCTATCTATCTATCTTAAAGGTTTTTATTATTTAAGTACAACAATACAATAATTTGTATTATGATTACAGAAGTCAAATTGCATACAGGTTATAATATTAAAAAAGAAAGATAAAAGTATGAACCAAAAAAGATATATTGTCATAGCAGGAGGAAGCTTTAAAGATGGTATCCAAGATTTAATTCCTATGTGTAGTTCCCATCAGAAAGAAATAAAGAAAATGGCATGAATTATAGGTTTTTTTTATGAAAGGGATAAAGGATAGAAAGGGTTGGGAGGTCAACAAAAATGGTGAATGAAGGTTAAAGTATATTGGAATTAAAGGAAAGGAAAATGGGAATGGGAGATCCTTATGGCAGTAGTTAGGTCAAGGAATTTAAAGTGGTTGTAAAGGCTCAAGGTTTTTTACCTTCATGCATTGTATGCATAAAGATAAAAAAACCTTCTGTGTGTAGCAGCCCCTAGCCCTCCCAACACTTATCAATGCCCCTCCAATCCAGCAATGTCCATGAGAGCCTTCGTTCTCTGGGGACTCTCACTCCTGATTGGCTGAGGCCATTGTCTTTGCTGTTTTCAGTCACAGCCAGTGAGTCAATCAGGAAAGGGAGGGGGTGGGGCTGAACCATGGCTCTGCCTGTGAATGGACATGCAGCGGGAGCACGTGTGCATGGGAGCCCCCATTGCAATGCTATGGGGGCATCTGACAGGAGGGAGGAGCCAGGCTGCTCTGTGCAAATCCACTACACAGAGCAGGTAAGTATGACATGTTTGATATTTAAAAAAAAAATACTTTTTCATTTTCAAAGAATTTTTCATTAAGGATGCAAAATAGATGATTATTGGTAATGATCAAATCAAATTTTATTTTCACATTATTTACATAAATGGATGTTTGCTCATAAGCTTTAGTGATGTATTTATTGGTAAATGTATTTATTGCGAATGGCCACAAAACTACATTTTAATGGATAATGAGAGGTTAGTAAATTTGCAAGGTGAATTTGTGCTTATTAGACACATGCTGCAATGCTAGAGACAGTCATACTAGATAACCCTTATCAAGTCCTTCTGTTTTCAAGACAAATTGATGTTTAAAGAGCCTTTCATGCCAGTGACACACTAACATGTTAGACTGCCATGCTAATGTTCCCCTGAAATGCCAGGCATACGTTACCATGTTAAATTGCCATGCCAATGTCACCCTGCCATGTTAGATACCCACTGATCTATGTACAGTTTGCAACTCCCTGACTGTCATCTATTGACTAAGACCAGCTTTATGAAAAGGAAGGATATCAGATGTATTAAACATGCAAATATAGGGACTCTTAAAGCTAAAACCCCAGACAAATCTCTTAAATACAATACAGATACATATATATGTATGTATATTACCTGTGAAAAGTTTTTTTTTCAGCCAGTCTTGTCATCCGGGTATCCATGACAGACATCTAGCCAAGATCCTTTGCCTACAAAGTAGCTAGGCAGCACAGCTTGACCAAGAACCCATCCCAGCCTGCTGATTCCTCCTGTAGGCATGTTTAATGAGTTGAGCAGGGTATACACGGACAATTACTTTTTTTTTTTGTTCAACCAGAGCTTTAAATGAAAAAAAAAAAAAACTCACAGGCGATGTGGATGCAAGGATCTACCCAACTGTACTAATGTATTTTGACAGCAGGGACTCCCACCAAGTCAGAATACACAGATCAGTGCTGCAGCCATTTGCTGCAAGTGCTGACTGAATGCTGGTTTTCAAGTAACCATACAACAGACACCACTGGCTAAACACAGGATTCTGTTGAACAGACAAGGGCACACACACAGATATATTTCCAGTTCCTGCTGAAATAGATGATTTTTGATCCGTTTATACCCAGCTTAAGACTGTCAGCGCTGTGCAAAGAAAGAAAGACCTAATTAAGTCAGAGTGAAACCCCTACCTCTGCCAGTGTGAGATGCTGGATCAATTAATTTAATAGTAATAGTAGTTCTTTAATAGTTCTTTAATTTAATAGTAGTCCTAGCAATTGCTCTACATACATTTTACATTTTATTAGCAACTAAACCAGACACACAGAAATGGAAAATACATTCCCAACTCATCCCACAATCACTGGTCTCACTTGTAACTAACTATTTGTACTTCAGTTGACCTTATGAAATGTTGTATTCTATGTTACTTAACATGGTATGGTACATTGAATCCTTTAAAATCTGAATTGGGCTGATCTGAAATTCTCCTGTTTTCAAAATGTAATTTTTCTAGAATCTCACATGCTTTACTTGTATTGTTTAATCTATTTGTTCAACAAAAATTCAGTGTGTTTCTTAAAAAACACTGTTATTATTAACATGACTGAGATTAATGTTGACCTAGCCTTCAATACATACTGTATATTCATGTTAAATGTATACATGCCAAGGCTAAGCAATATGTAGGTGTTACACTTACAGTTACGTGTTACCTCTAACAGAGATCACAGTACTCCCCTTGACAATGCCCTCATCCACTTTTGTCAACAACAGGATGGCACCATCTTTGTTCAAACATTATCCAGGGTCAGCATCTACTTCATAAATTGCAATGCTAGCTCAGAGATTACCAAAGCTGGCATGTCATTTCTGGTGCTTGTGAATTCTTGGCAGGGTTCACAAATGCCTGACACAGATCAGTCCATTACAGCTTCTAACCTTGTGACTTGCTAAAGAGATACAGTCTGGTTAATAGGGTTGAGGTGACTGAGGAATCACTTTCTCCTGTCTGCAGCAGACTGATGAAATTGTATTAGGGTAGGCAAAGTCACTTGGCTCAAGGGCTTTTTTGAAATGATTTAAAGCAGAATGCTTATACTGTTGCAGTATCTTGTGACACGTCAGAAGTTCAGAAGAACAAGACAGCGTCACTCCAAGCTTCTTGTGTATTCGGTTCAATGGGCACCCTAGGTGCTGGTCTGAGAAGGAATACATCCCTCTCCACATAAGTGCCAAGGCAAATATCAAGGCTTGAGGAAAGGGGGGGGGGGGGGCGGGGAAATGTACAGAAGCCAATTAATTTGTCATAAAAATGGTTGATGAATGGATGATGTCATTAGTGTATGGCCCTGATCTGTATACCTTAATGCCAAGAGTTTATTTGTGCAGACATGTCAAGTTACTGAAAGATCCATTTTAAACTGAGATCACATTTAGGAGTCATGATTGTAAAAATGTAAGGTTTTGCAGTCTTTTTTTTTTTAAATAATTGAATCTATATGTTCCTTTTTACTGATATCATGCTTATTATACATTATTATTGCTAAAATATTATAAATACACAAATTAGCTCTGCTAATGACATTCAGTACTTTATATGTGATTAAAGCAGACTGTGGAAATTCTCCTTTTATTTTACCAAATGTTAACTACTTTGTAACGATCAGGGAATAGTTATGCTTTCCTGAACAAACTAATTTAAATACTTCCCATGTGCTGGATAATCAAAGGAGAAGGTTTACGTAAACATATTCAGTTTTCAACATGGAAGTATTTCATAATATGAATTATTTTGAAGTTTTGATGACAGGCAGATAATGCAGATTACTAAAGTTTAGCCAAAATATATAGTAGGATATTTTAACTTTTGAAAATAATGTTACAATATCAACTATAAAGATAAATGTATCTTCATAGTGTGCACCAAACGTTATTCTTTGTAACAACTTTACTATTTTCCTCTTATCTAACAAGCCTTGAAGTAAAGATTATGAGAGATGATATCTGAAGATGGACGGGCAAGGATGAGTTTGGAAAAATCAGGTGACATGACAGGTCTAAGAGTATGTGTACATACCGGTAATAGAATAGACGCTGCTTAATATGCAATAAGCTAATTGAGGGCCTTCACCTATGTTCATTATACTAACGTAGCATAGTTATTGAAAAAGGTTATGAAAGAAGAGATAACAGATGACCATAACAGATGACATGGGAATCTTGTCACAATGAGATGGAAAAGGCACATCAAATCAGTTTTTACAGATGAAAAAAACAGGTTTGATAGTTGTAACAGTAGTATTAATGATGTTTCACCAAAAGTACTTCTGTGCCTGACAGAAAACCAGATACAAAAGAGACAAGAGAAGCCTAATGTGAACAAATCACCAGGTCTATATGTCCTTAGGGAACGTATCTCAGTTGTATTCAAGCTGCTATTTATACATTTTAAGGACACTTTACTGATTGGCGTATGACAAATGTGGTACCAACTTACAAAAAGGGTCAGGACGTATACCAGGAAACTGAAGAACAGTCAGCTTGTCTAATTCTCTGGATAGTCATAGTTGTGAGTGGTGTGGCCTAGGGTTCTGTGTTGGGGCCAGTGCTGTTCAATTTGTCTATCATTGATATAGAAATTGGAATTAAGATCACAAGGTCAGTATTTGCTAATGATACCAAACTATGAAGGGAAATACATTTTGAACAGGATTATTATTAGTATTATTATACAGGATTTATATAGGGCCAACAGTTTGCTCAGCAATGTACATTATAATGGGAGACAGTACATGAGACAGTACAGTAACAATACGAGTCAATACACGAGGGGTTCGAGGGCCCTGCTCCTTGGAGCTTACAATCTAGGAGGGAGGGGATAGTGGTACAGGAGGAAATAGCTGTGGGGGATGGAGTGGTAGGAAGAGTGGAGGAGTTCAGTAATTAGCTGAGGGCGGGGTAGGCTTCCCTGAAGAGATAGGTTTTTAGAATGCGCCTAAAGGTGAGGAGAGTAGGTGATAGTCTGATGGATTGGGGTAGGGAGTTCCAGAGGATGGGGAAGCCCTGGAGAAGTCCTGGAGATGGGAATGGGAGGAGGAGACCAGGGAACTAGAGAGTGGGAGGTCTTGTGAGGAGCGGAGAGTACGTTTTGAGTAGTATAGGGATACCAGATCGGTGATGTAGTTTGGGGCAGTATTATGAACAGCTTTTTACGTCAATGTTAGTATTTTGAATTTTATCCGTTGGGCAATCGGAAGCCAGTGGAGGGATTGGCAGAGAGGGGTGGCAGACATGGAGCGGTTAGTAAGGTGGATGAGTCTGGCCGCAGCATTCAAGATAGACTGAAGCGGGGATAGCCTGCGGTGAGGTAAGCCGATGAGGAGGGAGTTACAGTAGTCGAGGCGTGATATAATGAGGGAGTGAATGAGTTGCTTAGTGGTTTCCGGGGTTAGGAACGGACATATTTTGGAGATGTTGGGGAGGTGAAGTCTACATGAGTTTGTCAGCGAAAGGACCTGGGGCTGGAACGACAGATTGGAGTCTAGGATGACACCTAGTACTCTGGCTTGAGGGGAGGGACTGATGGTGGTGTTGTTGGTCTTGATGGAGAAGTCTGGGGGGGGGGGCACGGGCTGGGGGGAAAACTAGGAGCTCAGTTTTGGAAAGATTTAGTTTGAGGAAGTGGAGTGACATCCAATCCGATATGTCGCTCAGTAGGCTTGTGATACGGGCGGAGACATAGTATCTTACAGGATATAGTATCTTTACAGTAAGACCTTGATAGTATAGGGGGTTGGGCTACATGGCAGATGAGGTTCAGTATTGAGAAATGTAAAGTTATGCACTTGGGTGGCAAAAATACACATGCAAAATGCACATTAGGATGGGCTCCCCTAGGAGATCAGTGTTTGAAAGGGATTAGGGGTTACCTTTTGGATCAGAGACTTAGCAATAGCATGCAATGCCAAGCCACAGCTCACAGAACTAGCAAAATACAGTCATACATGTAAAAGTTAATGCATTTAGGAGATAAATCAATAATTATATCCCTTAACAAAACACTGGTCTGAGCTAATCTTGAATATGTTCGTTTTGATCACCAATGCTCAGGAAAGACATTGTTGATTTCAAAAAAGTTTGGCAAAGTGGAACCTCCTCCACCAGAAAGTGGTAGTAGCTGAGAGTGCTAACAAGCCAAAAAAAAGTGTTGACATCTTATTAACCGCCTCCTGCCTGCCATATAAGGAAATGATGGGCGCAAGGCGGTTCTCTCATTCTGGGAGGAAGTCATAAGACGTCTTCCCACTGTAATCGTGTGTGCGCACCCACGGGACACAGCGGATCACCGTTAAATGGAAAGAGCCGATGACGGCAGCTCTGTCATGTGATCAGCTGTGTCCAATCACAGCTGATCACATGTAAATTAGGAAATGCTGTTTATTGGCATTCCTCTCCTCACAAGCTGTCACGCTGACAGCTCGTGAGGAGAGGAGAGCCAGCAATCGGCATTACTTAGAGGGGACATGTACACTGATCATCAGGGCACTGATGATCAGTGTGCCCTGATGATCAATGTAACTCCTTCAGTACCACCCGTCAGTGTCCATCAATGCCACCTATCAGTGCCACATCAATGCCACATATCAGTGCCTACCAGTGCACATCAATGCCACATATCAGTACCCATCTGAGCTACCTTTCAGTGCCAATAAGTGCCACCTATCAGTGCTGCCAATCAGTGCCACCTATCAGTGCCAGTGAGTGCCGCCTATCTGTGCCAGTCAGTGCCAGCTATCAGTGCCATTCAGTGCCACCTATCAGTGCCACCTAACAGTGCCAGTCAGTGCCACCTAACAGTGCCAGTCAGTGCCGTCTATCAGTGCCACCTATCAGTGCCATATATGAGTGCTGCTTTTCAGTGCCCATTAGTGATGCCTGTCAATGCCCATCAGTGCCACCTACCAGTGCCTCCTCATCAGTGCCCATCAGTGCCGCCTATCAGTGCCCATCAGTGCAGCCTATATATCAGTGCCCATCACTGCAGCCTCATTAGTGCACATCAGTAAAGGAGAAAAATCACTTATTTACAAAATTTTATAACAGAAACTAAGAAAAAACTTTTTTTTCAAAATTTGCAGTTGTTTTTGATTTGTTTAGCAAAAAATAAAAAACCCAGAGATGATTAAATACTACCAAAAGAAAGCTCTATCTGTCTCAAAATAATAATAAAAATTTCATATTAGTACAATGGTGCATGACCACGCAATTGTCATTCAAATGTGACAGCACTGAAAGCTGAAAATTGGTCTGGGCAGGAAGGGGGTATAAGTGCCCTGTAGGCAAGTGGTTAAAGAAGAAGAGTATACAGGGCTATGGGAATAGCTGGAGAATAAAAAAAAATATACACATGCACACACATAGGTTGAATTGGGTAGACCTGTGTCTTTTGTTTAAACGTATAAACTATGTAACCATGTAACATGAAGAGATTTGCCTAAGAGTTTATTTATATAAAAAATGTGTATTGTGTATTCATCACACAGAATGGGTGGTAAATTTGTTCTGTGTGAATTGGGCAAAGGTAAATGTTCACCTTCTATTACCTCTGTAGGTCTAATTTTATGCATTAATTCATTCATAAAATATAGGGCTAGGAATCATAGAAAATAAGCCTTTCAGAGGCCTTGGCATATCTCCACAGTTTGGTCACATACAAGGTGTGACAAGTTAATTCCCGGAATGCCTGCAGTGTAGCATTGTAATGGTGAGTCACACGGTCGCTTGCACTTAAGTGTGTTTTGACATGTTCTAACTCACCTGGGTTGCAGACCAGTTGACTCAGTCTTTACGGAGTAGTATAAGAAATAATGTGTGTGCATTGTGCTGTTGCAGATTAACATCAAATTTTGTGTAGAACTTGGCAAAAGTGCAAGTGAAACTTTAGCTCTGTTACAACAAGCATATGTGAACATTCCACAAAGAAATCAAGTGTTTTTCAAACACATAGGCTGTTTACATACAAGGTGGCAAGATGTCCTTGATGACACAAGAAGTGGGCAGCTAAAAACACAAGAGCGGATGCAAATGTGGACAGAGTGTGAACCCTTGTACACTCAGATCTAAGACTGAGTGTGGAAATGATGGCAGAAGAATTGAACATCAACAGGAAAACAGTGTGGCAGATTCTAATGAAGGATTTGGGAATGAAAAACATTTCCGCAAAGATGGTGCCTTGAATCTTGACAGAATAACACAAAGAATGTTGTCTTCAAATTTCAGAATGCAGAGGTGTTTGGTATTTTCTTTTTACAGTCCATTTCGGGAATTAAATTGTTGCACCTAGTATAAATGTGCATAATCCACTACCTGGTTTTCATGTTGTTCTTTATGTCTTTATGCTTGGACTAAAAGTAATCTGCCCATGCCATGTAGGCAGTAGCTGGGGCTGTGTCTGTGTATTGACTGGACTTGGTCAAGACAAAATAAAAAGTAAAAAAAAAAAAAAAAAATATATATATATATATATATATATATATATACAATATATATTCTTGCTTGTTATAGGTGAACAAAATAGTTAATAGCAGAAAAGCCAAGTATTGTACTATTGTAGTGAAATAAAATAAGTAAATTCTTTGGATAAAAATGTACTTTAGTTTCCTATGTGTTAACAAATTAAATTACTGGAAGTAAAAATAATACCAACTGGCATCACTGCAATAACCTTTTTGTTACTTGATTGATTTGACTGCTGGCTGCCCACTTCATTGATTTCAATGGAGCCAGACTTTTCAAACTGTGCTTGCATACACGTTCATTTATACCTGTTTGACACCATTTGTGCACACCTACAGAGATCCTTTCTATAGATTTATCGAAATGGCTGACAAGCAAATATCAGGAACATACGGATGTGGAGTACACAGCAAGATTTAGTGGATACATAAATGTTAACTGTGACATGGACTTAACACGCTTGCAGACTGCAACATTATAAATTCTAACGTTAAAAAAAAATATTATATAATAATATTTAATAAATGTTAATGGAAACTTAGTTTAATATATGCCATACAAATTTAAACTATAATTAAAGTAATTTAAAACTGAATTGGAATATTACATTACTCCCAGAGGGCATGGGCATATTTTCAAGTTGCATAACGAAGTTACCAGCTTTTTTTTATGTATGGCCTGAAACATATTACATTTTACGTATCATAAACTACTTACTTATTATAAAGTAGCAAAAGTGTGTCTTTTCTGAACACAGGAGGGGATCAGTGGGAATAATAAAGTGTGTATTTGGTGACTTAGATGATCATGAGCCCTCCCATGCCTAAATCATACTTTTGTTAGTGATTGTTGGGTAACAAAGGTTTTTCTACCAGTCTCTGATGTGATTGTATGAAATTAGAAATAAAAGAAAACTTTTTACAGAATCATTCTACAATGAATCTTTTCTACATATAGCGAGTCATGCTATTATATTCTAAATCGTATAACAATACAGTTTAGCAAACAGAGATCCAGAAAATGCTACAGCTTTTCTTAAGGTACCTGAATAAATTTCCTCAGTGAAAGACATCAAATACCAAAAGAAAACACTGGGTACAAAGCATCGATCATTTACCAGGCAAACTAGGCTAGAAACTAGAGCCTAGAGAATGCCCAAGGGGGCCAGATAAAACCTGAGAATTAGCATCTTAAAGCTTTTCTAAAATATAACAGAAAGTCTACTGAAGCCTTTTTGACATTTGTACCCCAGAGGAACCCCAAAATAATATTCTCAGGGAACCTCTACTAAAATTAATACATCTGCAGTTCCCAGTGTATTATCACTATATTGTAGATTTAACAAACTAAAGAATAAAGAATGTGACATCCCTAGAATATTTAACAATCGATATAAATCATTTTTTTGGCCCCCTTACATAGGTGCTCAATGAGAATGCCACTTTTACAGACAACTAATAAGAATATGTGTTTCTGTTGTTACTTATCTGCTTATTGCTCAAGTAACCCCTAGAAATCTCAAAAGGATTCCTGGGGTTCCACAGAACCCACGTTGAGAGATTCTGTCAAGAACACAGTAAGTAACTAAAATTATTTCACAAAGTTTAACAAGCCTGATTCATAGATGAGGGAAAATGTATTATGTCTCAGTCTATACTGATGCATCACATCACTTTTCTTTTCCTAGTACGGGAAGCTTTGTAAACATGTCAATTCAGTAAAAAAAAAAAAAAGCAGGTAAGAATTACATTAAAATCCTGTGCATGTGTTGTAGCCTCCCTGGCGGTATTCCCGAGAGTAGCTCGGGGTAAAGTTTCAGTACCACAAGCGGTAACCCCAAGCTACACTCAGGAATACCCTGCAGCATTGCTCGGGGATCCCTCTATCACTTACCTTGTCCTGCGCTCCCGCGATGTCCCTCCTGCAGTGTCCCCGGCAATGTAATCCGGCGGATGCGGCATCTATCATCTGGGTTCCGTCCCCTGCGAGAGTCGGGACGTACGGTGACGGAACAGCAGGGAATTTGAAAAGTGACATTCACTAAAATCACTAAAATCACATAGTAAAACATTACTGTATCAAACCATTTCACATACATCTTGTCCCTAGTGCTTTGTCCTGTGCCCCGCCTGCATTTTTACTGTTCTTTCTGCCTGAAAACTTATTCCATGGCGTCCAAAAAGCGTCCCTTTAGGTCAAAAGCCATTTTAAACCAGCTAGAGATCAGTGACAGTAAATCAGAACCACTTGCAGAATTGAGTGGTAATGACTGAAAACGATTTTGCAACTTTGCTCAGTGATGTGCGAACTTGACGCTCTTATTTCAAATTTCAGTGTTTTTGGTTTGATTATATTATTGAATTAAATTTATTATTATTATATTATTATTTTTTATGATTATTTATTAAATTATACTTTAGGATTTCATTTTTCAAGTTTTATCCTACCCGGGATGTTTACTAGACTCTTGTTCGGACAGATTTCAGTGAGTTATTCCTAAAAACTACAGGCCTACAATAAAAAAAAATACATATTTCCATGCAAAAAAATGTACCGCTTTGGGCACAGAAATATGGACATAATCAGACCGTTAAAGCATGAGGACATAAAGAATACTTTTAGGCTCCATGTACATGGGACATTTTGGAAAACACTGCTGAATGATGGAAACTGACTGCTGGAAAACGTAGGTTAAAAAAGTCTGTTTAGCATTTATGAGCGTTTGCGTTTAGAAGTGTTTTTTAAAGATAACCTTAGGAAACCTTCCAAAATGCCCAGAATGCACTGAAAAACAGTAAAAATTTTCAGACATTTTGAGAGAAATAGAGAGAGCAGTATTTGTTGAGATTAGCTGTTTTTTTTTTTTTGTTTTTGGTGTTTGGATGTGTTCCAGCGCATTTCTGTGCAGAAATTATTGCAGCAGTGTCTAACATATTTTCTTTCATGAGAAACCTCAAAGTATGGTGTACCAGGTCCATTTGAGTACTGGGAAAATGCTTTGCATTTTTCATGGTTAAAAAAGGCTCTGGACAGCATCTGGAAATGGAAGAGTTAAAAAAATGTTCCAAACGCAAGCACTTATAAACGTGGTTAGCCACGTTTACACACATTTACAAGCGTTTGGCGTTTGAAATACTGATAAAATCTACTCCTGAATGCAAGTTTGGTGCGTTAAAAAAACGACTGTAAACTCAACTGCCTGTAAATGACTGTAAATGACTAAGGTGTCCGTTTATGAACCAGCGGTAATAGATCGCTGCTCAGTTCTCCGGCATTCTCGGAGAACACAGTTCTCCTGTGAATGCAGTTTATGAAGCAGTTCTCCGAACGAAGGGAGAACGGTCTCCAAACGCTGGAGAACGGTCTACAAACTCTGGAAAACGGCTCATTTTACTATAATCTCACAAGATTACAGTAAAAGATCAGTTTACTAAACAGAGGTAAATTATCTCTGCTTAGTTTTCAGTCCCTCTGATTCTCCATCTCTGGGCTGGAGAATCTGGAGGGAGAACACAGATCTCCAGAGAAGGGCTGACATGATCTCCTGAGTGTTATAAACTGTGAAAGACCAGAGAATAGCTGAGATCTGTTGAATCGCAGCCATTCTCTGTGTCATAAACGGACACCATAGTGTACATGGGAAACCATTAGGGAGAGTTTAGGGGCTTCTGAAAAAATTGCAGAAAAGCTCCTAAACGCGAGTTTATCAGCTGCAGTGTACATGGAGCCTTAACAGATTAGGCTCCAGTTTTCTCTTTCTTCTTTTTTTTTTCTTTTCAAAGCAGCATTGAGAGGAAACAGTTTATTTATTTGGATGGAGACATGAAGTCTGCATTATGGCACTGCAGCAAACAAGAGAAATGTACACCTCTCAGACCTTCCGTGATTCCAGGCTGCTATGCAACTGCGTCATCATTCTCTTATGAAGAAAGAATATGACTATATGAAGGGATGACATTCTGTCCTAAAAAAATCACTGAGCACCACAATGACCAGCAACAGTATGAAGGTTAGTTAGAAAAGCAGCATTGCATAATTTTGTTGGAGAAGCCTGGATACTACAGCCACATTCTCTTGAAACTACAATAAAATAAAAATCTTCTTTCTACTCACTGACGTGCTACATTACAGTCCTTTATACAACTCAGCTGGCAGGACCTGGCATCTACAATCATGAGAATGGCTGCAGAGCCCTAATCAGTCAGCAAAAAAACCCGAACACATAGAATTCTGAGTCAAGTTATCTGAATGCACTCTGTCTTTCCGTGCAGTAGGGCAGAATATGAATGAAACATATGCTCACAGTCAGCTCCTGTTGTTTGTATGCATTCTGCTAGTAACAAAGCATCCTAGTTTGTTCAGGTTATGCAGGCTTCCTTGTCTCTATTCTTTAGAATTTTATGTCACTAACTACTGCTGTCTCTGTGCTGTGTATTTTATAAAATATTATACGAGAAGCAGAACTTGAAGGCCTAATAAAAATCAATCTCTCTCCTGGGAGAAATAAAGTACAGATTACAATGTGTACATTCCACATTTGTGAACTGCAGAGGTCAATATAAAAAGTATTTTTATTTCTTTTTGCAGAGCTACTATATGCATGTATTTTACAGCAGTCTCAAGAAACGTGGCTTAGTTGTCACAGTTTTATTTAAAATGCTGAAATGAATTTTTCTCAGACTCTCATCAATAAATTGTAGCGATAACCTGTTTTTGCATGCACCAAACAATAGATAAGTAATAAGCATGTAGTGGGTACTGAAAATTAACCACTTGCCCTCCACAGGATTTACCCCCCTTCCTGACCAGGCCATTTTTTGTGATACAGCACTGCGTTACTTTAACTGGCAATTGCGCAGTCATGCAACGCTGCACCCAAATGAAATTTACATCCTTTTTTTTCCACGAATAGAGCTTTCTTTCGGTGGTATTTGATCACCTATGCGGTTTTTATTTTTTATGCTATAAACAAAAAAGACCAACAATTTTGAGTCATAAATTTAGGCCAAAATGTATTCTGCTACACGTCTTTGCTAAAAAAATTAAATGGTTTACGTGAAAGTTATAGCGCATAAAACGGCGGTATATATACTGGAATTTTGTATTTACTAGCAATGGCGGCCATCAACAACTTATAGCAGGACTGCAGTACTGCAGTGGGCATTCTGACACTGGGGGGGGGAACTGACTTGGTGCCACTGACATCTCCATTGACACCAATACAGTGATCAGTGCTAATAAATAGCAATGGCACTGTACTAAGGGCACTGGCCAGGAAGGGGTTAACATGTGGGGCGATCAAAGGGTTAACTGTGTGTTAACTGTGCTGTTTCACTGTGTGCTGTGTGTGTGTTTTCCACTGTAAGCACACTGCTTTGTATGGCTCTGCTATGCAGAGCCATACAAAGCAGAGTGCAAGAGATGACATGGAGAGATATGTTGCAGAATGAAATGAAAACGAGAAGCGTACCAACCTTGCGCATTACCTCAGTAACCAAAATTTATTAATTGTAAAAAATATACTCACAAACAGCGAATGAAATCAGACATGTAAGTCCTCACAGGGACTTGAAGATAGCGTGAGTCCCATCAAGGGAATGGGTGCTCAGTTTAGCTATACTGAACACCCATTCCCTTGATGGGACTCACGCTATCTTCAAGTCCCTGTGAGGACTTACATGCCTGATTTCATTCGCTGTTTGTGAGTATATTTTTTACAATTAATAAATTTTGGTTACTGAGGTAATGCGCAAGGTTGGTGCGCTTCTCGTTTTCATTTCATTCTGCAGTATTGATCGGGCTTCCCCAGCCTTGTTTTGGAGCCACACAGCCCTTTATGCATTGGTGGACGATTTCTCCAGGCCTGGTTCCATCTATTCACCACCTGTCTGACAAGAGCGCAGGAGAATTCGTGTTTGATTTACTATGGAGAGATATGTGTTGTTTATACACAGGTCTCTACTTCTTCAGTAATTCTTGGAGATTGCCAGGTGTCGGTGGGGAATCACCGGCCGGGACGAATTGCAGCTCCGGAACTGCAAAATCAAGTATATATACATGATTTTGCGCACCCATGCCGCCCTGTAGCAGCATTTCTGCTATAGAGCATCACGGAAGCGGTTAATAATCACATCAACACACACACGCACACAAAGGGGTTGATTTACTAAAACTGGAGAGTGGAAAATCTGGTGCAGCACTGCATGGAAGACAATCAGCATCCAGTTTTTTTTTTGTCAAAGATTAATTGAACAAGATGAAGTTAAAAGCTGATTGGCTACCATGCACAGCTGCACCAGATTTTGCACTCTCTGGTAAATCAACCCCATAATGTGTTATGAAGTCTTTAACAACTTGCCTAATGGACACTTATGCAGGCCATAGACGGTTCGTTTATCGGCCGATTTTTCATCCGAAAAGCATCGGTCGTTCTGTTGCCACCAATGATTGCGAAAATCAGCCGTTTTTCACAAATTTTCCAGCATGACCGATAAAAGAAATGAGGAAGAACCGAGAAAATTGGCGGATGCCTTTGCCCCACTAACAGTGTGAAAATCGGTTGATTATTCTTTCGGACGAAAAATCGACAGATAAACAAACCGTTTATACCCCCTTCCTGCCCAGGCCAATTTTCGGCTTTCAGCACTGTTGCACTTTGAATGACAATTGCATGGTCATGCAACACTGTAACCATATAAAACTGTTATTTTTTTCACACAAACAGAGCTTTCTTTTGGTGATATTTAATCACCACTGGGTGTTTTATTTTTTGCAGTATAAACAAAAAAAAGCAAAAAATTTGAAAAAAAAAAAGTTTTTCTTTGTTTCTATGATAACATTTTGCAAACAGCTAATTTCTCTCCTTTACTGATGTGCACTGATAGGCAGCACTGATAGGTGGCACTGATGAGCTGGCACTGATGCTGCTGCAGTGATATGCATCAATGATGGGCACTGATGGGTGGCACTGTTGGACACTGATGGGTGCAACTGCTGGGCAGCACTGATGGGGGGCACTGCTGGGTACAGGTGAGTGGCACTGCTGGGCACTGGTGGGTGGCACTGCTGGGCACTAATCATCAGGGCACTGATCATTAGTGTCATGATGATCAGTGCTGATATCTCTTTTGACAATTGCCAGTTATCAGCAGTACTTTCCTCATGCTGTGACAGCGTGAGGAAAGTGCAGCCGATAACCGGCAACTGCATCTACCTGGTGATCTGCTGTGTCATTGGACACAGCAATCACGGAGATCACTGGGGGCGCGTGGGAGGACACGTTCTGGGAGGACATCATATGATGCCGTCTTAGAACTTGAATACTGCGCTGTAGCCATCATTTGGCTGTAGTGCGGTTCCCAAGTGGTTAAGGGGATGTCAGGGGATGTCATACAGGTACCCTAAAGTACCTGTATGACAGTTTAAAAAACTCAAAAATCCAGTTACGTCATCCACAAGCCTCAAGTAAACAAAAATCATTCTTTACTTCCTCTGTGTGAGCAAAATGCTCTTTCATGTGAGCTTCACCCTTCCAGAAACCCTATTGTAGTGCAAGCAGGCACAGTCTACATGAAAATGATATCTCTGTCCTGAATTTATGAGTAGTGCATCATTGTTGCCATCCTGTCCTGGAAACTGCATCGGGTATATTTCACTGGCAAGATAACAGGTATTTCTGTGACTTTGCATAGACAATTTTAGGCACCCATGCACTGATAATTTAGTTCTGCAGCACTTCTTATGGGAGGCCATACTTTTTCTTAATGAAAGGATGTAATTAGCAGGTTTCTCCAGAAATAAAAGCGTACACGTGTGTGCATGGCGTAGCATAGTGTAGCAGTGACCTGAGAAGTGAGAGGTCTTTTTTATTTCTTGGTGAAGAATGTGGGTGAACAGTCAGGGATTTCCATCTTGGGAGGTAATAGACAATTTGCTGCAATTCCCCTTGAAAGTTTCAGGTGTTCCTTCCTTATGGAATCTAAGAGAGAGTTTCTGGTCATCCATGCAAACTGAGCAGCCTAATGAGGGTATCACAGTTTATACTCACACCTGAACCAATGTTAACCACTTCCCAACCATCCTATAGCAGAACTACTGCTACAGGGTGGCAGGGCTGTGCAAAATCACATATTTATATATATTTTGTATTCCTGATAGGGGGTGTGCGCACGTGCCCTAACTGCGCCGCCGCTACGGCTGTCGATCACCAGATCCTGGCCAGAGATTCCCCGCCGGCATCCAGTGATCACCCAGGAACACTGACAGAGGAGAGGTCTGTATATAAACAATACAGATCTCTCCCTTGTTAGCTCCAGTGCACTGGATAGCAGAGCAATACAAAGCAGTGTGCTTACCAAATAAAACACAGCACACAGTAAAACTCACACAGTTTGATCATCCCAGATGTTAACCTCTTACTGCCCAGTGTTATTAGTACAGTGTCAGTGCTTTTTATTAGCACTGATCACTGTATTAGTGTCACTGGGGATGTCAGTGACAGTTAATCAGTTACCCCCCCAGTGTCAGAATGCCCTCCGCAGACCCACAGTCCCGCTAAAAGTTGCTGAATACCGCCATTACCAGTATGAAAAAAAAATTCAGTATATATACCGCCATTTATAGACTCTATAACTTTCGTGTAAACCAATTAATTTACACATATTGGGATTTTTTTTAGACTCTATAACTTTCGTGTAAACCAATTAATTTACACGTATTGGGATTTTTTTTTAGCAAAGACATGTAGCAGAATACATTTTGGTCTAAATTTATGACAAAATTAGATTTTTTAAATTTTTTTACTGGATATATTTTATAGCAAAAAGATAAAAATATAGGTTTTTTTTCAAAATGGTAGTTTTTTTTGTTTATAGCACAAAAAATAAAAAAATGCACAGGAAATCAAGTACCGCCAAAAGAAAGCTCCATTTGTGGGAAAAAAGGACATAAATTGAATTTGCGTGTAGCGTTGCATGACCGTACAATTGTCAGTTAAAGTAATGCAGTGCCGTATCGCAAAAAATGGCCTGGTCAGGAAGGGGGGTATATCCTCTGCAGGGCAAGTGGTTAAAAGTACCTGTTAGAAAAAGTACTTTCTTAAAAAAAAATAAAAACAATATAAGAAAGTATATATTTTTAATAAACCTGATTGTGTGGAATCCACTTGCTTCTATTACAACATACAGACGATCTGTCTAAAAGTAATGTAGGAAGTTGATGACAGGGGCTAAAGAGAGTTCAGAGTTGATCAAGATCTAAGAAGAAGCAGCAAGGAGGGGCAAGCTTAGATTTGGGATTAAGCAGATCTGACAGCCTGCTGAAATGGAATATTTGTCTCCCTCCATGGTTTTCTTTTACTGAGATTTACAGTTCAAAAAGGGCAGAGCATGACTTAGATATCACTGTACTTAGAAATGATTATAATTTTTGTGCTGTTTTTTTTTATATTTCCTACTGCAGGTCAGAAACCTCTATGCTAATTTCAAACATGACCCTGAACAAGATTAAAATGCATGCTGATTTTATGTGAAAATACCATAAAGTAACTGGTACCATATCTAGCTGTGTGCAGAAATGTGTCAGATTTCTGAGGTCATGCCACAAAATGGAACAAGCTAGGCAAACCAAAGAAAGTTGTAAACCTACAGTATTGACATATACCCTGCAAGTGTTACTGCTCTGACACTGCTCTGCAACTGCACGAAGCAGATATAGCTGAAAATTTACATATGGATCTTCCTCTGTCCTATAGTATTCATTCAGGTATTTGTAAGAAATTAGAACATGAAATGAGCATGAAAGAAGTGCAGTTGCTTCTAGCAACAAATCCAATTTTAAATTTGTACGGGTGATTACTAATAACATGATACAGTTTACTAAACTTCGCACAGGGTCACTGAATATTAATTGATTGATTACATAAATGTAGTAGCCCAAAATCATTTAAAAACGTCCAAATGACCCTTTATCCAAATATTTGAAACAGAACTTTACAAATCACAAAAGCCAGGTAGCCAATACCAAAATAAAAAACAAACAAAAATTCCCAGCTCACTTACAAGCTAGCCTGCAACAAAACCAAATTGACCCTGTCTAACAGTTCACATTAAAAACAAGGGGTTTAGTCGTACACATTTGCAAATATATGTGTAAGCCACAGTGTCCATGTTAAGGCACCCCTTGTTTTAACGTGAACTATTAGGGTCAATTTGGTTTTGTTGCTGGCTAGTTGGTAAGTCAGCTGGGAATTGTTCTTTTTGATGTGTTTTGCCCTTCCATCTGCTCCTTGCTGCAATGACTAGTTAAAGGTTGGGGTGGTTGCATAGCCAATACTAAAAGCAGTTTTAATTCCGTTATTGTGAACAGGAGCTCATATTTTCTGTGGGGGAGGGGGGGTTGTGACTGTGGCTCCTAGAGTAAATTTTTTGTCACTTTTAAGCAGAATATATATGTTACTTTTTCTTTTTTTTATGTTCAACCATGGGGTCAAATGCAACAAACCTGACATTCTCCTCATCAACACAAACAAATTGTCAATCACAGCCACTGAGTAGAGTGTGCGGCAGGACCAATCCACATACTGTGTGTGAATGCACAGGTTACCTCCATACTTGAAAACCCCTCGCTGGACCTCACCTGTTTAAATAACTTAAGACCCATCTCCCTGCTCCCGTTTGCCTCCAGCTTCTCGAGCGCCTTGTTCACAACCGTATGCACTGCTACCTCACTGACAACAAACTTCTGGATCATCTACAGTCTAGTTTCTGACCACAACATTACACTGAAACTTCCCTACTAAAACTCAGTAACGACCTACTAATGGCTAAAACCAATGACCTTTAATTCATACTCATACTCCTTGACCTTTCCACTGCCTTTGACACAGTTGACCCCCCTCTTCTCCTCAGTAAACTCCACTTCATTGGCCTCCGTGATTCTGCTCTATCCTGGTTCTCCTCTTACCTTTCTCAGCACACTTTCAGTGCCAAACACAACAACTCCTCCGCTCCTCTTACTCTTTCCGTTGGGGTACCCCAAGGCTTTGTCCTTGGGCCCCTCCTTTTTTATCTGTACACCTCCTATCTGGGCCAACTGATAACCTCCCATGGCTTCCAATACCACCTCTATGCTGATGACACCCAGATCTATCTCTGCACTCCCCAGCTCACCCCCTAAATCTCCTCACGTATCACAAATCTACTAAGCGACATATCAGTATGAATGTCACACCACTACCTTAAACTCAATCTTTCCAAAACTGAGCTTGTAATATTTCCTCCTCCCCAATCCCCCACTCATGACTTTACCATTAAGATCAACAGCATAACCATTGGTCCCTCCGCACATGCCAGGGTGCTAGGTGTAATCCTAGACTCTGACCACTCCTTCAGGGCCCCACATCCAATCACTAGCTAAATCCTGCCAACTCAACCTCTGCAACATTTCCAAAATCTGCCCCTTTCTGACCAACTACACCACAAAACAACTTATTCACTCCTTGGCTCCCTCGTCACCTCCTCCCACGCTCACCTCCAGGACTTCTCCAGAGCCTCTCCCATCCTCTGGAACTCCCTATCCCAGTATGTCCAGTCAACTCCCACCCTGTCTGCCTTTAGACAATCTTTGAAAACTCACTTATTCAGAGAAGCCTACCCCACCTCCACCTAAGAACTGTACTTGAGCCACCTCCATCAGATCATCCCCTGCAACTATCACCTTTTGTACCACCTCCCCCTTCCTTTAGATTGTAAGCTCCACGAGCAGGGCCCTCCTATTCCTTCTGTACTCAAGTGTATTGTAATTGTACTGTCTCCCTTATATTGTAAAGCGCTGTGCAAACTGTTGGCGTTATATAAATCATGTATTATAATAATAATAATTATATTAATAATGGATACACAGAGCACGGCCCAGAATTGAGTCTGCATGAGTGCACCCATAGCAAGCGGCTTGCTATAGGGGAACTCTGCAGGGTGGGGGGGGGGGGCAGCTCTGTGCAAAATCATTGCACAGAGCAGGTAAGTATACCATGTTTGTTATTTTTCTAAAAATCTAACTTTTACAATCACTTTAATTGCTGGCTATTTCCTTACTGGAGCGATGTTGTCTCACTTCCTGTCAAAACATGAAATAGGAGGACATTTCCTCGGTGGAGAAACATAAGTGTGTGCATTAAAATTCTACATAGAGTTGGTGGTAACACTTAGCTCCAAGAAGTTGTAGTATCTTCAACATGGACATAAGCCATGATCATGTATATAAATTTAGTTCTCCCCAAGCACATGGAAATGAATAAGAAGATAATCAAGGCTACTTGCACACACCTCAAAATGCTTTCATGTTGACAGCATAGTTGTGCAGACACATTGATATACCTGAAAGGTTTGAATTTTCACTGGCACTAAAACAAATGAGAGGATGAATATAAATGATAACACCTCAAGCATTACCAAATTTGCATAATTCAACAACAATACAGGTTTGAACTGCATCCAATCCTCATGACATGTGAAATAACATTGCTTCTTATAGTGCCTGTTCACATATGTGCACTAGCTGTGATGATTCAGTGCGGATTCAATGTGGATTGAAACAGAGTCATGTCAGATTCCTGAGCAGTGGAGTCCACTTAAGGTGTGGATTACAGGCTATTGACTTCTATGGGAACCATTTCCAAACCACACATGTCATCAGTTTTTAACAGGATAAAATCCTGACCTGAACCTGATGTAAACCTGTCCTGAACCTGATGTAAACCTGTGAATTAGCAGTGAAACCTGAGCTTCAATCCACACTGAATCAGAACTAAATCGAATAATACTGTACAGACCTAGTATATATATACAGTATATACACACACACATATATATATATATATATATATATATATATATATATAGAGAGAGAGAGAGAGAGAGAGAGAGAGAGAGAGAGAAAGAGAGGACGCCATTTTTAAGTGATATACAATAATTCAGTGTAATGTAATAAATAATTGAATACAATAATTCAAAACAATAATAATTTTATGAAATATGAATCCATATTTAAAGTGTATATAGCATTATTTTTAGCCCACTTGTCAGACTGTCAGTACAGGAGCCCAGGTGAGATATATCTTTAAACACAGAGCTCCTTGATTGGACTGATAGTTATCTCTCTGTAAGGGCCAGTTCACACTACATGTGTTTCAGTTCCTTTTTTCTGCATTTAAAACGCACAGAAAGTAGGTTATATGGTTGTCAATGTCATAGTTTACATAAGTGCTTGTAGTTCCTGCGAATGCAGGAAAAAAAATTAGAACATGCTGCAATTTTTCTGCACAGAACTGTACTGAATCTTGGTAAAACACATAAAATGCACCGGAATTGCACTGGAATGCACTAAAAATGCGCTGGAACACACACGTCCCTATTTACATTGAAGAAAAAGAGAGGGGGAAAAATTTACTGGAATGCATAAAAAAAGCACTGGAACACATCAAAAACGCACCGGAATGCGTAAAAACCGTGCATGTGGAAACACATCCGGAACGCATCTGGACTGCATTTCTATAGTGTGAACCGGCCCTAAAGGTTTTCTGCAGTAACCTAACAACAACCTAAGAGTTCAATATTATCCCTACCAGCATATCAGAAAGCTCAGGGCTCATTCAGATTGATAACATTACCCCACATGTGCAATGTAAGAAAAATGTGGAATAATGCAGATAAAAATGCCCTTACACTGCATTAGGCATTTGATTAAAAAACATATCAAATATGTTATCTTTGGAAGATCCCTTAACTTGCATGACCTCAATCTACATTGCCACATGCGTTATGTTGTGAACATGGTCTTAAAATGAATATGCACAAATCCCATCATTTTATGGTTTGAATACAGTTTAAGTCCCTTTATTAAACCAGTTTAAAGAATCTAAGTAGAATAAAGTAAAGCCAGATAAATAAAAATGTAAATCACACTCTAAACTCATTGTTCGTTTTTTTCTGTTATTATTTAGATTTGTAATACTAATTATGAAGTTATGAAAGCGATTGTACAAACTGTTACTTAGAATGAAAATGACAATTCTTTTTTGTTGCAATAAACTGTAAGTGCATAATTATGATGTTAAATGTGTTTTCTGTACACATCTCAAAACCTAACAACTGAACAGTGAAAATAATTCCAAACAATCTCATGCGAATGAATGTACCCAAAGAAATGAGCTACTATACATAATAACGCTCTCTCTCAAGAAAGAGAAATGCTCAAATGCCTGAATATTAGTTTCAAACTTTAAGGTGTTTCTAAAGCCTGGGCATTTTTTACCTTATTGCTTTCCCTGTATTTGGGTACAAAATATCCCAGTGTTTATATCTCCCCCTCTCCCAATTTACACTTACCTGGGTCATATCTTAATCCAGCACTGTGCCCATCTGTAGTGGCTCACAGAGACCGCAATCAATCAAATCTTCTGAACAGAGAGCGGGGGAGGGGGCTGAGCCATGCTGTGTGTGTCAATAGCACAGCAGGTAAGTATAACATGTATGCTACTTTAATTTAACAAAAATATATCTTTACAAATGCATTAAAGCAGCATATATCTAGCATATTGTATATAAACATTCCATTAAAAGACCTTAAAAATGTTAGTGGGCACTTTTCCTTCAGAGTAGTACAAGAGACAGCACAACCAGAAATTGTATTTCTAATTACTTCTACTCTAATTCCTCATGCACACTGGACATTTTTACAGCGGCTGTTTTTGGCTTTTGATGTTTTTTCCTACAGCTAGTAACCCCCATCCCCCAGGATGTTATCCTATGTGTCCATGCACACATTGACTGTAATCAACATTTTTTGGCTGGAACGTTTTTTTGGTTGGAAAAAACTCCCAGGACTAGTGGGTTTCTAGAGGAGTTTTTTAGCTGTAAAAATGCTCTAACGCTGAAAAACGTGATAAAACACTGCAAACCGCCGTTTTTGGACCCCAAAAAATTTTTTTGGGGTAAAAGAAAATGCTAAAAAACACTAAAAACGCAGAAAAATGCAGCAAAACGCTAGTGCAAAAACGTTGAAAAACTCACGTTTTTAACGTGACTTTACACAGCTAACGTTACCAGCATTATCAAAAAACTGTGAAATAAAACAAGTAGTGATCTGATGAAACCTGAACCCCAAAATCCCCCTGACCACTTAGGACCGATACCACCCTATGAGGTATGAACTGCATTTTTGTGTGGTTTAACATGTTTGCAAAGTAGCACAGAATGAAGTTGCTTTACTGGTGAAAGATGCCACTTTGGGAAAAGCTATATTTGGCAATATCCAATATATCTGAACATCCTAAAGATATCTATCTAAGAACAGATGACCAACACTGGGTGCAAACTGTCTGCGTCCAGGATTGGTCAGCCTGCATGTGCTGTGTATTGCAGCCCCTGCAACCCTGTTAGTATGTTACTGTTTTTGGATAATGTCCCAATAGCAAGTCCTGCCACAAAGACTTCAATGAGAACAAATGTAAATGCTTGAATTGAGCATTTTGTGAGTATTTTTCAGACACATATCTAGTGCGTAACCTCCCCCCAACTAAGCCCCCGTTGCTTTCCATCTGCTGAAACAAAAATGCCTGAAGTTTGAATACACATGTAAAATCCTTGAAAAACACTTCTAAAATGCTTGTATACACACGCAAAATGACAATTAAAAATGCCTGAAAATGCCTAGAAGCCAGACTGAGCTTGCTGCATGGAGGTGATCTAAAAATGTGCCATTACATTTTTTAACACATCATCCTGTTGCTGCCAGCGTGTGCCACCTTGGCAATTATAGTTTGCACATTCTTTTTTCAGTTCAAAAAAAGTGCTGTTGCTGAGTAGAATAACATTAAAAATAGTATGCTAAGAAGCAGCAAGTCACTCAAATTCAGTCTTAATCCTTGAAGGCCAAAGCCCCCTTGTTTCTATCTGATGCCTACAACAAATATAAGTAAAATGCACAGCAGACTAAATGACTCTCGCTTGGCTCCACTGCTCCGTATGCAGACCTTTAGTAGCATTCTGAAACTGTCCATTGTAACCATCTTGTCTCAACCTCACACAAAGAAACATAAGTGAGACAATATCACAATAGATGGCTACCCAGTACCAACTACTTCTCTCAAGGGAAAGTCAGCCTCCTTATGGGCTGCCATAGGAGGTCACTCTCCATGCATTGTGGCCAGGGGCGGACTGACAACTCATGGGGCCCACCGGGTAATAGGGGATCATGGGTCCCCTGTGTCCTTGCCCAAATTCAAAAAAGCTTATCAAAAAGGTACCAGAGGCATCTCATGGGGCCCCCTACTGACCCCGGGCCCTTGGGCAGTGCCCGAGTTTCCAAATGGTCAGTCCGCCCCTGATTGTGGCACTGCATCACAGTTCCCTGTCTTCTCTTTAACTTTCAGCCCTGAGTGCAGTAAATAAACACAAGAGCTAGGCAAAAATCCACTATTGTTAGGTAGTTAGCAGCACTGATACAGCACAAGGTAGTATAAACTGAGGGTCCAAGTAGAAAACATTTTGAATCCGAAGATCTGCTTGGACAGTCTGATCCTATTTATACACAATCCTGACACATATTAAATTTATAATACTAAAACTTACTACTATCCTGTTAGTGATCAAATTAACTAAATTAAGCTGGCCATACACTATATTTTAGATTTAAACTCTACCACTAACAATTTTGTGTGGAGGACTACCTGATTTAGCAAAAATTAAATAATAGTTTAAGTAAGCTTTCACATTACATAGGTATTGATAACATTTTCTGACCTAACAGATGAAAGCTAAAAAAAAATTTAATTGCTGTGTGGGCCACTCAATTGGTATTTAGCCTACTAGCTTCTTAACCAGGTTAAGTTCTTTAGTAATGTTTTATTTATAAAAAAATATTTTACATCCAGGAAGCTGCCATTGCAAAACAAGCATAGTGTCTAACAAATCTCATACATTATTTGATTTTGGTTATGGAAGGAAAATAATTCTGGCATAGGTTCTGTGTTTTATAAATTTCTGTTGGTTGTTTTGCAAGGTGCTTGGGTGGCTTTCTCTTCTGCTGCTTGCAATGTAAGGGCATAATGAAAAATATTGCCATTTGTGAAGTGGAGTGAAGGTCCTTGCTCCTGTAGAATACACAATCAGCTTGACTGCAAGGACAGAATTTTAATGCAGTTGTGTAGCATTGTAGAATGCATAAATAGCAGAGTAACTAAAGTATTAGAATACAGGAATGCCAAGCATTGATCTGGAATGTCTGAAGTAGTATCTGTAGTCAAGAATACCTAACATAGCTTTAGAGACAATAGGCCAGCAAATGGCATAGAGAGTTATCTTAATTCAATTAGCAGGGTTTTTTTTTCTCATTTTATTATTGTTACAGGTGTTGCACTAGACATCTTTCTTTCTGTTAACTCATCCAAGTGCTGAGATTGCCGCTGTGCTATAATTATCTCTTTTAGAGGTAACAAGATAAATGAATCGATCAAGTTGGCTAATTTCTCCATTATCTAATCAACCCAGAAAAAGAATACTCACAGGGCTTATTCCACCATTAGGAACAATACAAATGCTGTTTTTTTTATATATAAGAATGGAACATAAAATATTATAAAATTAGTTTAAATACTTATATAAATATATATCATTCAATCCCACGTACTTTCCAAATTAATTTATATCACACTATAAATATAGTGTATATATGTAGACAGTGTAGTGGCTACAGAGCCTTTAGAACAAACTGAGCACTACAGAGTTTACAGTATGAAGTAAAAAAAGGTACTTCACCCTTGAAAAAAAAAATGTCAGTAGCTACAAATACTGTTGCTGCTGACTTTTAATAAGCATGCACTTACCAGTCCATGGTTCCAGTGCTGTCATCCTAGGCTGGTTCTTTGTCAATCTTCGGTTCACTGGCACTGCCATCATGGATGTGGGAGGCTGGCTGTGACTTCCTGGAGCTTCACAGCTGGTTTCCCACTGTGCATGTGCAATTTGTGCTGTGCTTTCTCAAAGGACCCACAGCCTCCTGGTACCTGTGACGTGAAGGGGGGGGCAGAACTTCTACTTGGATCGCATAGACGATCCGAGCAGAAGTGGAGTGGATACCTAACAGAAATAGGTTCCCACTCCAAGAAAGAAAAAAATAAACATCCAAAATTGGGAGATGGGAAAAGTGGAGCTTCCCTTTTAGGTGAAGTTCCACTTTAAAATATAACTAAAGGCAAAACCTTGTTTCAGTTTTGGATAGAGTGAAGAGGGATTGAAAGACCTGCCAGGTTTTTATTGCTGTCTGTGCCCCCTGGTAAGGAGGTTCTCCCTCTCTATTTGCCCTGTTTACCATTATCATTGAAAGTGAAAGTAAAAAAAAACAAATATTGAGTTGTCCCCAGAAATGTAATAGAGGGGAAATATTCCAATGAGGACACTAGTTTTGGTGGCCTGGGGGTCCCCAAAGAATTTCCTTAATTTGCAGGGATTTCGTGTCACTCCCTGTGCAGCTATGGAATAGGAAGTGAAGGGAAATCTCTGCAATGGGATACAGATGGCGAAAAAAATTCTAACAATGGTTATAACCCTTACTTGCTCTATCCAAAATGGAAAAAAAAAGTTTTGCCTATAGTTGTACTTTAAGTAACTACACAGCTCATAGTAAACAGCGGAGTAACTTTCTGATGTCTATCCTTTGGAAGGACACTCTTTTAGATCAAATTTCTCTGTCCCCATTTCCTACACAGCTGTCCATCTTTTATATAATTTCTATAGGTCTGTACAAATACTTACCCATCACATATTTTCTCTCCTAAATTTGTCTTAGAAACCATTATTCTAAATTATCTTATTTTAAAGCATAACAAAGCCCAAAAATAAAAATTTTAAATATTGCAACTTACCAGTACTTAGTGGTCTTGTGGCTGCCTAGTTTTAATTATTTATTCATTACAGGTATTTATATAGTGCTGGCAATTTATCCAGCACTTTTACATACTGTTCATTCACATCACCTGCCCTCAAGTAGCATACAACCTAAGGTTCTGATCTCACATGCACAACTACTAAGGCCAAATTTAGACAGGAGCCATTTAACCTACTAGCATTTATCTGGAGTGTGGGAGGAAACCCACGCAAGCACAGGAAGAACATGCAAACTCCATGCAGACAGCATCTTGACCAGGATTCAAACCAGGAATCTAGGCAAGGCAGAAATGCTGACCCCCTAAGCCATGCTAAGAACCTTTTTTCGCAAGTACAGATATTACTGTTGATCTTGCAAGCAATGTCCTTACCACTTTCAATGTAATGAAATCTAATTCTCTGTGTAATATAGCTGAACAAAGGCAGACATTATTTAAATCCAGCGTGTGTGGGAAAGCCATGAAGGGAGAGGAAGTGTGTAATTTGCAGCATTACAAGGTGAAAATAAATGGAATAAAAACAAATGAAGCCATGACATCTAAGGATCAATACACTGCAATATAAAACACAAATCTTTGTTTTTATGTTTTAGAAACACTTTATTTAACAAATAAAGGTAAAAAAGTGATTTGCTCACATCAACTGGTCAGATGTTTATTTTCATTTATTCAACTCCAGAAAGATGATAAAGTTGTGTTGCATTGGACAGCAAAACCAAAAAAATTCACAAATATATTTTGCTTTATGTTCTTTTTTGCTATTGACAATTATTAATGTTTAGAAATACAGCAATTTATGCCTAGTATGGTAAAGCGACATTGAACCCAAAAAATAATATACTGCAGCATGCCAGTCGTTAGATGTGGTGATTGCATTCATTTTCTTTTTTTTTTCTTTTTTCCCCTTTATTTTCATTTGGTGATGTGTCCCATAACACACCACCCAGGGGTGGACTGACCATTTGGAAACTTGGGCACTGCTCGAGGGTCTGGGGTCAATAGGGGGCCCCATGAGATGCCCCTGGTACCTTTTTCATAGGCTTTTTTGAGTTTGGGCAAGGACACAGGGGCCCCATGATCCCCTATTGCCCGGGGGCCCCATGAGTTGTCACCACCTGCCTTAGAGTTTCTCCACTCTGGATGGAAGACCAACAGAGACACTTTTGAACAGCAGCATTGTCAATGTGGATAGAGAGTTGTGTTGGATGACCTAGCAGATTTAAATGAGTTGACTAAAGAGTTTGTAGCACCCTCCTAGGTAGTTAGGGGGAGCTAGCTGATTGTTTTTTAGTTTGAGGCTGAATAGCAGCCTGGTGGAATAGTCAGAGGGGTCAAATTTCGGTCTGGGCTGAGAGGCTCTTTAGACCAGCTCTTTGGAATTTCCCCCTGATCTAGAGACTCAGTGAAGTGCCAAGAATTCAAGAGGCAGGGGGTTGGAAGAGCTGGTCTGCACTCTCAAGGCATCCTGGCCAATCCCCAAGCAGGAGGCTTGGCATGGGGTCAGTGTGAGTGAGCCTGCTCAGCAGCAGGAGAGTTCAGGTGGAAGATGGACTGAGCAGGATGGTATGTGGAGCCTGGGAGGGGGTCCAGGAGAGGGGCCTACCTGCAGGCAGAGGAGCTGAATGAGAGGAAGAGAGGATTGTTCAGCCTCACCGTCACCGTCGAGAGAACAGCCAGGGAAGCAGGGAAGGAGCCAGCCCAGCATAAGGCCTAAAGGCAACCACCAACCCACAAGCTTGCAGGAGAGACTGAGTGAGTAATCCCACACCCTCTGTGCTGGATAAGGGGAAAGGGCATTTGAGTGGGAAACCTGACAAGCCCCCATCTGGCTTTCATTTAAAGTGGCAGCTTCTGGGACCTCTTGGCCAGGGATTCCCTCGGGAAGCTGTGTGAAGAGGAGACTTAATTTGGGGTCTGAGGTGGTACACAAGGAGAGGCTGGATAGCTCTCCAAGAGAAGAAGAGAAAATCCTTATGAATACTTGTACATAGTTCCAGGAAGTTGTCCTCAGTTTTGCAGTTTCTTGGGCATCCCATGTATCCTTCATCCCCATACAAGTTCAAATACCCTTAATGGAATAAAAAAAAACAAGTTCAAGGTCTGTTTACTGCCTTTGGAGTGCAAATCTGGAAGGAAATGTGTGTTGCCTCGCTGTACAGGACTATAGGGGGACAAAAATCTCTAGCGACTCCTAAGACGGTAGTGCTACAAATTAAAACCAAAATCCAGCTAATACTTTTTAAGCAGTTACAGCAATGGTTTCATTTTTCCTTTTGGCTGTTGAGGCTTTAAGACTGAAATCTAGGCAGACATAAAACACCAATAATACAGTTACATATTAATTAACCCTTTGTAAGCCTATTACATATTAATTATCATGAGCCTGTCCTCAGGTTCCAATAGGAAACAGTGACAAGGCAAACAAGGCACTTACCTAGGGTGGCATTTTTCAGGGGGGCAGCACCTCCCCCCAGAAGAAGGAACGAGAGAAGGGACACATGCGCCAAGAGAACCAGGTGGGATCTGAGAGAGGCTGCAGGCTGCTTGATGGTGTATGTAGAGCCTGACTCTCGACTCTCGTTCCCTGGGATGTCCGGAGATGAAGATGAGTGTCTTTCTCTCTAAGTAGTGGAAGGCTCTCCTAGGTGGGGAACAGGGGTGTTGTTGGTCAGTGTCAGGCTCTCTCCACGGGAAGGGGGGGTTTGGTGTTGGTCGGTTTCTATGGGGGCAGGCGAGCTCAGAGTAGACAACTGCAAAGCTCTCACTGTAGTACCTAGGTACCTTTTGGTGCCTTAACCCCTGGGACAACATTATTCTGGCTTTGCTGACATCACTATACATCACTATACATTCAAAAGAATGCATGCATGGAATACAGATGTCTTGCTTACAAGATACTCAATACATACTAGTAGATATGCAACATACTTATAAGGATCATTGAATTGAAATGATCACTGTTATCACCAATATACTGTATTTTATCTGTGAGCATATTGAATTGAAATCAGGACTATTCTTAAATATAAAACATTTAAAATAGTACATGCACAGCCTACGTATAACCAATGCACTTTGCATGACCTTATGTAATAAGCCCAAATATATATATATATATATATATATATATATAGTGTATTTATTTGTTTATTTTTAAGGTTGTTTTGAACCTTCACATCTTTACATGAACATGACCATGATACACTGTAACCTACACATAACCTAATCTACCTCTACCTTTGCTGTGTATTAGACATTGTTTTACATTTGCTGTGATATTTACAAAGACAGGTCTATAGCGAAATGAAATCTTGCAGATGATAAATGAAGAAAAAGGATAGGTAATATTTGACTCTATTTTAAAAGTGCAGGACAACCTATCATAACATCCCATCTGTTATTTACTTTCTGTGCTCTATACTGATAGATGTATTTGTATATTATATAGGAGACAATTCAGAATCATTCTCCCTGCCTGCTTCGATAGCTCATATCCTTGAAGTCACTTCGGTTAAATCATTCTCTCTGGAAACAGAGACAGACGGAAAGACAAAAAAAATATTATTGTGCTGGTCCCTAGCAATAACAGCTGTTATGTAATTTTGTTATAAAGCTATTTCCTTCTTCTAGAAGGTCTTAGAAATAGCATTTGCTCATATAATTCTAATTGTATTTGTTTTATCCATCCGGGCTTCAATAAATAGCACAAATTAATCCATACTGAACATGCCATAGAGATAACCTTTAAAATGAATTAAATGATGTTGATTAATTCATAGTTATTTAATTGTTTTAAAACCTCAACTTGAATACATGCATAACATCTTTCATCAAAATACTGAAAACACTTTTTCTGATTTGTGCAATCCCTTAAACTCAAATAAACCACAGAATTTCATTTGATTTCATAAATTCTGGCTGTGGATAGAGGTCTTCTTCACTGCAATGTTTCCTGACTTTGCAACTTTTGGTTTGTTAGTTTTCAACTTTGTGGTATGCAGAATTGGTAAACATTTCTCCTAAACATCCCCAACCTCTGCCCACCAGTCTCCTAAACAGACCCTGGCCCTTGAGTACAGTGGACTATAAGATAAAAAGCCAGAAAATGGCATAGAGTTTGGTGGACCTAGTAGGTCACCAATGGACAGCCAACTAACAGGCAGAACATATGCTAGATCAGTCTAAGTTTTCAAACAAACTTTCAAAGCTGGGGTCAGTCCACACACAGACTCACAGTAGCAGAGGTAACAGAAGTTCAGGGTAAGCACAGGAAAGCTGAGTATAAAAACAACCTTAACAATCACTGGAGAAATGAAGCACATGAACGGACAGACAGAAGTCAAGAAACAGACGTCTCTCCAAGGCATGAGCAGACAGATTGCTTAATGTCTAGCAGCCCACTTAGGCATGCCTTATTAGGACAGGTGTGCATTACAGAATGAGCTATTTGCAAAGCAAAGAGTGATAATCAGAAGGTGGTGCAGAGACAATGCTGAAAGCTAGGAATACAGATTATACACTTTCCTAGTTTGAAAATATCTTCTGCAGTATTTGGTACTTAATTGATAAGTTACAAGTTGTCTAAAGCTGTTGAAATTTTCAGTGCTGGAGCACAGATGTCTTACATCTATAGGCAACTAAAGGGTGCAACATACTTACAGGGAATTGTATAAGCAATGATGCATATTTTATGTGCACATGTTACTGAGTACACCAGTGAGGTTTTTAGCAATAATTGTGCATAAAAGTATATTTATTCATAGCTTATATCGTCTGGGCTATGTGGCCTTTAAGCTAAAGGAAGATGTGTTTTAGATGAATTTGGGATTGTGAATGTGCTCTCAGCTATTAGATTCTGGCAAGTCAGAAGGAATTCCTAGGCTGCACAGTTATATCTTCTTTAGTAGTGTCACTGCTGGTATGGGAGAACTAATGTCCTGTCACATTTAATGACTGATCAACAGGGTCACCAGTAAAGGTAGGAATGAATACTGTCACGCAGCGTACACATGGAAAAAGACAGTAGTTATACACAACAGTCTTCATTTCAATAACTTTGATAGGCATACAGATGCGTTTTTCTACTTTTTAATACAATAAAATTTCTCCTAGATTAGCTAAAAGCAAAACTTTTTTTTCTAGATTTGGATAGATGAGACACAGATGGCAAAAAAAGAAAATAAAATGTGCTTTATAACTCATCTTTACATTATGAAAAATTAAAATAAAGGTTTTAGCTTTAGAAATACTTTAAGAATCTAGAATATGACTCTAAAATCCTTCAAATATATAACATATGAGTATCTAAATAACTCACTGTGTATTTCAAATATAGATATAATTTTGGCAAGTACCAAGAGTTGTTTTACAATGTGAGAGAAATCCCCTTTTAGACAGTTTTCATCAAGATTTCTATTCTACCTCTGTTTAGGTGGCAACTCAAAATGTTGGATTCAATCCCACTTTTATTTCCAATGACAATGGTGATCAAAACAATTAGAGGAAGCAAACAGGGACACAGACAGCACTAAAAACCTGCCAGTGGTTCTAACCCCTGACCACTCTATCCAGATCTAAAATATATTTAGCCATTAGTGATACCTTAACTTTGCAGTACTTGAAAGTAAACATAAAACAGGGTGGTATGGAAGAACATGGGGCTCTTAGGCACAGCTCTAATGTTTAGGGATAAAGTTCCCATTTTTTAAGCCTCTTTTTTAAAGCAAGAACACGGCACTAAAGAAAACACAAAAAGACATTACTAAAGCTCTCACCATGCTTTTACTAAGGTGATACAATCCCATTATGCCTTGCATGCTGGATTGATACATAAATGTGGAGAAAAAAGGAAAGGTTTTTTTTAGCTTAAAGTTAACTGAAGCCAGGAATAAAAATCCAATAACTGACAAAGCTGTAAAGTATATTCTAAATTAAACTGAACACACTTATTAATTGACCCAAAATTTCCTCTGTATGACATAATCAGTAGCTTCCCTATTTCACCTCTGTCGAAGTCAGCACCATCTATAGCCCTCCTGGATGCTTCATTGTCCAAACTTACAGTAACAAGTCCACCTCCAAGTTGCCATGGTGACTCATGACACTAGCATCTTTCAAGCAGGTTAAAGTCAAAAATGATTTTTGAGATCTGCGACCTATTATAATTAGGTTGAAAAAAAAGTTCATCTAGTTCAACCATTAGAAAAAAAAAAGAAAAAAACATATAGAAAACCTCCATTTACACAATTCTATACCCACAGTTGATCCAGAACAGACTGTGCCTAGCTCCATGAATGTGCATGCACAGTCCATTAAAATAATTTAAAGATTGCCAAATGTCTCTTTTTTGAAAGCACTTCAAATATGTAGGTCTGCAATACTACTGCAAAACGGGATGAGCTTAGAGGTGGCACAAAGTGGAAAAGAAGATTCTGCTTTAATTTTCATAGAAAGAAATAGGGAAAAGATAACAGATGAGTGAAAATCCTTTAACCAAATTACAATGTTGACAGTATTTATTATTTCTACTAAACACTTTCATCTGGCTCATTATTCTGTACAACTATTCATAAGTACAATGATCACAAGGTATTTTACTTAAAAAAATTAGAAGCCAGTCAACAAACTTGCTACAATAATTTATCTTAGATCTAGCCAGAAAAATGGAAAAAGAAGTAGTAAAATCTTGAAATGCTCTTTGATCTCTTCATTTCAACTAAGCCTCCTGGACAGTCTTTTAAAACTGGAAATAACTAATCATTTATCATCACCTACACCAGATTTCATGCTTCCAGTAACCTCATTCAAAGGCATTGCCATCTGTTTGATATACTCAAGGACAATGACAAGCTGAAGATGTGCCATCCCTTTTGCCTTTGAACTCTCAATTTCCCATTACATATTGCCATATAAAGTCAAAGAGGATTTTAGGCACTACAATTATAAAATACTGATTGTCGTTAGCTCAAATGAGAGTAAAGTGATATTTATATAAGGTAATATGTTAGCAAAAATATTTTCACAGCTTCTTGACAAAACAGTTATGTAATGAAAAGGATGCCACAAGCCCCAATTTTCATTCAATGTAACCGACTTAAAGTGGAATTTGAATTTCCTTAATACTTACCTCCCCTTCAGTGATGCAACATCCGTGATCAGTCTTCAGTCTTCTGGCATCATCATTTATCTTGATTGTCTGGCCCCAGATGATGGAACTCCCACAACTGCACACATATGCAGCATAATGCACATTCTAAGGAAAATTGCAAGGTGGCAGTTAAGAAGGCTCTATTGCAGAACAGATGTAGAACTACAGACGTCACCTAAGCATGTACCACTTGCTGCCTGTGTTGCACTGCCAAAGCTCATCAGCCTAAGTTCAGTGTGTTTTTCTACATTTCAGTGCATTTTCCCCTTTTTTAATTTGAAAAAATATTTATATTTCTGAAGTATGCTAGCTTATATGTATGTTCCTGGAAAAAAAATGCATGTTGCTGTATATTTTTTTCACTGGAACTGGGTACAATGTTGTAAACTAGAGTGATAGAAAAACATTCATTTTACTATGCATGTATTCAGGTTGCATTTCAAAATTGCACCTGAAAGCATCTGGTAGGCACAAGCCCTTTAAAATATGTTTTCAGTGAATGAATAGATAAAGATCAGAAAATGTATGTTAACATGGGATGGATAAATAAAGAATAATACATGGCCTTAAAGTTTTACCTTTACTTGTAAAAATGTGGATCATGGCTTATTCCAGTGCTAATCAAATATTGTGACCAAGCACCAAGGAATACCAGAATACCATGTTACCTGAAAGATTTCCACTGAAGGGGAGGATTAGTCAAACTCTAATATACTGTACAGTAATATTTCCCTTCACTGGAGATTACATTACCAAATAACTACATTTTTCATGTGGTCAGCATTGGAGGGAACCTAGAGAAGCATTTTCTCCAGGACAATTAAATACATCGATCCTTATATTACTCATTATGTGTCCACCCAGCAAGCCTAGTAACACAGCTTCATATTAAACATGAGTACAGATACACTTAATTAACCTTTTGCTTGCAACTTGGCATTTGGTGAATGGCAAATTAATTAAACTATATCATGATTAATTCTCATACATTTGAGCCACAGTTGAACAGCAAATCAGTTATATAAGGACAATGAAAGAACTAACGCTTGAAAATCGACCTATATTTTAAATATAAAGAGTGATGTACAGTAGAGATTCATTAACATCTTTTAATGTGACAAAGCCAACATACTTTTATCATATAATTACAAATGAAAAGCAACAGAGCACTTTTACACATGCAACTAGCCTAGCTACCTCTTCTAACTTTACTGGAGTCTATAGTTCTATATCATCAGAGAAATGGGCTGTTCATTCCCATTTCTGATCAGTGGACTGCAGTGATGGTAAAATCAGGTGCCCTTTTCCAAGAACAGGTAAAATTGCTTTTAACCTTCGCTAATGGACAGATGCCTCACAGCCATACTTTACTGAAAGTTGACCTGAAAAAAATTAACAGCTGCACAATACCTACTATATGTTCTTGTCTCATGTTGTTTGGAGGTTCTTTAGGACTATATCATAATGTGCAAGAAAAAAACATGTTTTACTTTGAGTTACTGCATTTTATGGCCTTTCAAACCTACTGATTCAGATCTACTTTGTATTAGTGGTTACGGTAATAAACAGAAGTAATTTAAATCATGTATGGATATGAATGACTTGACAGTGCACCTTACTTCACATTCACCGCAAAGCTAAGAAAAAGCTTTTGCTAGAATTCCACTTAAATTTGTTCAGCGCTATAATCCTAATTAATGTAGTCCCGTAAACAACTTTAGATAATATTGATTTAAATGCCTTTTGTACTGTACACATATTTGATGAAACAGAACATCTTAATGTAAATTATTTTATCAGTGTGATTTCAATTTGTATTAAACACAAAAACATAATACAGTATATTTCAGCTTACCAATTCATATATGTGGTGGTTGTATTTGTTTTTTGGGTTTTATTAGTCTTTTATTTCTTTATTTTCACCTGATCCAGCCAATCAGTCTATTATTTTTCAACTTTCTTTAACAAACCAAGCTGTCCAGCTAACTTAACAGTTGAAACAAACTCTTTAATTCTGACAGGTGTGCTTTTATTTATTTATATAAAACCTTTATATCAAAAGTGTTACCTGAAGTTCAGCTTTACATTGTTAGTCAAGTCCATCCAAATCTGCTAGTACATCTTGCTACACTCTCCCCAGAATTACAATGCTGCTTTTGCTGTAGGGGATTTTAAATTCAATACCATACCTATCGTAGAAGAGAAGGTTTAAGGTGTGCCCAAATATAGCATAATGCTAGACAAACTGGCATGGACATAAGAGTGCCTGTATTGCAGTTTCTATTTATTTTTTGGCAAACATCCAATATTTATTTCCCATGATCATTAATAATACATTTTAGGTGTATTTTAGGCACGTTAGGATGTTAACAATTCATTAATTATGTTGTTAAATGTATTGAGAAATAAACATTATAAAGAAAATGTTCTAAACTCTTAGATTGAAATGGTCCTTATCATCAGGATGTAACTTAAAGTGGCTGTAAAGGCTAAAGGTTATTTTATACCTTAATGCATTCTCTGCATTGAGGAAAAAATCTTTTAACTGAAGTCCATCTAACCACCCCCCCAAATACTTATCTGAGCCTGATCATGATCCAGTGTTGTGCCTAAGAGCAGCAGTGCCTCTCTCTCTCTCCCTCCTTACTGGACTTAGTGGGAGCAGAGGGAGCTGGTGGCCCCTGTTGCTGTCAGTCAAATACAGTTATAAGAGAATGGGGGTGCCCGCACAAGTGCACTCCAGCAAGCTATTTGCTATGGGTGTAATTAGCAGTGGGGAGGTGCCAGGAGTATCAGTGGGGGACCCCAGAAAGTGAGGGTCAGGGCTGATCTGTGCAAAACCATTGCACAGAGCAAGTGAGTATGGCATGTTTGTTATTAAAAAAAGAATAAAATCCTTTACAATCACTTTAAGCAAAACCACATATTACCAGAATAATGTATGAAGAAAACAAAAGTCAGACAAAAATATGCTAAGGTTAGTGCCATTTCGTATGAGCATAGCAATGCTCTGAATGTCTGTAAAACCTTCATCCAGAGTGGACCACACTATGACACAGTGGATGCACGGACACAGTCCCATGTCAAAATTTGACATGTGGGCATGAGCAAGTGCACATATCTGAATGCATAGTGTCTGTGTTTGACCCATGCACCGCTCCTCCCCGCATGACACATTTTGACATGGGACTGTGTCCTGGCAGCTGCTACTGCATCAGCATCCACTTCTATGGCTTGCCTGTGTGCAGCTCTGAGGTAGATGCAGATGTAGCAGAACGCGGCTCAGAACAGAGGACGGGTCTCAGTGTCCATCTGATTGATCCCTAAAACACAAAGGGCACTTTCAGATCTCAGTTGCACTCTGCAAGTGCAGTTGCTCCAGAGCTTAATAAATGAGGACAATGACTTGCATCATCCAATAGTGTAAGCAAAAATGCAGTTTTTTGTTTTTTTTCCCTTTCCTTGTGACTGAGTATTCTTTGCAAAGTGAAGCTCATTTACTAAGCTCTAGAGCAACTGCACTTGCAAAGTGAACAGTATATTTTCCTTTAGTAAATTAACCCCATTGTCTGCTACTGGCAGGATCACCAGATGAAAATGAAGTTAAAAATGCCCAAAAAAAAATCAAGCATCACAGTTAAGAATTGGTAAGCTTCAATATTTGATTTTGGGCTTAACACAGCTTTGATCACTTTAGTGCCAGACTAGAGTACACCTTCAGAAACATGGAATTCTTCAGTTTTCAACACTGTGATGATTTGACACAAAAGATACAGACCAAGCTTTCTTTTGGAGATATTTATTAACCATTGGGGTTTTTATTGTATTATTTACTATTGTTTATTATTTATGAAAAGGAAAAAAAGCAGCAATTTTGAAAAAAAAAAAACAGTTTCCTTTACTTCTTGTTGTAAACTATAGCAAATTCAAAGTGCCAGGAATTTACGAACGCCTCCAAAATTTCCCTTTTCCACAAAAAAAGCCCGGTGAGTCATGTCAAGGTGTTGTTGGGTATATTGTAACTGGGCTTTTTGCTGCATTGGTGCAGTAAAAGCTTTCTGGCACCTCGACTCATTTTTTATTCATGTATTGCTGTACTGTAGTCCTTTAAAAAATTGCACGTCTTTTTCCAGAGCAGCCTGTATTTCTGCTGTGGTTACCTGTTGGTTTTTCTTTGTATCCTGAACAATTCTTCTGGCAGTTGTGGCTGCAATCTTTCTTGGTCTACTTGACCTTGGCTTGGTATCAAGAGATGCCCAAACTTTCCACTTCTTAGTAAGTGATTGGATAGTACTGACTGGTATATTCAAGGCTTTGGATATCTTTTTTCTTTTTCCATCTTTATAAAGTTCTATTACCTTGTTACGCAGGTCTTTTGACAGTTCTTTTCTGCTCTCTATGGCTTAGTATCTAGTCCGCTCAGTGCTTTCATGTGAGAGCTAGAAAACTAATTTACTATTTATAAACACACTCTAATTTCAATTTAAAAAGTCACAGATGTGGGAAATGAACCTTTAATTGCCATTTGAACCCTTGTGTCACCTTGTGCATCTGTACCAGGGCCAAGCATTCCAGGGTATGTAAACTTTTGATTGGGGCCCCATGGGTGATTTCTGTTATTATGATTTAAAAAGGAGCCAAACAACTATGTGATATTAAATGCTCAGTACACCCCTTTTTAAAAGTAAGATTTTAATCAATATCTCAATGAACACAAGAACAATTTCCAAAATTTTTACAATTTTGAGTTTTATAGAACATTTGTTTAGCTCATTACATGACAGTAAGGGTAATAAAATAACTTGGATTACAAAATCTTCAGTTTTACTAAAATTAGTTGATGCAAAAATGAATACACCCCACAACAAAAACTACTACACCTAGTATTTTGTATGACCTCCATGATTTGTAAGGACAGCACCAAGTCTTTTAGGCATGGAATGAACAAGTTGGCAACATATTGCAACATCTATATTTTTTCATTCTTGAAGAACGACCTCTTTTAGAGCCTGGATGCTTGCTTTGGATCATTGTCATGTTGGAAAAGTGCACATCCACCAAGAGCACAGAGTGTTGGTAGCATCTTCTCTTTATATAAATACATATAAATAAATATAAAGAAGTGCATCTGTGAATTCATGATACCATGAATGAAATGCAGATCCCCGACACCAGCAACACTCATGCAGCCCCACAGAAGGACACTGCCACCACCATGTTTCACTGTAGGCACCATGCATTTTTCTTTGTACTCTTCACCTTTGCAACACCATACAGTTTTGAAGCCATCAATTCCAAAAACATTTATCTTGGTCTCACCATTCCAGACTACAGAATCTCCGTAGTCTTCTTCTTTTTCAGCATGAGCCCTGGCACATTCTAGGTGGGCTTTTTTGTGCATGGGCTTTATGAAAGGCTTCCTTCATGGATGACACCCATGCATGCCATGCAAGCCATTCCTCTGCACTGTACACAGGTGCGAGGTTTTAATGTCCGTGGACAACTTGGGCGACTCTGTGAGATGGTTGCAGTTCCATCTTTGTTACATTTTTGTATCACTTTTGCTACAATATTCTGACTGATAAGTAAAGCTTTGCTGATCTTCTTGTAGCCTTCACCTTTCTTCTCAGGCCTTGTAACATTTCTCTTTCATGTGGTGCCATTGCTGACAGCATGAAATGGGAAGGGGTCTTCTTTGTTAACCACTTCCCGTCTGGCCCATGTCCTCCGGACACAGCAGAACACCGATCGCTGTACAGGACCTCTATGTGAGGTCCAGAACATGTGGTCACTGATTGTGAAATCTGTGAATGATCACAGAGATCACATGGTACAAGGCTATTCACAACAGCCTTGTACCATGTGTGACAAGCTGTGACCAATCACAGCTTGCACAGTATTTCTCAATGGCTGCAAGAATGCAGTCAGAGAGAAGGAGAAATGATTGCTGTTACAGCATTTATGGGTGTAAAAGCAATCAGTGTAAAAAAAAAAAATCTTCATCACCCCGCACAAGTAGTACAGTGTCACTATGGTGACACTGTAAAAAATTATAACTTTTGGTTATAAACTAATTTGTTTTTTTTTTGTTTTACTAGAAAGATAACTGAATACGTTTTGGCCAAGATTTATGAAGAAATATTATTTAATTATAAGAAAAACACTTTTTTTCAAACTTTTTGGACTTTTTCATTTATATAGCAAAAAAATAAAAATCCCAGTGGTGAATAAATACCACCAAAATAAATTTTTATCTGTCTCAAAAAATGCTAAAAAATCCATATGGGTACAAGTGTTGCATGACCACGCAATTGTCGTTCAAAGTATGATAGCGCTGAAAATTGGCCTGGGCACAATGGGGGTAAAAGTGTCTGGACTTGAAGTGGTTAAGTAATGCCTTTTTATAATCAACTGTCTGCTGGACACCTGTTTAATTAATAATTAGACTCACCATTAGTTGAATTCTTGTTAATTAGGATTTAGTTGTCTAAAATTTAGCTTTGCTCCTAAGACTTTCATTGGGGTGTATTCATTTTTGCAACATGGTCTTGAAAGAATTTGTTATGAAAAATATGTTTCATCTGTGCAAATGAACAAATCTTGTTTGCAATCAATGGCCTGCATTTGTGGGAGCATTTTATAGTATAGTGTCCCATAGAAAATGTTGATTCTGAAAGAAAAGTAAAGGTTTTCTAACAAATCTGTTTGGGTGTATTCATTTACGCTGAGCACTGTACACACACACACACACACGTGTTTATTCCTTCGTTACAATAGCATTGTCCTAAAAAACAATTTTATCATACTATATTTTCGAAAATCCCTTAATGCATTTTTCCACAGTTTTATTAGATTTCCCACTATTTTTTTCATTATCTTCCAGTGAAGAAAACCTCTGGAAAATAAACTCTGAAATCAATTTAAACAGTTTATCAGTTCTAAAATAGATTCAATAATCAGATAATTATTGATGTCAAGAACAAAGATACAAGGCTGCTGATTATCCCCAGGCAATGCTTGTCAGTTTAACAAAACAGCTCATAGTAAAGGAAATATTCAACTTTCCAGGTAGAAGCTCAATAATTTACCATACACAGGTTTTCAAAAAAATAGGGATTTCTTTTTTTTTTAAGTATTGCAAAATTCCTTGCAAAGCATAACAGCCACAAACATGCATACCAACCCATGTGTACCAAGCTGCCATATTAGGCTTTAGGTGGGCAATCATTGGGCAGTAAAAACGTGGATCAGCCACCTGTTTTTAGTGCCCCTTTGCTGCCCATGTAAACGAGGCCTTAAACTCACACATTTGCGGGGAGCGATTTTTTTCTACACTAAGCTGATTGCCTTATTTTTTTATTGAGACTGTTTTATCCTTTTTATTTTTTTCTCACTAATGATTACTGCAATGGAGCCAGGCTGCATATATACTGTAGCAATAAACAATGGTCTCTATCACTGTTTTTACACTACAGTGTAAACAGTTACAGCAAGGATTAAAAAGCCCTGAGCTGCAAGCACACAGGAAAGTCAGATTGCAGGTCTTACACAAAGCGGCTGCCCAGCTCTCCAGCTGTCTGACACCCCCTTTCCCAAACCCCCAAATATTGCTCCAATCAGGAATGGAGAGCACTGTTTATTGGAGCAGTGTTGGGCTTAAAACGGTTGATTCCAGGCTGATCTCAGGCTTAAAGTGGAACTAAACCCTTCTATCTTTTGAGTCATGGAAGCTGCCACCTTAGCCTCTGTTTGATCTGTAACTGCACATGTGATCATTTATGACTCCAACTATTTCATGGTTTGATAGTTTGGTTGAGAGAACAAACAGATGTGATAAACACACATAGATGATGCAGCGCTAATCCAAATACAGAGAACAATATTGGGTATAAATAAGGTATAAATAAAAGATCTAACAAGTAGACCAGCCAGTAATCATACAACACACGTGCCCTCAATCCACATGGGGATATAATAAATCGTGACCCACAAGCGTCCTATTAGGGACACAATGAAAATATAAACATGAGTCCCTACTTTGGAATCAGAAAAAAAACACCATGTGAAACACATAACATATACAAAGTGTACAACAAGTCCATAAATAGTGTAGTGATCTTCTCATGCTCGATGTGGATGTCAACACACCCTCCTTGTGAACCCAAAAGGAATGGCTACAATGGCCTCTCACCTCCACATCATGACCCTGCAGGGCCAGAAAGCAAATAAACCTCTCCTCTGGATCCTCAAGGTACCCCTTTGATAACCAGATGTTGTCACCAGTAATAGGTCATCCTCACTCCACTGGACCGGTCACCAGGCAGCTTAGCACTCACATAGGTAACATAGATCATATGCCCTTAGAACAGGGGAGAGAACACAATCCCATAGTGTAATACTGTTTAATGGCATATAATAAAGAACCAGAAGTGCACTCACATAAATGTAGCTTGAATCTATCAAGGTACAGTCCAATGAGCAAGGTGTACAGTCGTTATCAAGGTAGAATCCAATGTGCAAGGTGTATTGCATAAAGAAAAAGCGCTGTATAGAATTCAAAAATGGCGCCATGCCGGAAGTACGTCATACGCGAATGCCGTCGACGCGTTGCGTCACGTGACCTCGTGACTTCATCATGTCCTGATGTATCACGACATGATGAACAATTGTTCCCTTTGTATCCCGAACAATTCTTCTGGCAGTTGTGGCTGCAATCTTTCTTGATCTACCTGACCTTGGCTTGGTATCAAGAGATCCCTGAACTTTCCACTTCTTAATAGGTGATTTAACAGTACTGATTGGCATATTCAAGGCTTTGGACATCTTTTTATATCCTTTTCCATCTTTATAGAGCTCCATTATCTTGTTACGCAGGACTTTTGACAGTCCTTTTCTGATCCCCATGGCTCAGTATCTAGACTAGTCAGTGCTTTCACATAAGAGCTAACAAACTCATTGACTATTTATACACTGACACTAATTGCAATTTAAAAAGCCACAGATGTGGGACATTAACCTCTAATTGGCATTTTAACCCATGTGTGTCACCTTGTGTGTCTGTACCAAGGCCAAACATTCCAGGGTATGTAAATTTTTGATCATGGCCATTTGGGTGGTTTCTGTTATCATTATGATTTAAAAAGGAGCCAAACAACTATTTGATAATAAATGGCTTCATATGATCATCATATTTCAATAAAAAAACATTTATTGGCATCATCAGTCATATTTTCAATATCAATGCCACAATTTCACAATTTCTGCCAGGGTATGTAAACTTTTGAGCACAACTGTAAATGTATGGTAAATTACTTTTTGTACTTTTTGAAAGAGCAAGTGAACATGTGAAGAAGGCAGCATGCTGGTGTGAGGTATAGTGAGGTATAGTAGTCTCCATTATATGGAGAATTAATTTGCATATTTCAGTCCAAAAAGGAGCAATTAAGGAACAGTGCCACCAAATGTGCATCAAGGTTCCTTTCTCATGTCACATCTCCAGCAAAGCTCAGACGCCTGTGGATACCCACCATGGATTCTGGCTGGAGTTGCATACCATCTAGTAGGAAGCTTGTATGAATTTTCTTACACATGCACAAAGAACTTTTGTGCACAAAGACACATGCTTTTTGCCATATACAGTATCATCAGAAATTTCCATGTGTAAGTCACGCTCCCGTTGTGATTGTATCCTGTCTGTCCCCTGTAGAAATCCTAACCGAAGCCAGGAATACACCACTGAGGTGACCCTTTTGAGTTCCTCCCCTCTCCAGCAAGATTTCTCAAATGGGGTAAGCTGGCGAGAGAACAGTCTCTTATGACCAGTATTCACTACGTAGTTCTGTATTTGAAAGAACAGCTAAAACGGTAATTTTACTTCTCTAAGAGCCAATTGTAATTCAGTTTGGGACTTCAATAAGCGGGAATGAAAGCAATCTTTTGCTAGCAAAGGCTCGCCATCAGCTTTGTGCAATGTAAGTCTTGAGGGAATCCCAGGTGGAAATTCTGGATTCAGGGTAAGAGGGGTCAGGGGGCTAGGAGAACATGATAAATTGTAGGGTAATGCTATCAATCGCTGATTGGTTTCAATGCTGAGCTGCATAGGATTCTGCACTCTCCAGTTTTAGTAAATGACCCCCATTGTGACTTTTCAGATAACATTTTTATGGTTTGTTTTATTGAGTCCAGTGTCAAGCTGCAGTGCTAAAAACACAGATATGAATACTACATGAATAGTTGTCTAAGTTTAAAATGACACAAAACAATACGCTTATTCTCCAAAAAATAATCCATGCACAGAAATTATTTATTGGCCCTTTAATTTTTTCATCATGAAAACTTTTCCTACTGTACACTACACATCCAGTAATCCATAGCCCATAGTCCATCTCAGGAGTGAGCAAAAGAGGTTGGCCACATTCCTACATACAGTTGAATAGTGAAGAACAAAAGTAGCCACCCTCTAACAGGAAGTCAGATCATAAAAGCAAAAAAAAAAAGAAAATAAATTTGGAGCAGTCTGAGAGCAATAGAAAATACTTTTTTTCAATGAAAGTATAACTAAAGGCAAAACTTGTTTTAATTTCGATAGAGTGGAGAGAGATTAGAATGCATGTCAGGTTTTAGGGTGATTCACCCTCTCTATTTGTCCTGTTTACCATTATCGTTGAAAGTGAAAGTAAAAGAAAATCCCTAATTTTGGGTTGTCCCCAGAAAAGAAATAGAGGGGAAATCTTCCAATGGGGACACGAGTTCTGGTGACTTGGGGGTCCCCAAGGAATGCTATTTATTTGCAGGGATTTAGTCTCACTTCCTGTTTGGCTATGGGCAGGAATTGAAGGTAAATCTCTGCAATGGGACGCAGATGGCAAAAAAAATCTGGCAGGGGTAATAACCCTCCCTTACTCTATACAAAATGAAAAAAAATGCCTATAGTTCTACTTTGAGAATACATACTTGAATAGAACATAATTAACCAATTTAATTTTCATTTAGGAGATGCTGAATTGTTGGCCTGAAGGCAGATGGTCATTCTGTGAAATTCCTATTTTAGGTATCCGTTTATGACACACAGAATAGCTGCGATTCACAGGATCACAGCTATTCTCTGGTCATTCACAGTTTATGACACCCAGGAGAACATGTTCAGTCCTTCATTGGAGATCTGTGTTCTCCCTCCAGATTCTCCAGCCCAGAGCTGGAGAATCGGAGGGACTGTAAACTAAGCAGAGATAATTTACCTCTGCTTAGTAAACTGATCTTTTACCGTAATCTCGCGAGATTATAGTAAAATCAGCCGTTTTCCAGCGTTTGTAGACCGTTCTCCCTTCGTTTGGAGAACTGATCTACATATGCTTCATAAACGGCATTCACAGGAGAACTGTGTTCTCTGAGAATGTCGGAGAACTGAGCAGCGATCTATTACTGCTGGTTCATAAATGGACACCTTAGTTTTGTAAAGAGTAGGGAAAGGTTAAAACTCCTGTCAGTGTTCCAGTGGTGAAATTTCACTTCACCCTCAGTTTTTTTTCCTGGTTACAGGTTTGGATTTCCCATTGCTTTTTGTCCCGGTGACAAAAGTCAACTGGAAAATGAAGAGATTCACACCAGCTGGGACACAGACAGCAATAGGAACTCAACAGTGGTTTTAATCCCTCACTGCATACAAACACAGAAAAAGATTTGGCTATACATACACTTTAGGAAGTGGAAAAAACTATTAGCTATTCATCAGATAGATGGCAAACAAGGGCTCACACACTATAAGACTATAAGACCAGATACTATAAGACACTATAAGACCAGATACTGGATCATTTAAAAGTCAAATTATTTTAACATCAAATAAAAAAAGGAACATAAATGGATTATTATGTTTATACTAATAATCAGATGGGTAACTTCAGGTCACATTAGAGCTGTCATTATGTGTGTATTCTGTGGTGCACCTTATAGAAACAGAATAACGTACAATATTCTTATTGCACATGCTGTTGGAAAAGACAAGAGGCAAGTGGGTGGTGTAGCAACTGCCGGCTGGGTCCTGCATGCCTCCAAATCATTGCAATTTACCGCTGTGATGTGATCACCCTAATCAATATTTGGATGTTATCTTGAAGATCCATGATGTTCTGACAATATACGCATTGACTTATAGAAACAGACAGCACAAAGGAAATATTTTAATGTGCATGGCAAAACAAGACAAAGGCATTTGACATCTATGTATAAATAGGTAGATCCCTGGGGTGGATTTATTAAAGCTAAATATGCTGTACATTTTGCAATGTACTTTTCGCTTAGCTTAGTGAATGTGGTGAAAATCCACTTTACAAAAATTACCCAATGGCGCACAAGGAAACAAAAAAAATAAACAGTATTTTTGCCTAACCATGACTGAACAATGGAAGTCAGCAAAGAGTCACCTCAGTCAGTAAGCTAAGGGAAAACCTTTGCACAGTTAAAATACTCTTACAATGTGAATAGTCTATTTGCCCTTATTAAATCAACCGCTATATGTTTTGTTAAGGGGGGGATTTGCCATGCACGCTAGTCTGTGAGCACATGTGGGCCTATAATCCAAGCACGCACTGATAGTTTATCCCTGATTTTGTTTCTTGTATTTTAGTAAATCAGACCCATTGTGTCAGTAAAAAAATACAGGAAATATGGTACACTCCAAACAGTTTTCCAGTCAAACAAAACTGAGTGCTCTAATGATGCAAAGCAGATGGTCCCACTATAACTGTTGCCTGATGAAGAGATGAAGACACTGATGTATGGCCTCTGAAACATGAGGCAACTGCTTGTCTGTGACTATTAAATGGCTCTATCTCGAGCACACAATGTCTTGATGCACTAAAGATAAAAAAGCACATGTCCATGAAGTTCAACTTTAAAATCCAAAACCCACAGTGAACCAAAAAGAAAAAAAAAACGTAAAAGTGTGTACCAAAATCCTTCTTGATCCCCAAATACAACTAAATAACTCTAGTCAACATTGTAGAATGTTATCTCTCATAAACATTAGTAACCATTTATGTATTGTGTACCTAAAAAAACATTTGTTTTAAGATTTTTAAAGTAAACAAATTGAAAATAATTTTAACCACTTGCCCTCTAGAGGATTTACCCCCCTTAATGACCAGGCCTCTTTTTGCTACTCGGCGCTGCACTAATTCAACTGATAACTACGCGGTCACGCAATGCTGTACCGAAACAAAATGTATGTTCTTTTTTCACACAAATAGAACTTTCTTTTGGTGGTATTTGATCACCTGTGCGTTTTTTATTTTTTGCGCTATATAAAAAAAGACAGACAATTTTGAGAAAAAAAAATAATATTTTGGACTTTTTGTTATAAAACATGTCCAGTAAAAAAATGTATTCGACATAAATTTAGGCCAAAATGTATTCCGCGAGATGCCTTTGCTAAACAAAATCCCAATACGTATAAATTAATTGGTTTACGTGAAAGTTACAGCGTTTACAAATGCGGTATAGATACTGGATTTCTTTTTTGTATACTAATAATAGTGGCGACCAGCGACTTATGGAGGCAATCAGAGATTAATGGTGGTGATCAGCAACTACGGACATTCTGCAGCGGACATTCTGACACTGGGGGGGAACTGACTTGGGATCACTGACATCCCCAGTGACACCAATACAGTGATCAGTGCAAACAAAAAAAAAACACTGACACTGTACTAATGGCACTGGGAAGGAAGGGGTTACCATTTGGAGGCAATCAAAGGGTTAACTGTGTGAGGGGAGTGTTTTACTAGGGAGTGAGGGTGTGTACTTCTCTGTTACACACTGTTCTGGAAGGCAGAGCTTAGCGATCCTGAAAACTGACAAGGAGGAGAGCTCCATTGAAAACAATGCAGTCTTACTCCCTGTCAGTGTTTGCCGGCAATCACCGGGTGTCCGGTGGGTAATCACCGACCAGGACCCGGTGATTGACATCTGCGGCAAATGCAGGATCACGTTTATATACGTGATCCTGCGCACAGGGGACGCCTTGTAGCAGTATATGTACTGCGAGCAGTCCCCTAGTGGTTAATATCAATAAATAAGTGTAACAACATTTCCACACTATTACAAATCCTAATTTTACAACTTTTAATGAGCACTTCAAGTCCCCACTGTAATTACCATTTAAGTTACTAAATGTGTGGTTTTACGTAGTGTTTGTATTGAGCAAGTTCTACTTTGATATTGCTGGTTAATGATAATGTTACCTCTGTAAGATATCATATATATATATATATATACTATATTGCCAAACGTCTTGGGATGCCTGCCTTTACACGCACATGAACTTTAATGGCATCCCAGTCTTAGTCCGTAGTGTTCAATATTGAGTTGGTCCACCCTTTGCAGGTATAAAAGCTTCAACTCATCTGGGAAGGCTGTCCACAAGGTTTAGGAGTGTGTCTATGGGAATGTTTAACCATTCTTCCAGAAGTGCATTTGTGAAGTCAGGCACTGATGTTGGACGAGAAGTTCTGGCTCACAGTCTCCACTCTAATTCATCTCAAAGGTGTTCTATGGGGTTGAGGTCAGGACTCTCTGCAGGCCAGTCAAGTTCTTCCACCCCAAACTTGCTCATCCATGTCTTTATGGACCTTGCTTTGTGCACTGATGCGCAGACATGTTTGCACAGGAAGGGGCCCTCATCAAACTGTTCCCACAAAGCTGAGAGCATGAAATTTCTTGTTATGCTTTTGCCTTAAGAGTTCCCTTCACTGGAAAGAAGGGGCCAAGCCCAACCCCTGAAAAACAACCCCACACCATAATCCCCCCTGCACCAAACTTTACACTTGGCACAATGTAGTCAGGCAAGTACCGTTCTTCTGGCAACTGATAAACCCAATCATGTCCATTGGATTTCCAGATAGAGAAGCATGATTTGTCACTCCAGAGAACATGTCTCCACTGCTCTAGAGTCCAGTGGTGATGTGCTTTACACTACTGCATCTGGTGCTTTGCATTGCACTTGGTGATGTAAGGTTTGAATGCAGCTGCTTGGCCGTGGACACCCATTCCATGAAGCCCTCTACACACTGTTGTGCTAATCTGAAGGCCACACAAAGTTTGGAGGTCTTTAGCTACTAACTCTGCAGACAGTTGGCATCTTCTGCACACTGTGCGCTTCAGAAGTACTCACCCAGCTCTGTCATTTTATGTGGCCTATCACTTTGTGGCTGAGTTGCTGTTGTTCCCAGTTGCTTCCACTTTGTTATAGTACCACTAACAGTTGACCGTGGAATATTTAGTAGCAAGGAATTTTCACAGGTGGTCTTATTGCACAGATGGCAACCACCTACCATGATACCACGCTTGAATTCCCTGAGATCCTGAAAGTGACCTATTCTTTCACAAATGTATGGAGAAGCAGTCTTCATGCCTAGGTGCTTGATTTTATGAAGGTGATTGGAACACTTGAATCCAATTATTTGGAGGGGTGTCCCAATACATTTGGCAATATAGTATACCTAAAACACAAACATGCATGGTTTGCAGTTTTAGGACATCTATAGTAAGTTTATGTGTGGTTATTAAGACTATGTTAAAAAAAATTATTATAGCTACTATGTTCTATGGTAAAACAGGCAAGTATATTTTTTCGATAAAAAATGGGTGCATGTACTTTTTCAGATCCTAGTCACTATGAAGATAAGACAAACAGTAGTTGAGAAAACAGTTATTATTATAGGAAGTGTATACCTTACTTCATTAACTCATAAAACATCATAAAACATTGTTTGCGCAGAAAATGAATTTTCATTCCGCTGACAAGCCATGTAGACAAAGCTTTATTTCATTGTATTTATCAGGAAATCAATGGCCAAATAAAGTTTACAAAGCAGTGAAATATGTAAAGTTGAAAGTGCTAAGCTTGTGCAAACAAAGACTGAAACAGTAGCTTTTAATTACATATCCAAAGTCCAAATGGTGATGAAAGAAGGTTATTTGTTAAGCCTCCATAGCAACAATCAGGCAAGAAACATTCACTGAAATCAACAGAGCCGATTTCAGGTGGAATCATTGTTTCATGGAGCTCAATGGGGAATTCTCAGGAAGCCTTGGAGACAAATGAGTTACATAGCAAAATTTCCTTCTGTGTCAAAGAGAAAATATGCTAAATGTTAAAAGAAAATATTCCTGCACTAGTGTCTGCCAAGAACTAGAGGGAGTATAGTTATTTATTAGTTATTCAATTCACAAACTAAAATAGTGGTCTTTTAGGGGTCCCCTTTGCTTTTATGGAGATAGTCACCTCTTGGGATACAGGTGTGCAAAGTCTCTGCCATGAAAGGTAGTTTTCAGATGCATTAGGTCTGCTTTATTAAAGCAGAAACAAGCACTGTAGAATGGTACAGGTTTAAAAACAGGTTTGACAAAACTAAAGGCAACAGTTCAATAGTGGTGGTATGCAATGGTACAATGAGGAAAATAGAGCTGATGTTCATTATCTTTACCACCAGTGAGAAGCTATGCCTGAACTGAACTGGAGAATGATGTTGCAACTAACAAAAAACAACAATTATACTGTTCAACAAATTTTTATTTTTTGCCAGTTTTGGAAACAAAAGGATCCATTTCTTAATGAATTTCACATTCTGAGTTCAAATATAACAATGAAATTTGTCAATTGGCTCTAGTTTTTCTGTAAACGGAAAGTTTTCTACTATAGGCGTAATGACTACATAATGCACAATAATTCTATAGATAGATGTCTTTCCACAAATATAAAGCAAGTGATATTGACTACATAACAAAGCCTAAATGGCATAATATATTGCATAGGATTACCAAGAAAAATTATAGCCATAAGCTAAGTTGAATCATTTTAATACTTAGGATTCTCACTAGTTTTGTCTTCAGTTTGTGTCGGTTTTGCTTCTCTTGGCTTTTCTCTTGTATTCGAGGAAAGGGCTATCTCTTACAACTGCACGTGACTACACGCTTCAGGTTCTTCCTCACTTGACTCAACCACAAAGGATTCTGGTGCTTTAGGAATTGGTAGCCCCTCTCCATGAGGAACTGGACGTATTGCCGATGGAATATTTGGATAGTGCACAGATAACTTTTTCTTCTTATTTAGCCCTTTTACAATTGGAGGCACCATACAAAAGTAACAATTACTAACATGATCTGTTGGCTCTCTCCAAATCATTGGCACAGCGAAAGGCATAGGTGCCTTTTTTCCATTCAACCATTGCTCCAGTGCCGTCCCACAAGAATTGCAGCATATATGTGGTGCCCAGCTCTTGTCCTGGTCTCCTATCTTGCAGCCAAAATACAAGTTGTAGGCTTTCTTAATCATTCCTGTTATCCTCCTTTTTTGTGAGATAAAAGTTATTTCACCGCAGATATAGCAGAAATTATCTGCTTTATTCACACAAGTTGGAGGCATTACTGAGTAGCCTATATAAGCATAAAACGAAATGTAAAGACGCTGTCGAACTACAATCAGCTACAGATACTGCAGCTTTTATGCAGTGAAGTGATGCAATTAAAGGCTAATATTGCATCATCTCAGTATACATGCAATTTTCTATTGGTCACCAGTATCAATTGCGCAATATGCAGCTGAAGTTGCATCATAATTTTGAATGGCTTACGTCATTAGATGGGTGAATATATCATGGAAACTAGAGCCAATCAACATTTTTTAGGGTCATTTTCGTTTTCAGCACCCCAAAATTATGTAAGATTAGCTAATTTTATGCCCAAAACTTTTTACCTGTTGAACAGTGTTATTGACAGAAATATCCTCAATATGTATTGAAATAAATGTGGTTAACTATTTGGGCCCAACTACACTCTTTAGATCCTGACTAACCATTGGCCAGTTGGTAAATATATCAAACATTCTGAGGACAGTGGGACACTTTAAAGCGAATGATGGAGTGCTTTAAAGTATTTGTAATCCACGAGGGAAAAGTATGCAAAGTGCCCCAAGCAGCTGACAGTAAAAGGATGGTATGGCCTCCTTTAATTAAAGCTCTGCCAGTGGAACTAGTGTCCCTGCAGGTACAGGAAAAGTTCAGCACATACAAGGAAGACCACCACCAATATTCAGAAGCTGTCCTCACAAATGCAGTCTATCCTCTATTGTGCAGTTCCTGCACATTAGAGAAAAGCAGATGATGAGTAAGTCACACTTCCTCCTTCCCTTGTGTCACACTCCATCCAATCAGGTACTCTCTTTCTCATTGCTCTAGTACACTCTCAGGCTCCTGGATTATGTCCTGGGGTCTCTGGTCACCTCTGCTGAGTGCCTAGTGGCTTTCCCCACAACCCCTGCTCACACACCACACTGTCCTCCTCTCTCTTCCTGCCACTCTAATTTTCTTAGGCTTCTGGCAGCCATTCACGATCTTGTGACATCTGAGAGAGCTAAGTTCAGCCCCTGATGCAGCCAAGGTCCTTTTTTCTCCCATTTGCCACTGACCTGTCAATCAAATGACCAGGGCAGAGAAACAAACTGCTGTATGGCCCCAAAAAGATCTGGTTGTGCGGCTTCCACATTGAAGGGGCCGCTGACCAGGCTAAACAAGCAAAGCAGTTTGTAAATACTCATGCTTTATAAATTAGCTAAAATAAGTGTGTTTTTTGTTTTCTTTTTGGAACAGCAGTGCTTGTGGTTAGGTTATATAGCTATGTAAAGTGGAGTTCTACTCACCTGTCAAAAAATAAAAGTCAGCAGCTACAAAAACTGTAGCTGCTGACTTTTAAAAAACAGCCACTTACCTGTCCCTTGGTCCCGCAGAGTGTCCCCGCAGCCCGTTTCACCTGCTGTCCTGTATTCCAGGAGGCCGGCATCTTCAATGTGGGCACCCGGCTGTGACAGCTTGCATCTTCACAGCCGGGTACCCACTGCACATGCGCGAGTAGTGCTGCACTTCATGAATGGTCCTGTAGTCTTCAGGGACCTATTATGTGTCCCAAAAGACTACAGGAAGGGAGGGAGGGAGGACACCTTCCGTTTCCGATCGCCTAAGCGATCAGACCGGAAATGGGAGCGGGTTCCTGTCAAATTCGGGTACCCGCTCCCCCACGCCCCCCAAAGGTGCCAATCCTTAATGAGGAGCGGGGGAGCAGTCCTTAAAGTGGAACTTCCCCTTTTGGGTGGAGCTCTGCTTTAATAAATGACCCCTTTGAGTACAGTGCAAAACCAGTAAACTATAATTTAGATAAAGGGTTGTAATCTGTCGATACTAAGCATGAGGACTTGTCCCAAAAAATTCTTGCCACTATGCCAAGGGCTGGCAAAGTATTTCAGCATTTAGAGCTCCTAGGTACAATGTGCAAAATTTCAATATATCAATACTACTACAGTATGAGATGATCTATGAATGTAGGAGGCAGACCTTTTAATCATCTATCCTCCATTCATAGATCATGTTTCATTCACAGAAATTGTAACGCAGCTTCTATGAATGGAGGAGCTGGGTAGAAAGGGCAGTGACTCTTGAGGAATGCACATGACAGCTTTTTAGTTCCATTATCTCCTGCCGTACTGAAAAATGATGACAGCAGGGATGGTGGCATCAAGGTAGAAAAATTATTACTGAACTAGAAGACGCAATCATAAGCGCCACTTCACACCAAAGGTAGGAAATGTCCATTGTGCTTATTTTGTAAGCACAAGTAAACCTAGGCATTAATGGAAGTTTGTCATGGAATGAACATGGTTGATGACTATACTGACTTATAAAAAAAAGTTTTTCTTTTTGGATTTAAAGGCTAGGTTTACTTTTTTGTAGTCATGGGCACAATGGTAGGCATTCCTGACAGGTATCTCCATACGGGCAGACAGTTACTCAGATGCAAGAAGTGTCAGTGAACTACAAGGACGCTGTTGAGCAGATCACGTGAAGTAATAATATGGCTGTGAGGACGGAGCCCCATACAGCCCTGCTGGTTTTAAAAATGTAACAGTTGGTGTGAAGAGAGGATCCTCCACCTGCTGTCACAGTTGGGGATCAGGAGGTGAGTGGGGTTGCTTGGCTGGTAACATGTTACATGTTACACCCAAAATATGAGTGTAACATGTAACATGTTACTAAAGGTGAACTCATCCTTTAATATTTTGGGTTACTGGTCCAGGACCAGTTTTAATAACTTCTGAGGACTTCTAGGGACTTCTGACTGCATTCAAATTTTCCAGATCTGCATACTTGTTCTGGGGCCATGACTCAGAAAATATTGAATATGGTAGGTCAGAATAACAGCCAGTCAAGTGCCATTTACAGGAAGAAGGTCAGCGATGACAGGTACCATACTTCTCTAAATGTATGTTTAAAGCTCATAAATGCCAATTTACTAACAGAGTATCACTATTGGCTTATGTTCACATTAAATACCTCATAACAGATATTTTAACAATACTTATTTCTCCAGAACCTTGTCTGGATTTTATAGGAACACAGGCTAGTTAAAAAATGAGTAATTTAGTAAATTATCCTAAAGGGTCAATGCAATCCCCCAGACTATCAGAAAAGAGCACAAAGGAGATACAATGTACTGTCCAGGACATGAGTGTTTTTTTTTACAGATTCAACGGTTCTACCAATTATGTCAATCAACTAATAACAAGATAGAAAAATTCTAACCCTTAACGTGACAAAAAAGGTTATTCACTGTGATTTTGTCTTGCAGCTGCACACTAAATTTTGTTGGATTCTGTTACTTTGTCATTAAAGCATGACAGTTAATCAATATCAAAACATAAAGAACATTTCAAGAATGTAACATTTCTTTTACACTATGTCCAATAGCTGAAACAACAGAGATAACTTTTTCGATCATTCTACTGAAATATAAAATTATAGAAGTAAACCTGTATTGGTAATAAAATTCAAAGATGAACTATATGCTCAATAATAGCCATCATAAAACACTTGAATGTACACCTTTTATAAGTAAATTCCTCTGTCAGTGCTGTCAGGGCTTCCTGAAAAGCTTCAGCCTGCAAAATATGAGAAGAGCAGGCATACCCCTCCTTCATCCCACAATGCACTGCTTAAATGCCTTATAACCGATCACCAGGCCTGAGACTTTCCAGACAGACAAAGAAGTAGGAGTTGGTTTGCCTATGCTCTAAACAAAATCTAACCATAGCAAATGTTGTATGTCCACAGAAAGTTTCACATGTTCAAATGCAGCCTATGTCTCATAACGTGATGCTTCAATAACTGATGTAGATATGCAATGACAGGGTATTTAGTGGTGGAAATGGGTGTACCGAATCTCATGTTTGGCCCTGATTATTGCTTTGTCTTTTCTGACAATTCCATGACATCCTCATGATAGAGTTCATTATTCAAAAACAATTTCAAACTCAAACTTTTGTTTTCTATTGTATAAATTATTCCTGTTTAGGGAAAGCACTGTATTAAAAAAAAAAAGAAAAGAAAACCGTTATTTATCATGAGATTTTACAAGGCACTTCTACACATGTAAAATTAGGCCCAGAGCAGTTTAGCTGAAGAATAATGCAAATGTGGGAATATCTGGACGTTATAACTGGAAAAAAAAGAATTTTTTTTTTTATGTGTATAATATATTTAAATTGCATGTATTCCTGGAAACTTGCTCAAAGTTGGAAATTTGCTTACATTTACCAATAATAATACAATTAATAATAGAGATTTCTCACATATAAAAGTGTAGTAGAATAAAGCAAAGAAGTAATCAATTTATTTAAAAATGCAAGATACTCTGAAAAAAGGAAGGACACATGACATTTAAAACAATGTGTCCTACCAGGCTATTGCAACATGATAGGTTCTCAACACAGTGGATATCTGTATTAATAGCTGGAACTCAAGGATACATTCATAACTCTGCCATTGCATTTTACAAACATTTTACATGTGCCTTTCATCCCTACAGAACATGATTTTTTTTGCTGGAAACTGCAGTAAACATATAAGAAGCATTTTTGCATGCATCACGCCAAAAAATACGAATGATCCTAAAGGACAAATGCTAGGGGGCTTATATTTCTTTCTCACAAAAGGCATATTTAGGGGGATATCTAAGTAGAAAACATTGTTTTTTTGTCCTGAGCAACCTTTCAGTTTTTTTCAAACTTTGCACAAGAAAGGATGTGGTATCCGACTTGCTACTAGGGGTCAACCGCATTTTTTCTTTGGGACCCTTTTTATACATGAAGTATTTGGTATTCCTTGATATAAAACTAGCCATTATTTGATGCCAGTGCCTTAAGTGCCACCAAACATAACAGTAAAATACTATTAGTATTTCATGAAATAAGAAGTAAATCAAAACATCAAACTTGGAGATTATTGGCCACCTTATTTAAGAACAGTCTGCCCAAGCAGCACTGTTGAACACCGACATTTAAATAAATGTGTTGCTCTTCAATTTCCCAGGGAATACCATTTTTATCCTATCATCTGTATTATATATGCTGCAGAAAATAGATAACCTATTAAATAGACCTCCAGCCACATGCATAAGCATACTACAATCTGGAACTATGTGCCACATTACATGTTGGAAAAGAACACAGAATTTTAGTACATTACAGGGATCATTTTTCAAAAATTATAGAGCAGCCATGACATTATCCTATTATTGTAAATGTACTGAATGTTTGAATTCTCTGGCTGAGCCCTGGGAATAGAGCTTCAAGCCAGCCTGCAAGAGGACTGAGAAGCCTGGAGGGATAATATTTCAGTATTATCATACTGTCTTCCTTCAAATCATTTTTAGAGAATTATTTGTTAAAACAGAAATCTAGAGCTTTTTCGATTACCTATGCACTCGGAGTGTGTAAAGACTGTAATGTGATAAACTAGATAAAGGAGTTAATTTCACACCTATAAAAATGTTTTGTAAATGTAAATTCCTTTTATAAGATTGATTACGCAATACTTCTTTTTAAGAGCATATATACACGGGTTGGACAAAATTATGGAAACACCAGGTAAAAGAACTAAATCTTTACCTAATATGGCGTTGCACCACCTTTGGCACCCAAGACAGCTTTAATTCACCTGGGAATTGACAAATATAAGGCTGGGATGGTGGATAATGGAATCTAATACCACTGTTTGTGCAAAAATCATTCCAGTTCTGTTTGAGGCCATAACCGAGCTTTAACTTTGTTCTCTATAATTGACCATAGTGGCACACTTTGGGCCCCTTAGTACCAATTAAGCATCATTTAAATGCCACAGCCTACCTGAGTATTGTTGCTGACCATGTCCATCCATTTATAGTGTACGCATCTTCTGATGGCTACTCCCAGAAGAATAATGCATTACGTCACAAAGCTCAAATGATCTCAAACTGGTTTCTTGAATATCACTCAAAAGAACATTTGAGGTTGATAAACAATAAATTAGTACACAAGCACACCATCGCTTAAGTTAAGCGTTGTCATCGTAACCAAAAAATACTTCAACAAACACAAACAGCCCAAAAGATGGGTACAGTGGTTACTATTGGTGACAAATTTTCTCTGGGTTAGGATGCCACAAAAGCAGAACTATGTTCAGAGTGTAATCAAACAAAATGTTTTATTCTTAAATATTATTATTATTATACAGGATTTATATAGCACCAACGATTTGCTCAGCGCTTTACATTATAGTGGGAGACAATACAGTAACAATAAAGTTCAATACAAGAGGGATTTGAAGGCCCTGCTCCCTGGAGCTTACAATCTAGGAGGGTGGGGTGAATGGTACAGTAGGTAGTCACTGTGGGGGATGGAGTGGTTGGAAGAGTAGAGGATTCCAGAATTAGCAGGGGGCAGGATAGGCTTTCCTGCAGAGAAAGGTTTTCAGTGATAGCCGAAAGGCAAGTAGAGTAGGTGATAATCTGATAGATTGGGGTAGGGAGTTCCAGAGGATGGGTGACGCCCTGGAGAAGTCTTGGAGATGAGGATTGGGAGGAGGAGATGAGGGAGCTAGAGAGTAAGAGGTCTTGCGAGGAGCGGAGTGTACAGTTTGGGTGATATGTAAGTTGGGGCAGTGTTGTGGATGGCTTTATATGTCATTGTTAGAGTTTTGAATTTTATCCGTTGGGCAATTGGGAGCCAGTGGAGGGATTGGCAGAGAGGGGAGGCGGATACGGAATGGTTAGTGAGGTGGATGAGTCTGGCAGCAGCATTCATGATAGACTGGAGGGGGGATAGTCTATGATGAGGTAGGCCAATGAGGAGGGAGTTACAGTAGTAGAGGCGTGATATAACAAGGGAGTGAATAAGTTGCTTAGTGGTTTCCGGGGTTAGGAACGGTCGTATCTTGGAGATGTTGCAGAGGTGAAGTCTACATGATTTTGTCAGCGATTGGATCTGGGGCTGGAAGGACAGATGGGAGTCTAGGATTACACCTAGTACCCTGGCGTAAGGGGATGGACTGAGGATGGACCCACCAACGTGGATTAAGGTATTCAGTGCATTGAAGTATATAATAATTAAAAAGGCTTATAGAGCATGCTCAGTCTATGTAGCAGGGCCCTGAGTGAGTCGGTGTATCTGTCCTTATTTACAAGTTCATCCATTCATTGATTAGATACCATGTGGACTTAAACTTTTTCCCACATAGGAGATCCTTATGTGAGATATTGGAAGAGGGGAGACTATGAAGATCATATGCGATAGTAGGCTTGAGTGTTAAGTGTACATTGAGCAGCATCACCAAAAGCTGTAAAGTCAACTGTAAATAGCACAGGTATGAGATATGTATAGAGCAAAGTCAGCAAACCGTATAAGACCAAATTATGGATAACAGAATGGGATCTTTACTCCATATTCTTCCTTGTCCAAACTGACCCTGTGTATGGGGAGTGCTTAAGTGGTCCAGTGTCCATATAGGTCTGCACTGCTTCACAGTGAAGGCTGCTGATACTTTACCACTTCTTGCAGCTTTCCACTTTGCTCCCAACATTCACAGCTCGTCCTTCAGATATATATCTGAAGATGGCTGCTGCTCCCTTAGCCTTGGTGCATATCACATGTCTCCCCTTACTCTTCACTGGTTCCTTTGGACACCGTCAGCTCTGGGTTTCCATATTGAGAGACTGTGTCACGTGACGTTGCTTGTGACGTCAATGCATTTTGCTAGACAGTAGCGTAGCTTCGTCTGGACGTCCGGCGGTGCACTGACTCACTCAGGGCCCTGCTACATAGACTGAGCATGCTCTATTAGCTTTGTTAATTATTATATACTTTAATGCTCTTGATGCCTTATAGCACTATTCAGTTCACAGGGTATATATGAGATCTCCATCAATATTCAGTGTATTCTGTGATACAGATTTTGTGTGTGATTCTATATGCATCTGGAAGTTTATTTTATGTTTGTCTTGTCCTTTTTGTCTATTCATGATTAATTATTGCTGTATTTATGGTGGCAGTTGTGTGGAATCCACATTGGTGGTTATGTTCACCAATATTTAATAGTAAAACATTTTTGTTTGATTACACTCTGAACTTAGTTCTGCTTTTGTGGCATACCAGCCCAGAGAAAATTTATCATAAGTAGTAACCACTGTACCCATCTTTTGGGCTGTTTGTGTTTGTTGGTTTCTTGAACATGACAATGAGTTCACTGTACTCCAAAGGCCTCCAGAGTCACCAGATCCCAATCCAATAGAGCACCTTAGGGGTGTGGTGGAACAGGTGATTCGCATCATGGATGTGCAGCCGACAAATCTTCATGATACTAACATGTTAATATGGACCAAAATCTCTGAGGAATGTTTTCAACACCTTGTTGGATCTATGCCATGAAGAATTAAGGCAGTTCTGAAGGCTCAAGGGGGTCCAACCCAATACTAGCAAGGTATACCTAATAAAGTGGCTGGTGAGTGTATTTTCTGAAAGCACAGAACTTGTAGATTTTAATCAACTTAGATGGTTCTACTAATTTTACATCCTATGGTAGTTGCGCAAATGTTCATCAAAACTATATTTTTAAAATACACTAAAAATATTATTAGAAGACAAAAACAAAACTAACTTTAAAAAAAACTTACTATATCTAAAAGACAAAATTGTATAAAGGTACCAAATATTTGTAAATTGTATATTGTGCCTTTTGTAAAATGGTAAAAATTAAAGAATGGCAAAACCTAAAACGTCAACTTGAACTAAAAACCTTGAGGCTGTCTGCTCACCTGTGCATTGTGGTTGCACACAACCCCCAGTTTGGTGATTTGCAATGCCATTCATTTCAAAGGCATCCCACCACACCTTGCCAGTGTACCTCAGCATATTTTTGTTTCATTGCCTAACAATGCACAGATGGTAAATATTTGTATGTTGTCATGCTCTGCATTGGGAAAACGATTCATGTTTATGCATGTGTTTTTATGTGTGTATTCATGTGCACTTGCATCCAATTGAAAATTAATAAGCTGCCTTAACACAATGCACGTTAACACATTATTATTACATTGAGTTTATATAGCGCCAAAGGGTTTGCCCAGCGCTGTACAATAGAGGGGGGGACAATACATGAAACAGTACAGCAACTACAAACAGCACATGAGGGGTTAGAGGGCCCTACTCTTTCAAGTTTACAATCTAGGAGATTAAATAAGGAACATAACCACTTGGGCTCCGAAAGGTTTTACCCCCTTCATGAGCAGGGGTTTTTGTGCTATTCGACACTGCACTATTTTAACTGGCAATTGGGCAGTCATGCAACACTGTACCCAAATTAAAGTTATATAATTTTTTTCACACAAATAGGGCTTTCTTTTAGTGTGATGCCACCAAATTTCCTGGTGTTGGTTACTGTTGGAGCATAGAGGGAGAAAATATGTCACTCCCTAATTCAGGAGACTCAGTCCTAGTGACTGTCTTCTAAACCCACTGTCAAATGGTACCCTTTAAACATTGCGGTATTGCATCAGCTAAAGGAGAAATATTACCACAACTTAAAAAAACCTTATTGGATGTTTAACAGGACCATTCTAAACTGTGCTGTGGTGGCTGAGCTATTGTGGTCAACAGCACCCCCTCCACCTACTGTTGTTTAACCATGCTACTCAGAAGGGGATGAACAGATTATTTAGCACAGCAGGGAGAGGGGTCAGCTTGGATCACAGCACAAGCACTCACAATATTAAAGAATCAGTCAGTGCTGGCAGGCCGTGACACTGGAACCTTGGACTGAATGGACAAAATAGCATCTCTAATGTGCTTTCTATGGTGGAAGGAACATACCATCTCACTATTTTTTCAAGTGGATCTAAACTTTACGTTTAGATGCACTTTAAGTTGAATCATTATAAGCAATCATGGAAGATGGAAAAGGAGATGATGGTAAGTGCAGGGGAGATTTTTATTTGTATGTATGTACTAAAATTAAAAAGAAAAGTACTTTCTAATACCTGTAGGAAAAGCTTTTCGTGATTGGATTATTTCCTAAAAAACCTCCCTTCATCAAATGTAGCTAATGTTGTCAAACAGCTGTATATAATTCTTCCTGATAGAATGCTTATCCTCATACAGAAATAGACTTCTAATTAGAGAATGACTTAAAGTTTTGTCTAAAAAAATGATCCTTTCATTACTGAGTAATTTCATAGGGTTGACCTTATACAGGTTATCATTTCACAAAGCAAACCATGAAGTTTGTAGCTCTGGGGTGCTGTCAGATGTCTGAAAAAAACAGAGGTGTTTACTGATCGAGACTAATTATCTTCCACTCCAACTGTTTCACTTATTGCAGCAGTTTGGTCTTTGTTGTTTTATCCAAGGGAAAAGAACTTGAATGGCACAAGCTGCTTAAAGCTAGGGCAAGATATGAACCGTAAACTGATCAGATGAAAGAGACACATATCATATTTTCCACTTTATAATACCCATGAAAGGTGTGAAAGCTTGTATTAACATCAATTGAATACATATGGGATGATACAAGCTCTGAGGGAAACAAAGCCATTTGGAATAATCTAAAACAATTTGTATCACATACCTACTATAAACCTATGAAGACTGAATGTTTTCATTAAATGAAAATCAAGATTCAAATGTAATAGTGGAGCCTTACAAATTCATTATACTACATGATAAGTTATTATTAGTAAACTTCACACAAGTTTATTGGATAAATGGTGATAAATATATTACATTTTAAGATACTAACCTTAGTGCTGTTGTAGCTGCCATGAATCAATTATAGACTATGTGCTTATGAATTTTTGCATTCAGCATTATTTTTGCCATACTACTTTGAATATTTAAGAATATTATGTATGAGATAGAATATATAGAAGTCCTGCATTTAATTATTTTATTTATAGATTGTATTCAGGACTAAAGAGCACAACTATTAAAAAGTACTTTTAGTTGGTTAAATATAAAAATACTGTTTTATATTTATGTGTATCACTTACAGCCAACAAGTGGTGCAAGTGATGGCATTTTAAGAAAGCTTCTTTACTGCTATGCTGTTTATGAACTGAAAATCCTGGGCTGTAAGTAAATCTGAGATGCAGCATATTACATTATATATGAACAGCTAAAGAAGTCAGATTAAAAGAGAAGTTTGGCCTTATTCCCCCCAAATTATACTTACCTAGGTGGATGCAGCATCTGACCCTCGCCGGCTCTAAGTGTGAGAACTTAGCGATCACATGACTGCTGACCGCTGAGTTCTTGCCACTGCTGTGAGCAGATCTGTGTCTGTTCTGCCCCCCCCCCCATGTTCACTGGAGCACTGGGCTGTGGAAGAGGACAAAGTGGCTGGCTCAGGCTCTCAGTGGCTTGCTGAGAGGCTGAGCCAGGTGCTGCTCCAGACTCTGGGGTGGATCCCGATTTTAAAGTCGGGATCTTTCCCCAGCCTGGACTGGCTGAGTGATGTCAGCTGACAGTGGACTTCAGCCCGCTGTTGACTGGAAATGGGTCACAGGAGTGCAGAACGAACCAAAGAGCTTTGGCTCTACTTCTCCTTTAAGGCCAACCCCAACTATTTCACTACTAGCAGAGAGGCGAGGCATAAAGGTTTTTATTTTGCAGGAACACTGAACAAGCAGAGCTAGGTAATCTGGTTGAATAAAAGACACAAGTCCATCCAGTTAGCCAATTATTTGGTAAAATATAAAAGATGATGGTATGTAGAGGAAATAGATACCAAACATGACATGCTTTAAAACTGTAAGGGACCGCCTGGCGGTACCACTAGCACTCCACTGAATAGGCGTCCCCAGCTCACGGAATCAAAGTCCCAGGGTGCTTGTTCACCAGGGCCCCTGATGGTGGGGATGGACTTGGAGCCCCCCGAGACCAGGTCGTGGCTACTGGGTGCGTCCGTCAGTGGTAGTGGTATGCGCCAAGGGCTCCCACGGGGAAGAGTCTGATGTGAGGAGGTCAGAAGACCCCACTGCAAGGGATGGATGGATGGATGAGCAAGGTCAGACGGGCCGGGTCGGTAACAGAGAGGACGGCAAGGTACAAGGCAGCGGGCATAGAATGGTCGGGTCACACGCCAGGTCAGCAACAGCAGGTCAAATCCAATCAGGGGCATTCAGGAGAGAGGTCAGGCAAAGCAAGGGTCAGAATAGGAGAAAGCAGCAAGGTCAGGTACAATCCGGGTCAAAACTTACAAGGTACAGGTTCACAGGTTCACAGGATGCAGGGAAGACCAGAAGGCACTGAATGACAGCTCAGGGCCATTTAAATATCCCGCCCTGCGCTGCCATTGGTGCCCAGCGGGCGGCCGCGGCTTCTGCTGCGCATGCGCGAACTCGAACGCCGCGGCCGGCCCGGACCTGGTGCCCGTGTCCCTGCACAGGGCGGTGCACTGCGCCTGCGCCGGGACCATCGCGGCGGGGATCGAGGAGATCCCTGACACCTATACACACAGTTGATCCAGAGGAAGGCAAAAAAAAAACAATAATGCATGATCCAATTAGCTCTAGCAAGGGAAAAAATTCCTTCCTGATTCCCCAAGAGGCAATTGGATATTTCCTTGATCAATTTTACCTATGAATATTAGTATCCAGTTATATTATGTGATTTTAGGAAAGAACCCAGGTCTTTTCTAAAACAATTTACTAAGCTGGCCAGAACCAGCTCTTACTGTGAAGTAGCCTTTCTTTTTTCCTTTAGAGCTAGTGCTAGGGTTTCTTAATGGAGTAGAGAGAATAAAGACAGCACCCTGTATGGAATGTTTATTTGTAAAATTAAAGATTTAAAGATGTACAAATGTTGAAAAACATCACTATATAAACCAGTAAATTTTTATTTATATATAAAATAAAACTGCCCAAAAACCATTGAAATACTCTATATCTCTAATGTAAATGTCACCAGAGGTGACAGGTCTAAAACGTACATATCTGCAAACCTGGCACTGCAAGGTACTGATGAGTTTGACTTGCATGAAAATCTGATGGTTCAATTGGCAATGAGGGCTCTATATTCCAGGTGTCTGCAGTGTGCAATCTTTGCATTTTCTTAAGTCAACAATAAAGACTGCTCTCTGTGCATTCTATAGTGGAATGCAGGCACCCTGCATTGCAATGCGGGATCACATGGGGTCTTAGAAACATATTTACAGTCTGGAAGCGGTACCATGCATCTACATGCTGTGTTGTAGTGCTCTGCATTGCTAAAAAAGAGTAAATTGTGATTTTTGATCTGCCTTCATGCAATACACATACTGTACATTAGTACATGTGCATTATCACACCATATTGAAGTGTAAATTAGCTCTTATTGATGTTTAACCAATACATAGTTGAACAAAATGCATATTTCTGGAATTCTGCTTTAATGTAATACAAATCCTAATTACAGTAATAATCAATTAATTTACTAACTTAGTTAATAAGAGGTGCGCTGCTTGGCAAACAGGAAGTGTATTTCTCATAGCCTTTCACATCATTATTAACACCACACATTTAATAGGGAACAAGACTTTATACACTTTTACCTTTATTAGATAAAACTGCTCATTAATTAATAAAGCCAAACAGCAAATGATAAGACTGTAACTCAATATTTAAATAATGCAGACTAGTTAAGTTGTTTTTCACCCAAAGATCAGAATATGGAAAATGCATGAGCATAAAAAACTTACCATTGAATGATTATTAATGCCAGACTTGTCAATTCTGGCACCCCAGAAAACCAGCAATCTCTTGGAATTTTTATTTATGAGTCCCAAGAATTTTACAGAGAATGTGCAAACATAATTCAGTGAATGTCGTGGGCAAAACACCTTGTTAATGACATAGGTCATAGGCGTATCCCTAGAGGAAACACTTCTAGAATCTCTAGATTAATTCAAAGTAGCAAGTCCATAACTGTTCAAATATTCAGTCTTTACAACCGTGGCGCGAACAAGGAAATGAACTGGTTAAATGTTAAAGAGGGTGGTGCACAGCAGAAAAAATCAATCTCAGTTTCTGTCAGTCAAAGAGCAATTTTAGGCAACACTTACTATATAAAACAGTGCAGTCTTACCTTTCAGGCATTATGTGATTTGTGATTATTTACTTGACAACACATTAAATATGAATTTGTTGTAAAATGTATACAACATTTTTAAGCATACTAGTGTGATAGGACTCTTAATTCTGGGTTCCAGCAACTCCCTGCTTTCTGCCACTGACATCACTGGGCCTCACAGAAAGATCTTGGGAAAGCTCGGGATCTCAATTCTCATGAAAGACATGAAACATCTTAATGAAAGTATAGTGCAGGAGTGTATTTTTGCAGGGTTCAGGACTCTTAGTTTTCCTAAGATGCTTCAAGAGGACCCACAGCCTTTATCCTCACCTAAGTGAGCCCACTGCAAGTCTGGGAGTAAAAAACAATTTTTTCACAAAGTTTATTTGGTTTTAAATATGTAATGCAGCCTTTTGAAAGCAGGAGGTGAAGGGTAACCCCATATGTTGACCTTTGATTTTGGGGCAAGATCCACTTTAAAACCTACATGAGTCCACTGATAACTGGCTCATTTTAATCTGAATTCACTGTAATCAACTTCACTGAGATTGCCACCAGCCAAATGAGATTGTTAGTAGGAGGACAGTAGGGTTGCATGCACTAGTTTTTGTGTGGTTTGTGGTGATTTGCAGCCTATTCAAATTAATGGGCTGCCAAATCACACTGGAGGGGAATGCACAGGAATCACATAGTAACATGGATTGCATTTCTGTGCAATTCTGGTATCAACTGACACTAAGGCTACAGTGGCCATTACCAAAATAATCTAGGAAAAATGTCCAAACATATCCCAAATAAATTCTGCTGGAAACCAAAACCAGGATCCAATTTAACCATCACTTCCATATACAGATATCTGAAAAGCTGTGCCATCTTCCTCCCCAAAAAAAGAGTTACATTGTGACATTGACAGGATTTAGTAAATAGTGAAATGGTCATTAAAAGTACATTTTGTCTTTTGGTATAAAGGCAAACACACATGAACACTGTTAGGTAGATAGTTTTACCATCAGTATATACAGTATTTATCTTGGAAGGCTTTTGGGGGAGTCTCCAGAGCTCACTGAGGATTATTTATTTTGCCATGTGCTTCCGTGTTAGAGGGGTGCTATTATAGGCTTTCAGGTTAGCTGCTTATTGTTCAGACTGCTTCAGTTATAACAGGAGTTCTGATGGGGCTCATTTATCAAATCTGCCTCAGAAGAATCCTGGAATTGTAGCCTACAGCAGTAAATGGTCAGTGTCATGCCATTTAACCCATATTACAAAATATTTTTTTTTTCTGTCAGGGAAAGTGAAAAGTCTGATTGGTTGCTATGGGTAGCTGCTTTAGTTTTGCTCTGATTTTCGTGGCTCAGTTTTTTTTATAAATCAGCCCCATAATGTCACCCAGACTGCTCTATTTCTAGACCATCTATCTGTTCTGTGAGTCCTAAATACTATTTTTATAGATAAATAATACTCTACAGCTATGACCTAATTACTTCTTTCAGACACTCTACATATAAATAATTCTATCCTGGATACTATATGTACTGTATGTTTCCAGGGGATAAAAAATGTATTTGAATTCCCATCTTTGAAGCTGAAGAAATAGGTGATATATGTAACAATATGTGACATATAGTTCAACAACTAATTCAGAAACACAATAGTGTTCTACAAAAAGCAAAATTACCTCCTATATCACAGCTTGAGATAACATCTTGTCATTTGTCATTGCTGTGGAAATCATAGGCACCACTTTCCAATCGGTATTTAGATAATTATGCTGGGCTAATAGCAAATGTCAAGCAGTAAACATACATATGTTCTGTAGAATTAATTGCTGGCTCAATGTAAAGATATCTATTCATGTCGTGAGAGTATTTTTGTGTCTCAAGCTAGTTAGAAGTTACTGTTTAGCTTTGACAGGAAAGATAACAGATTAATATGTTTTTTTTCCCTACTGAAGGAACACCCCTTCTGTTTTTTAGGCCATCTCATCCTTCCTTCAAACCTGTGGATTACCATATGTTAACATCAAATATAACATCACAGTAGACATATCTAGAAGAGGCATAGACAGGAAATAATTTAACAGAAGTTATAACCCCTCATCAGCTCATTAACATTAATAAAATGTGTTGGCTATGCATACACTTTAAAATGGACCTTTCACCTCAGTTGTAAGTTGCACTTATTCAAGTTTCCCCTCCTCCTCCCTAAAAGACTGTAGAGAATTACCTGTGGGAGGGAAAATATTAGAAAGTATACTTATCTTTCTCCAACTTATGACTGCAGTGCCTAGGGGAGGGTGATGTCACCCTGCTTTTGGTCTCATCTCAGGGAATGTTGAGCAGCCCAAATCTCACGAGAAGATGAACCTGCACTGTGCTGCAGTATCTTCTAAAGAGATTTGCACTACGTTGAATCTGCAAGGATCTTATTGGAAGGAGGTTGATGTCACCACCTGCCCTATGGAAGTCAGACAAAATTGACTATATTACCTAATATATCTCCTCCTACAGATACTTTTTTGTAGCATTTTGGGGAGGGATAGGGGAAATTTTGAGCTGAGGTGCTTGGTCCTCCTTAAGTAATATATAATTACATAGTCAACATTATTATGATTTCTATAGCATATTTAGTGCTGTGATAGGTTACATTTCTTACCAGCTAAATGACGGTAGTGCTTGTTGTGGAATGGTTCTAGAACAACATTACTCAATCAGGGTTACACTAACTCAACCTACTTACACTAATCACCAATGCAAGGGGTCACCTCTACATTGACCATTAATGCGGGAGGCAGCACAATTATTTTCATTTCAAGATTATTATTAATATTTATTTTGTTGTATAGAGCAAGGGAGTGGTAAAAAATGATCTACCCGGGGTGTCAAAATACACTTAGTAGGCCACATTCTTTATTCTTTTATCTAAAATTGTCAACAACTTACTGATCATGTTAATGTATCCTGAATTGTAAGTTTAATGATTTTTTGCAACGGTTCCCTGAGACATGAAAACGGTTTCTTCTGAGGTATGAAGGTTGAGATATACTAGAAAAAAACTACTAACACAACTTCCTGCAGTGTACAAAGATACTTTTTCTTCCTCTGTCTGTGCCAAAAACATGAGCAGGTATATGAAAATAACTCCATCAGGTTCAACATTTACAGCAAATTAGGGTTAATTGTGTCTGCAAACAAAAAGAGTATTTCATTCCCCATCAAATCACCTGTCTCTATATTAACATTTACTATATTTATTACAAGTTCTGATGTATGAATGGCAATTTCTGCAGCACTTTATATACTGTCCAATGACATCATTATCTGCCCTCAAGTAGCTTACAATCTAGGATTCCTATCTCACTTGTAAATATTATATTTTTAATGAATGAAAGAATCTATGAGGGTCCTGAATTCAGGAAGAAGACCTGAAAGTAGCTTTTCTTCTGGAACTCTAAGTGGATCTGAATAAAAAAAGTGAAGATTTGCTAATATAATAAACATTTGGAAATGTTAATTGTGGCAAAGCAGTACCCTGAAAAGTCTACTATTTGTCTTGAACTCTTGTCTTCTTTAAAAAGAGGAATGAACTTCCTGGTGACTGCTAATCTCATAAGATCCAGAGCAAGCTGTGGTGTTTTCACTTCTGCGTTGTTCATTGTTTTCCTTGCTGGAGGCTCTGACATGAGAAAGCAAAGCCATGCCTCGACCAAGATGGCCACCTTCACACAAAGTGCACTAAAAGGCATTTTTTTTTTAGTTATGGATAGAGTGCAGAGGGCTTGGAATGCTTATCAGCTTTTGTTGCTGTCTGGCCCTCTGTTAAGGAGATTTTCCCTCTCTACTTGTCCTGTTTACCATAATTGAAAGTGAAAGTAATAGAAAATCCCAAATATTGGGTTGCCCCAAGAAAAGAGAAAAATCTTCAAATGGGGACACTAGTTCTGGTGACCTGGGAGTCCCTAGGGAATTTCCTAATTTGCTGAGATTTCCTCTCACTTATTGTTTGGCTACAGGAAAGGACGCAGATGGCGAAAAAAAAAATCTAACAGGGGTTATAACCCTCCCTTACTCTATACAAAATGAAAAAAAGGGGTTGATTTCCTAAAGACAATTAGACTGTGCACTATGAAAGTGCATTTTCTCCAGAGCTTGGTAAATGAACAGAAGTTCTGCTGACTTCCATCATCCAATCACGTGCAAGCAAAAATGCTGTTTTTTTTTTTATTTTTCCTTGCATGAGATTGGGTATTCTTGGAAAAGGGAAGCTTTACTTCATTTACTAAGCTCTGGAGCAACTGCACTTGCAGAATGCAATTGCACTTTGTAAAGTGCACAGTCTAGTTGCCTTTAGTAAATCAACCCCAAAATGTTTTGCCTATAGTTCTACTATTTACTAAGCTCTGGAGCAACTGCACTTGCAGAATGCAATTGCACTTTGTAAAGTGCACAGTCTAGTTGCCTATAGTAAATCAACCCCAAAATGTTTTGCCTATAGTTCTACTTTAAGGAAATTTGAAAGCAGGCAGGCTTTTTAAGCTTGTAAAATTCTTCAGAATGTGTAGTGCAGTATACTTGTACATTCTTGGCATGCCTTGGTGCTGGAATGAATTAATTCCTCTGCTTATGGATAGGATTTACATCATCCTACACTGGCCAAACAAGGTGACTGAGGATGCTGAATCCGGAAGAAAACTGGCAAAGATTTTGTTGGTGGAGTGGGAGCTTGCAGATGTTGGAGGGGAGGTGAATATACAGAACTTTAAATTCATGTCAACAAGGATGCAAAAGAGAACTTCTGGCTTTCTCCATTTTTTCATACCATTCTAGGTTAAATGAAGTTTTAAAAGCAAAAAATGTCACCATAACAGACAAGCAATTGGCATTTTTCATAACATCACTGTTCTTTCATGATACATTAACTTTAAACCACCTGTTTCTTATAACTATTTGTAAATTGTTAAGATTGAGTTCCTGGGTCTTGCTTCTTTTGGGGCCTCCTGTTATTTTTTCTTTAGTTTTCATAATATAAAGAATTCAAATACAAGAGCAAGGGCATGCAAAGGTAGGTGAGAATACCAAAAATGTTCAGGTGAACAGTAACTATGGCAGGAAGATCTTGCTGTTGGAGTGTCTAATTTAAGTTTTAAGTAGGCTTTCTCTTTACAATAGATCTCTAACATAAAATGTCTCACCAATTCCCATGGTTTCAGACATGCTATTGCAGCAAATCCATGCAGTTTTCCTCTCTGCTGTGTCATACCAATCCGAAGTCAGGAACCCAGTAGTTAGGATGTATGAATAATGAGGTTCTTATGATTAGATTTAAACTTCATTCCCACACGTACAGGGGCATGTAGAAGATAAATTAATGGCAGCAGGATTTTAGCGAATTGGAGCACCGTGGGGGTAAAATAATGCCATGCATAAAATTATAGTTGCTAATATGCTGTCACCATGGGTGAGTAATCAAGTACTAACTACATCATTAAGAAAAAATGTGTATGTGAAGCTAACTCATTTTTACCTTACAGGTAGCATCCAAGAACATTTGTTATACTTCACTTCAAGCTCAGAGCAAGCTGTTCCCTGCCAGCACATGCTGAGAGTTATCATTCAGCTACTGTCACAAAACTACAGATTCTCTGTACCAGCTGCAGAATGTTCAGTTTATTGCACATAATTCATGATGTTCTATTTACATTTTTATTAGAATTGTATATGAGCTTTGTTCTTAAATAAGTTATTATTACTTTATTTTATACTGTATGTAGAGAAAATCAACAACATACAGTATGTAGCAATAGATAAATAATTTATTTAGGAGATGCCCTAATTGCAAATGCAATATGGCTGCCTTTACCAGATGACTGAGAATCTCATTCTATGAAGCTGAAATGACTTTCAAAGGAAATGTCAACTCTGCTTGACCTTTTACATGTTATGTACATACCTGTTCCTGTTGAGAAAAGTGCATGTACTATGATATGGCTGCTGACAGGAGAAACTGCATTTTTTTTTTTTGCCAATTACTCCTGAATTGTTTCTTTTCCTTTCCATTTAAATGTTATGCAGGACTTTTCATCATCATCCTAAACTGAAATTTAAGTTCATGTGAAGGGGATGATGATAATTTAATGTAAGTCTGTCTTGTCATAATCCCTGACAATTTAAGCATACAATGAAAATGAGCATACACAGAAATTACTTTTTCTGAAATCATCTTCAGTCGATCCAGAGATAGAGAGAGCTGCATGCACATTTCGACTTGGTCTCCCATCTACTACCTGCTGATCTTCCCAATGAGTCCTTTAAAGCAAATCTGAAAATGTACTTTAAAAAATATTCATATTAAGCAGCTCAGGGTCCCTGCCCCCCCCCCCCCTCTCTCTCTCTTCTGTAAGAGCCTGCTGCTGGAGAAAAGGCTGTCTACTGATATAATACTAAAAAGGTACACATGCTGCCTGTTTGTTTTAGGAACCCATTGGACACTCAGAAACTGACCTGAGTTTAGTTAGTTGCTTGGGCTAGAATATGCTTACTATGCTGTGAAATTCTCTTCTGCATTGAAACAGTGTTTTATTGCTGCCTTGCTGAAAAAAAAGTGCAGAGCAATGCTGCTTGGACATGGTTTGCCACTGGACCATATATATATATAAAAATTCTTGTTTTGAAACAGGACTGGGGTGAAATATATAAACTCAGCAAGGAATTCTGAACTGCAGAAAGATAAGTGTTTGTAAATGAGACAGACTGCTGCTACTGCACAAAGCACAGCATGGTGCACTTCTAACAACATTTCATTATACTATCTTCAGCCTAATGCCTCTCTACTAATATGCTTACACCTGTTCCATCCTTTCAATAAGTCTGAAAATGTGTACATGTATACCTGTGTATTTCTTGCATAAAAAAATTCCATATATATATATATATATATATATATATATATATATCTTTAACCTTTTAGATCCTGCACATTTGCCTTTGTTTGCTAACCAATGGTGTCAGAAGGTGTGAATGGTGCCTACAAAGGAACCTAGGCAGAGTGAGATTATATATATTATTATGTTTCTTATCCTGTCCTATGCCACACTATCCTAACCTTCCTTTCCTTTCCTATCATATTGTATCCTATACACACACACCACATTTCCTATTACCCATGCTTGCAGTGAGATGGCAAATCCATTACACAGATATCTTTTAATATCTTATCTGTCAGAGAAGAACACTCCCTGTTTCCTGCCATGCATAGAACGCATCTTTCACCTATTCAGCTTCACACCTCTCTCCCTCTGCTCTCCCCCTCAATTTTGCACTCCCCCATACACACTCCTCATAAGGGTCCATTCATGCCATTGCACTGATAATGCATGTCACATGGGTTGGCTTGCTGCAGAGCCATTCATTGTGTGGGCACCACAGCACATCTCCAAAACACCTGTGTACTGAAACACAATGCAGCTGGACTCAAGCCATTTTGTCCCTTGCATTAGTCTGTGATAATAATTCTATTTTGAAGCACCTCATTGTGTGTTTCAGTCCATTCATTTTGAATGGCTGTTTAACAGGTCACCGTGTGAAAACATTTGAACAAGCCCTCAATGTTACATTCTCCTGCAGAGTGTCTACTACTCTACTTCTTTGTTGTCATTGGCTCTACACACCAAGGAAACAAGGAACCCCACTTATAGAACACATAAAATGGAGTGCACACAAACACTGAGAAAATGCAGAGTCAGAAACAACATACATGCACAGGACACACAGACAAACCAGACAGACAGCACACAGAAAGGCCAAACATCCAGTAACAGCACACAGACACACTGCACACTCAGTCCCTACCCACAGAAAGGCCACAAATTTAGTTACAGCCCACAAGAGGATGCGCGTTCAGTAATGGCATTCAAACAGACAACATGCTCAGTCACAGCCCAAAGAAAGGTTACCCGCTGTAGCTGTAGCAATACTTTATTTACTTGAGGGAATACAACATGTAGTCCTCCAGGCTCACGCATATCGACCTTCAGTGGGTCTTAATCATTTTGGCGATGAATAAGACCCACTGAGGGTTGATACGCGTGAGTCTGGAGGACTGTATGCTGTTTTCCCTCCAGCAAATAAAGTATCACTAGAGCTACAGTGGGTGCCAGCTATATATTTATTCATTTAGATGTGTAGGAGCTGATAGGAGCTGTTTTTTGAACCGCACTTGCATATATAGATACCTGACACAGGTGAACAGCAGCTTGGCCAAAGAAAGGTTGCACATTCAGTAAAAGCAGACAGACAAACCAATCACTCTGTCACAGCCCACAGAAAAGTTGCATAATCAGTAACAGCATACAAGGAGATCACACACTCAGTCCCAGCCCACAAGAGGCTGCATTGTTCAGTAACAGCACACAGAAAGGCCACAAGCTCAGTCACAGCACGCGGACAGACCACACGCTCAATTATAGACCACAGAAAGGCCACACATTCAGTCACAGCACACAGACAGACCACACGCTCAATTATAGACCACAGAAATGCCACACATTCAGTCACAGCACACAGACAGACCACACGCTCAGTTATAGCCCACAGAAAGGCCACACATTCAGTCACAGCACACAGACAGACCACACGCTCAGTTATAGCCCACAGAAAGGCCACACATTCAGTCACAGCACACAGAAGACCACAAATTCAGTTATATCCAACAGAAAGGTCACAAATTCAGTTACAGCACACAGACAGACCACATGCTCAATTATAGACCACAGAAAGGCCACACATTCAGTCACAGCACACAGACAGACCACACGCTCAGTTATAGCCCACAGAAAGGCCACACATTCAGTCACAGCACACAGACAGACCACGCACTCAGTTATAACCCACAGAAAGGCCACACATTCAGTCACAGCACACAGACAGACCATATGCTCAGTTATATCCCACAGAAAGGCCACATATTCAGTTACAGCACACAGACAGACCACACATTCAGTTATAGCCCACATAAAGGCCACACATTCAGTTTCAGCACACAGACCATACGCTCAGTTTAACCCCACAGAAAGGCCACACATTCAGTCACAACACACAGACAGACCACACATTCAGTTATAGCCCACAGAAAGGCCACACATTCAATCACAGCACACAGGCATACCACACGCTCAGTTGTAGCCCACAGAAAGGCCAAACATTTAGTCAGAGCACACAGACAGACCATACAGTCAATCACGGTATGCTTAATCAAAGTACATAGACAGATCATCAAATTATATTGGTTTGTGCACTAAGTATTTTATTATAGTCATATTAGCTAGTCACTCCTTCACAACATAATAGTTAGAGAAAAAATACAAATATTATAGCAATATGAATGTCGACTAATTAATACAGAAATGTTAAAAAGAACTTGGCAAATGTTACTACAGCATATATCTCAGCTTGACATTTGACAGCCTGCTCTCGAGGCAATATTCAAAACTGAATTAATAAGACTGGATGCTACCAGGAAAATTTCATCCTAAAAATATCCTTTGGTTATGTTAGCAGTATTGGTTCATATACAAACTGTTCAAGACTTGATGGCAGAGGAGAGGAAAATATTGATGCAGAAAGTGAGTATAGTGTCAAAATTGCATCCGAGCTATATAAACAGCACCATGAACTACAAATTATTTAAGGAATGTCAGAGAAATGAGTTGCTATGAAATGAAAACATTGAGAAATGTTTTGTAAATGGACACAAGTGTTACATACATGTTTCATTGCTGGGGCACTGTGTGAAGTATTAAAACTAAAGTAAATGCTAAAACAATTAGCTGACAGCAGAAATTGTCAACCTAAACACTTATTCCTCCCCCTTCCCATCCCCAGTTCTGCCTACAGCCATATTGAATTGGCAGTGCAAATTGGGACTTTCTCAAAAGTCATTGACTCCACTTTCCCCAATGTGGAAATGGTCTTCTGAGCAAGTATTGGGCATTGCTAGAGCAACAGGCAATACATCTTTACCACTGTGAGGAAATAGAGAGAATTTACAGCAGCTCCAAACACCATTTGATGGAAGAAAACAAATACTTATGAAAGCTGTATGTGCTAACAATGTCATGTTTACACTTTCTAACAACTACTATACCAATGACTGCACCTCAGAGAATTCATGTGTTAAGGCGTAAATTATGCAGATAACACAATCATCATCGGTCTCATCTGAGATGCCAACAAAGCAGCATATAGGTGTGAAGCTGATCTGGTGTCCTTGTGGTGCAGTCTTAACATCCTGGAGCTTAACACCCTCAAAACCATGTAGATGATAGTGGATTTCAGGAGAAGCCCCTCCTCTTTCACAGTTGTTGCCCACTCTCACCATACTCACCAGTACTGTGTTGACTATGGACACCTTCAAAATCCTGGGATCTATAATTTCCCAGGACCTTAAGTGGACATCCAATATCTGCAAATTCCTCAAAAAAATTCCAGCAAAGTATGTTATTTCTGTGTCTGGTCAGGAACTTCAACCCATTTCAAGATTTGCTGATACAATTTTACATAGCTGTAATTGAGGCTGTTCTTTGCACTTCCATCACCTTTTGATTTGGTCTAATCTTCCAACAGGATAGGAGCAGACTACAGTAGACAGATGGATCAGCAGAAAAAAATCATTGCTGCTGACCTTCCTGTAATCCAGAATTTCTACAACTTCTGAGTCAAGGAACAGACAGAGGAGATCACTGCCAACATCCTGGACATTATCTGTTTCAACGGTGCCTTTTCTGGAAAGCATTACAGATCACTGTTAGTCAGGACAGACATCAAATCCAAAAACAAAAATGTATTAAAATACAGCTTACCAATTCCTAGATGTGATGACTGCTTTAGTCTTCATATTTATGTATTTTTCCTTTTTTTTAACCAGTGATCCAACTAATAAGTCTGTTATTTTTCACCTTCCTTTAACAGACCAATCTCTCCAGCAAAAGTGGCAGGCTGGATCACCAGGTGAGAATAAAAAAAAATAATGAATGCTGACACCACATTTAAGAATTGGTAAGCTACAAAATATTGCATTTTTTTTGTTTTTGGGTTTAATACCACTTTAAGAACATTTTCTTTCCCTAAGGTATGACACCCATGAATACCTAAATCTTCACTTGCACAACTGCCATTTTCCTCTGTAGTACTTTGGCAGTTGTATTTTTACAGATCTAACTGTGAATCATTGTCTGTGATATCGTATTGTCACGTATACTGTATATAATAACTATAATTCTAAGACTTGCATATTGTGATGCTGTTGTTTCATTGTGGATGTGTTTATATATACAGTATATACACATACACACAAAGTAAGTTGAGAGCCATTTTAAACTATAAACTGAGGACAAATTCCTTGTATTCCTGTACATATTGTCTAATAAAGCTGACTTTGATTCAAAATACAGTTATCTCATATATCTACCAGTGTACTGCATATTATCAAGATTTTAACTTCAAGTTCTCTCATTAGCATATTTTTACATACTTCCCTTCAGAACATTTTTACATATAATCATAGATGAATTCACTTTGAAAGTTTTCTTATAATTTTTGGTACCCCCCCCCCTTTTATTATTATTATACAGGATTTATATAGCACCAAGAGTTTGTGGAACACTTTACAAAATAAGGGCAGACATTGCAGTTACAATACAATTTGGTACAAAAGAAATCAGAGGGCCCTGCTCATTACAGCTTACAATCGAAGAGGAAGGGTCATGTGATACAAAAGATAATAGCTGTGGGGGATGAACTGTTGGAGAAAGTAAAAACACAGTGCACTAGTTAGAAGAAGGATAGGATTCTTTAAATAGAAGGGTTTTCAGGGATCATCTAAAGGTGGAGAGATTAGGAGTTAGTCGGACAGTTTGGGGTAGGGAATTCCAAAGCATGTAACTTTAGCCTTGATGAAGAGAGTGCATTCTCCTGAAACACATCTGCTTTTCTTCATTACTTTCAGTAAAGATTTCAAAACTAAAAAAAACTACTTTGTATTGTGCTCTACCCAAACTCTGGAAGTTGGAGTCTGTAGAACTTCAGACTCTTTAAGACTGGTACTCACTGCTCATATTACTTGTACATGGAGACTCTAGAACCTTGAAGCTGAGTCCCACATTATATACTGCACCAGCACGTCCCTATTTCCTTCCCTCCATTAACTTTTAATAGATGTGATAATTATGCAAAGAGTAACCTTCACTAAACTGTGAAATAGTTTTTTTCTCATTCTTATATCACCATACAAATGACAAAAAGGACTTTTCCATGTGGTTAACTGCCTCCAGCCCTTTTTTGTAACTTGCTGCAGTATATTTATGACTGGCTTCTTTAATATTTCAGTGCAGAAGTTGAGGCAGTGAACTGAAATCAAGTATGGTGCAGCTACGGAGATCATCACTCAGACAGGAAAATGTATAATAATCTAAATGAATAATTTATTCTTATTCTCAAGGATCGCAGAATAGGAAATACATTGCCTTATTAAAATTTGGCATACTTTAATTCAGGCCCTCTGCATCATTATATGGCACAATGTTTGCAATAATATTTAAAAATGTGATTGGAAATATGTAGACCAGTACCATGTGGGTTTGCTGTACAATCCTCAGAGAGTATACTGTGATATTATCTAAGCTGAAGTATTATTACACTTAGCATGTAACGAGCTGGACAGTCATTCAAGAATACTTATGTTATGAGCTATATTATATTCAGAAATAATAGTTATGTAAATATAGAAAAAGGAATTGGACAAGAGATAATTAAAGACGTAATTAAAAGCTTCACTCTGCTTACACATTTCCACAAGGCAGAATATTGTCAAATACCTAACAAATTTGAAGTGGTGTGTACACACACTGGTGCAGCCAGCAGCCCTCTATTGATCTACAGAACCCAAACTGTAAAATCTCTGGTTCCTGGCTCCGCAGCACCGCCTGTCAACTTTCCCATGTAAGTGAATAATGCTCCAACACCAAATGCTTGGCTCACAGTTACAGAGTGTTCCCACAGGCACAACTGCTACATAGCAAAAAAAACAAAAACAAAATAACAAAAACAGGTATTAAAAGGCAGCAGTATCACCTCTTGAACGCCTGTAAACTCCTTTCCCTGTCCTATGAAATGTGATCCACCATAGATCACATTTTGGGGAATGGTAGACACCACCTCAAGTGAAAAAGGAACCTAACAGAGAAGAGGGTGTTTCTCTGGCACATTTCTGTTTAATAAGCGAAATCTCCTGCACTCAAGGACTCAGGCGGGTGGCGAATAGATGGAACCAGACCTGGAAAGATCGACCACCAATGCATGTAGAGTTGTGCAGCTCCAAATAAGGCTGGGGAAGCCTGACAAATACTGCAAATCGAAACAAAAACGAGAAGCGTTCATCAGAGCTCATGAAGAAGGGATGCCCTTCGAAACGCGTCAGCTGTACTGAGTATCTACCCCCATGATGGGATCCGCGCTGGCTCTTTATCTTTCAGGTCCCTTTGAGGACTTACATGCCTGATTTAATTCACTGTTTGTGAGTATTATTTTATATTTAATAAACTTTGGTTACTGAGGTAATGCGCAAGGTTGGTGCGCATCTCTTTTTGTTTCGATTTACATTTCTTTTTAAGACAATACAGGGATTCTTCTGTGGCTCACGGGAGTGCGTGAAGTTCTGCAATGCTGTGACTCAGAATCAGCCGCAGCAAGCTAAAGTCCACTGTTGGATGATGTCACAGAGCCAGTCCAGGCTCTGCAGGGATCCTGACAATAATGTTGGGATCTCCCCAGATGTCTGAACGGCAGTTGGCTAAGCCTTTCAGTGAGCCACTGAGAGCCTGAGCCAGCTGCTCCCACCCCCACCCCAATCTGGTACTCCAGTGAGCATTGGAGGGGCAGAGCACAGAGCAGTGATTGACAGTCACTGTTCAGTGCTCAGAGCGAAGAACTGAGTGATCAGAGGTCTATGGTTGCTCAGCTCTCAGTGTAAAGTTGGCAGGGAACAGCTGCAACATCAGAACAATGCTGCAGCCATCTAGGTGAGTATGTGTGTTTGTTTTTTTTACATTTCCGCACTTCTCATTTAATTACTAGTGTTTACACTGGTAGACAGAAGTAATAAAATCACACTGGGGAATATTTACTAAAGCTGGAGCGCTCACAATCTGAATCAGCTGTGCATGATAGCCAATCAGCTTCTAACTTCAACTTGTTCAATTAAGTTTTGACAATAAAACCTGGAAGCTGATTGGTTTCTATGCAGAGCTGCACCAGATTTTGCACTCTCCAGTTTTGTAAATCATCCCTACTGCTACAACCTATATTGTACTGCTATAACATTAGCATTATGTTGCTGCTGGTAAAAACTAAAAAGAGTAAGATTGCGTGCTGTGCATGGACATGTTGCATGAACTTCTAGTCTTAAATGTACCAAATAAAAATGCAATATCATAAATTAGTAGCTTTCCACGTGTCATTTTCAGGTAACCTAGCATGAATTTTCCATGAAAACAGAATAAAGGGGTAAACAAACCTTCCTCTTAAACCACTTGCCCTCCTGAGGATTTACCCCCCTTCCTGACCAGGACATTTTTTCTGTTACAACGCTGTGTTACTTTAACTGACAACTGCGCGGTCATGCAATGCTGCACCCAAATTAAATTTATGTCCTTTTTTTCCCACAAATTTGAGCTTTCTTTCAGTGGTATTTGATCACTGTTTGCGCAATAAAAAAAGACCAATAATTTTGAGAAAACACAATATTTTTGACTTTTTGCTATTAAACATGTCCAGTAAAAAATGTAAAAAAATCTAAATTTGTCATAAATTTAGGCCAAAATGTATTCTGCGACATGTCTTTGCTAAAAAAAAATTCCAATATGTGTAAATTAATTGGTTTACGTGAAAGTTATAGTGTTTACAAATGGCGGTATATATACTGGGATATTTTTAATTTTTACTAGTAATGGCGGCAATCAGCGACTTATAGCGGGACTGCGGGACTCTGGAGGACATTCTGACACTGGGGGGAACTAGCTTGGTGTCACAAACATCTCCAGTAACACCAATACAGTGATCACTGCTAAAAAAAGCACTGACACTGTACTAATGACACTGGGTAGGAAGCTGCTTCCCAACCGCCCTATAGCAGAAATACTGCTACAGGGCGGCACGAGTGTGCAAAATCACGTATATAACTGTGATTTTGCATTTCCGGGTACGGAACCTACCCAGGCTGCCATTTGCGACCGTGGCTGCTGTCAATCCCCGGGTCCCGGATGGTGATTACTCGCCGGTGCCTGGTGATTTCCGAGGATCTCAAGCAGATTGGGCACACTGCTTTGGATGGCTGTGCACAGCACAGCCATACAAAGTAGTGTGACTACAGTGAAGCACAGTGATTACAGTAAAATCCTCCCAGCACACAGTTAACCCTTTGATAGCCCCTCATGTTAACATGCAAAATAGTGTAGTCAATCCAGTGCAAACAGCTGACCACAGTTGTGATTTGTAAAACCGCTCTCAACAGTTTTTTCTCAAAGATTGTATTCTTTTCCTAGTTTTAAGTGCATCTTGTACTGGGTTTAGGCAGGGAAGCCTTGTAAAACAAGCCATTCAGTTTAAAATAGAAATGAAAGCAAAACATTTCTGTATACATATTAACCACTTGCTGACTGCAGATAGACGTGTCTGGCCAGTTCTGGAAGGGTGTCATATGGCATCCTCCTAGAACATGCCCTCCCGTGTTCCCCTGGGGGCACACACCCGGCGATCTCCATGATCGCTGTATCCTACGGACACAGCTGATCATGTGATGTGGTAAAAGGCCAATCAAAGTAGCCTTTTACCATGTGATCAGTCATGACACAGCAGATCACCGGTAAATGCAGCTGCCGGTTATAGCCAGCACTTTCCTCACGCTGTGACAGCGTGAGGAAAGTATTGCCGATAACTGCCAATCGTCAGAGGACGGATCTGCAACAATCATCAGGGCACTGATGATCAGTGTCTTGATGATCAGTGCTCAGCAGTGCCACCCATCAGTGCAGCCCACCTTTGCCCAGCAGTGCCACCCACAAGTGTCCAGCAGTTCCACCCACCTGTGCCCATCAGTGACACCCACCTGTGTCCATCAGTGCCCAGCAGTGCCACCCACATGTCCCCTTCAGTGCCTAATAGTGCCACCCACATGTGCCCAGCAGTGCCACCCAGCAGTGCCCAGCAGTGCCGCCAGTCAGAGCCCAGCAGTGCTGCCAGTCAGTGCCACCCATCAGTGCTGTCCATCAGTGCCACCTATCAGTGCCCATCTGAGCTGCCTCATCAATGCACATCAGTGAAGGAGAAAAATTACCTGTTAGCAAAAGTTTATAATAGAAACAAAGAAAAACTTTTTTTTTTCAAAATGTTTGCTTTTTTTTTGTTTATAGCGCAAAAAATAAAATACCCAGTGGCGAGTAAATACCACCAAAACAAAGCTGTATTTGTGTGAAAAAAATGATACAAATGTCATATGGGTACAGTGTCACATGACTGCATACTTGTTATTCAAAATGTGACAGCTCTGAAAGCTGAAAATTGGCCTGGGCAGGAAGGGGGTATAAGTGCCCAGTAGGCAAGTGGTTTTAAAAAAAACATTATTTATTCAGAAGCCCTTCGACAGGGTAACATGGGAATATCTGTCAGTCCTTTTACCCCAATATGACTTCTGCAGGTTTTTACATGGATTTAATGCACTTTATCACTCCGCCAAAACCAGAATAAAAGTTCTGGGCTGCTGACTTTTTGTGCTGGAACAGGGGACAAGACAAGGCTGTCCACTTTCACCCTTACTATTTTAAGAAAGACTTTTCCTATAAACTTTGCATTTATGCAGACGGCGTCGTATTATTTCTCACATAGCCTCTCATTTCAATGCCTAATTTGGACTCACTGCTGCATAAATTTGCCACCCTTGCTAGACTTTCAGATAATTTCATGAAACCCATGGCTATGCTGATAGGGGTCCCAGTGCGAAACTCTGCAAACCTCTTTTTAATTTATACTGTATGGTTTCCAGACGCTATCCCATATTTAGGCATTTAACCTACATCAGATTTTTCAAAAATGTTTCAGCCAAAACAGCGTAGTGGAATATTTCTAATGCCAAAGTGCCTTGGATCAAATTTGAAGCTGCCTCTATCTAACCTTTCCACGTTACCGGCCTCTTGTGGTCTAAATCTACTTCTTATAGGGACCTAATTCAATTGAACTCCATTGTTTCACAATCCTTCCGATTGTGGGCTACCTGTAAAAATACATATTCAGTCCCCACCAGCTGCATCATATCTGGATGAACCTGCATTTTCTAACCCTGATAGATTTCAGTGGTGGATTTCTATTTCCCTTACCACACTTATGTCGCTATGTGCAAACTCTAGTTTTATCCCTTTTTCACAAATACAACAGCATTATCAAGCTCCGAGGCAAGAATATTTCTGATGTTTACAGATCACACACTTTTTTGCCTCCACCTTCTCTGCCTCCCGTTCCTCTGTCCTCTGCCCCACTGAATATGAACTCATATGCAACAAAACCCCTAGAGGTAAAGGACTAATCTCTCAGCTTTACAAACAGCTCCTATGCTCCTACACCTCCAGCAACCCCCCCTACCCCATTTTTAAAATGGAAAGAGGAATGCAACCAATAGGTTTTGGAGCAGGATTGGAATATTATGCTAGAAAATCTATGAAAATGCACTGGGTCTATGTCTATCAGAGAAACAACCCTAAAACGTACCACCTGCTGGAATTATACTCCTCTCCACCTCCACTTTATGTTCCCTACAGTATCTAACACTTGTTTCAAGGGCTTGGCTCATTTATCCACACCTTTTGGGACTGCAATAAGATTACTCCAATTTGGCAACAGATTAGTGATGTCTCCTCTAAGGTGGTAGGTCAGCTTATATATTTGAAACCCTCTAATTGTTTATTGTTTGTTCCTATCACAGGAGTCCCTTTTTATATGCAAAGCTTATCCATACCTTTTGTGTAGCCTGTTTATGGGCGATATCTGCCAACTAGAGAGCTCCTGGGATCCCATTCTCAAAAATTCTGGCTAGAATTGACTCCATCATGATGATGGAATGTATGTTCCATATCTTATATAATACAATCCTGAAGTTTGATGCTAAATGGGACCCTTGAACTGCTATCCATGACCAAGTCTTTTAATTATATTGCTACTTTCCTTATTTTGTGGATTCTATAACATACAGCATAAATGTGCTTGGTCCCTTTGACTCCTATATGCCTCAATTTCTGTTACACAGTCATTTCAATGTATGGTTTTAGATTTCTTTTTGTATTTTGATTTCTTTGTTATTCATATATACATTTCTTGGCCATGTATTCAATCTTTTTTAACCAGTTTTACATGCTTTTGTATACATCACTGGTCTTACTACTGTATTCCTCTTAATAAACAGTTTGTAAATGAAAAAAACATTATTCTTATATTTTCCCTTTTTTATAAGTCTGTCAGAGTCACACCAATTTTGAAAGTAGTTCATGCACTACTTTTTGCAAGTTCAGATGTGACTTGCATAAACATCTGTCACACACAAGTCGCAAAGATGTGTTTCAAGTTGCACCTGAAGTTGCACTAACATCCGACTTTGAAATCATGTAACATCAAGTTGGATACAATGTGACCGAAGACTTAAAGGCAGTTTTCACCATGGGGCAATAAAAGGAGGGGCAGGATGTACACTTGTTTTGGTGCCAATAGTTCTGTGAGGACTACTGTTGAGCCCTTAATCATATCAAACCAATTTTGAGAAAAAATTAGAAGTAGAAGTCACATCCTGGCTAGTCAAATAGCCAAGACCTCTTACAATTAAAGGACCCCTGTTCTGACAGAAGCATCTGGGCTGTCACATCTACTGAAAATGCTAGTTCTTTGGCTGTCTTAATGATATTGACTCCTTTTGTAATTTCTCAGTACCTGAAAAAGTATCAAGTGTAGAGATTCAAGCTAACTTCACTGTGACTATATTTTTCTGACTTTTAATGAATAAAGATGGACAACTAGCATTTTTAGAAGGAGGTCAGTGAAGGCAGGCCGGATAGGTCCATAAAGGTTTCCTTTAAAATGCAAAAGTCTTTACCATGACTGCGGTGTGACAGTACCTGTCACCCCACATGGAAGAAAAATATATTTTAAATATATTTAAAAAATATTCTTCCCAAATATATTGACATATATTTGAAATACTACAATTTTGGTCGCATTCAATATATTTCAAAATATATTTCAATATATACAGTTGTACTCAAAAGTTTGCATACCCTGGCAGAAATTGTGACATTTTGGCATTGAAAATATGACTGATCATGCCAAAAAATGCTCTTTTATTGAACGATGATGATCATATGAAGCCATTTATTATCAAATAGTTGTTTGGCTCCTTTTTAAATCATAATGATAACATAAATCACCCAAATGGCCATGATCAAAAGTTTACATACCCTGGAATGTTTGGCCTTGTAAACATACAGACATAAAAGGTGACACATATGGGTTAAAATGACAATTAGAGGTTAATGTCCTACATCTGTGGCTTTTTAAATTGCAATTAGTGTCAGTGTATATATATATATATATATATATGGTGTATACATACTGTATATATATACAGTATATTTGAAAATTTATTTTTAAAAATATTTTTCATATAATTTGTAATAAAAATGCATTTCAACATACACTATATATATATATATATATATATATATATATATATATATATATATATATATATATATATTGAAATATTATTTTGAAATATATTGAATACGGCCAAAATTGTAGTATTTCAAATATTTGTCAATATATTTGGGAAGAATATTTTTTTTTACAATATATTTAAAATATATTTTTCTTCCTTGTGGGACATTTTACTGACATAAGGTAAACCAAACATAGGTTAAAGCCCAATTGGATCTCCAGTTTAACCTGGTTAAAAATGTTCTAGGGGTACTGATGACCTAAGGTTCAGCCGTACCCATGAGAAACTGTTACATAATAGCAGGGCACCAACTCAATCATGCAGCAAAGGAATTCTCTACACCATTAAACAGTTTATGGTCATATTAGGTCAACAATATAGCCAGCATTCTTGCTACTTTGTTATATATGGATGCGGGATGGGAAATTCCTAGATGGCCTGTTATCTTGTGAGAGCTTCCCATGGTTCAGGCCGAACTGGGTTTGGCGTGAACCTTAGCTCATCACGATCCAGGAAAATCAAAACAAAAGGTGTTCAGGTTCTTACAGTTCCCTTTTTTTCTCTAAAGCAGCTACAACCTGAATAGAGAAGCCTGTTCATTGCCAACATTGTGCTCTACAGCATTGGTTTCACTGCAGAGGTCTGACACCCCCTTTCACCCCCAGTGAGTCAGACTTATAACTCAGCTTATTCTTTCCACAGGTTGTAGATCTCCAGCTCTGATTTATAAGGGGGGTGAACCTCACTGTTTCCATAAAGAGAGCAAGGATCCTTCTTTACATCATGCTGGAAAATAAAAAAAAAATCTTTTCTAATCAGGCTGTGAAGAATGCTTGGCTGCATAGAAGCCAATCAGCTTCCAGGTTTCAGTCTCCGTTCACACTACTGCTGCCTGAAAGTTGCACGACATGCTGTGCGACTTTGCCAGACATCTTGAGTACTACTTTGAAGCGACTTTGAAGAAAATCTGAAGCAACTCTGAAGCAACTTACAGGGAATGCCTGGGTAATCTTCCTGTAATGTCGGATCCAAATAACATCAATACAGATGAGGATCCGACTTGGAGGAGACTTCTATTAAAGTCTATGGGCACAAGTCTGATAGAAGTTACCATGAAGAAGGAACCTTTTCTAAAGTCGGAGAAACTTCAGTAGTGCTAATTAAGACAGCTCTCACTGACTAATACTGGATTTCACATGTGATGCGACTTGAGGTCTCACAATTCGGATCCCACGTCGAAGGCAGTATGATCTGAGCCTTATTGTCAAAGCTTAATCAAACAAGTTGAGGTTAGAAGCTAATTGGCTGCCATGCACAGCTGCACCAGATTCTGAGTGCACCAGTTTTAGTACATCTCCTCTACTGTAGGGTATTAAGGTTAAGTTCACACTATCCCATTCTCTGAAAAGGCTTCCATGGTGGATTGCTTTTTACAGTGAGATTACGCCACTGTCAGACATTCAGGAGGAAATCTTGCTGCCTCCTGAATGTTTGGGGGGAGGGGGTTTGCAAATTTGAAATTCAACTAATGCATGGAAACTTTCAGCCAAGCCATCCCATTGATTTGAGTTTGACAAGCAGTGACTACTCAACATGCTGCTCCAAATTTTCTGTAGCCATGACACAACGGGGTTTATTTACTAAAGCTGGAGAGTGCAAAATCAGGCTCACTTCTGCATAGAAACCAATCAGCTTTTAATCTCAACTTGTTCAATTAAACTTTGGCAATAAAACCTGGAAGCTGATTGGATTCTATGCACTATCCAGCTTTAGTAAATAAACCCCATAGCAAACTGACTGTGTCATGTAAACAGCCCTCTCTGGCTGTATTGTTAGACTTGAGGGTAGTAAGACCGTGGCTCAACCCCCTGGTTGCCTATGAGAAAGAGACCTAAAACACCTTTTCTTTTTATGCACCTGTAACGTTTGGCTAATTTAAATGGAAGGTTTGTTTGGGCTTTAAATATTCACTGTTAGTTTGTTTTCCTTGAAAACCCTGAAAGCAGACAGTTCAGCTAGCAATAGCAGTTAGTTAGAGTAAGAAAAGTAATTTGCTCCTTTCTATTTATAAACTGCTACTTAATCTCCCAAAATAGCACCACAATTCCAGGTGCAATAAGTACAAAGCTATTGCTCAACTGATTCCGTCTCATAAACAATCCTTTTACCTTAGACTAAGTCAAACTGAACGTTTACAATTTTGGTTGAAACGTAAACAATAATATCCACAGACATAATGGGAATGCTATTTGATTCATTTCTAAAGTAATCTCAGAGATATTGAAAAGCCAATCAAAGAGGTAACATTGAAGATATATTTCTAACAAATAAAAGACAATTCATATGTTTGATCTGATTTGTTCCAACCTACTGGCTCTATGAAGACAATCATGACCTCAGTGTACCAGTTTCTACAAAGAAACAACTGCATTTTCACTCTGGAATTGGTGCTGTGTTTCGGGCAAAGATCAAATGATTATATTATATAGTACACATTTATGACCATGTGTACAGCAATGATCCGAACATCAGGATGGAAAAAAAACTATGCTAGGCCTGGTTCACACTAATGCGGTTTTAGTGCTTTTTGCATTTTGCAGAAACTCACTACAGTCCATTTAACATTGTTTCTTATGGGACACATTCCCACCTAAACGTTTTGAGTCGGTGCGTTTTTTGGAAAGGGTCAGGGACTTTTTTCCCCATAGCAGATTGCATTTTACATGTAACAGACTTCAATGAACCCACGCCAAAAACGTAAGTGTGAGTGTAAAGTTCCATCAAAATCACATTAAAGTTGCACTACATGTCAGAACTGTTATACTTTATTATACTTTGTTAGAAAAAAAAGTTGCATCAAAGTCACATCCATCCAAAGTCATATCTAAGTTGTATCAAAGTAGCTCCCATCCAAAGTTGCATCGAAGTTGCATCAAAGTCACATAAAAGTTGCACCTGCCCAAAGTCGCATCAAAGTCACATTCAAGTTGCATCAAAGTCACATCCATCCAAAGTCATATCTAAGTTGTATCAAAGTAGCTCCCATCCAAAGTTGCATCGAAGTTGCATCAAAGTCACATAAAAGTTGCACCTGCCCAAAGTCGCAACAAAGTCACATTCAAGTTACATCAAATCATATCCATCCAAAGTCATATCTAAGTTGTATCAAAGTTGCACCCATCCAAAGTTGCATTCAAGTTTCATCAAAGTCACACCTCCTCAAAGTCGCATCAAAGTCACATTCAAGTTGCATCAAAGTTACACCCATCCAAAGTCGTATTCATGTTGCCTCAAAGTTGCACCCATGCAAAGTTGCATACACGTTTCATCAAAGTTGCACCCATCCAAAGTTGCATCAAAGTCAATACATTCCTATTGGCAGAAAAAATGCAAAATGCATCAAAAACGTGTTAAAAAAAGCAAAACGCATTGTAAAATGCACTGTGAAATCGCACAATCTGCAATCTGCATAGATGTGAACCAAGCCTTAGGGGCTACTTGGGGGATTAACTAAACGTTTGCAAATTGGAGGCAGCAGAGCAAGACAAAACCAACATATGCCTGCTCAGCAGCACAAAATCTAAAAACCTACGGTTAGTAATTTTATTTATAGGCTCCATGTACACGGGACACTTCTGAACGATGGAAACTGACTGCTGGAAAACGTAGGTTAAAAAATGTCTGTTTAGCTGGTTTGCATACTGCGTTTATGAGCATTTTTTAAAGCTAACCTCAGGAGATCTTCCCAAATGTCCACAATGCACTGAAAAACAGTAACAAATTTACTATTTCAGACATTTTGAGAGAAATAGAGAGAGCAGAAGCAGAGAGAGCAGTATTTGTTGAGATTGGCTGTCTTTTTGGTGGTGTTTGGATGTGTTCCAGCTCGTTGCTGTGCAGAAATTATTGCAGCAGTGTCTAACATATTTTCTTTCATGCGAAACCTCAAAGTATGGTGTACCAGGTCCATCTGTGTAGGGGGAAAATGCATTGCATTAATTTTTCATGATGAAAAAAGGCTCTGGACAGCATCTGGAAATGGAAGAGTTAAAAAAATTTTCCAAACGCAAATGTTTATAAACACGGTTAGCCACATTTACACGTGTTCACAAGTGTTTGGCTTTTGAAACGCTGATAAAATCTACTCCTGAACGCAAGTTTGGTACGTTCAAAAAAACTACTGTAAACTCAACTGCCTGTAAACGACTGTGAACGACGATGTGTACATGGACACATAGGAAAACATTAGGGAGAGTTCAGGGGCTGCTGAAAAAAATGCAGAAAAGCTCCTAAACAGGAGTTTATCAGCTGCAGTGTACATGAGCCTTAAATCGGCACAGAGGGCAGTACTTGCTTTCAATGCCAAGTGTCCCTTGCATTGTTAGCTGCTTTCTTAGCAGAAATTAGAAGTCCTCTGACCCCCGCATTCCCCATACACCCACAGCCATATACTTCAAGTTTAATACAATGGTCTGCCCTTTCCACACCCTCCTCCATTCATATAAATTGTATTACAACTTACTTCGATGATAAGCAATCTATGAATGGAGGAGGAGGACATTTCATTCACCCGCATGTCTTTTACTGATAGAACGCTTTTCACTGATGTAAGCTATAGTATAATAGTACATAGTATATAGTATATGATTGTAGAAGGGAGAGGAAAGAGTGGCCATAGTTGGCACTCTTGATGAGGTCCAGGTGATTGTATTAACTCCCACAACACTGGACGATTATGGCTGCAGTGGTATTGGGGGTGGCAGAGGACTTTGGATTTCAACAGCCAGCAGCACAATGGACACTTTGCATCGAATGCAAGTACTGTCCTATGTGATATTTCATTTTTTTTTGTTAACTAAACTTAGACTTTAAGGAACAACCATTGTGAACCTATTTTTTGGAACCACATTCAGGTAATGCTTGTAATGATAGTGTTTAGTGCAGGGGCGGACTGACAACTCATGGGGCCCCCGGGCAATAGGGGATCATGGGGCCCCTGTGTCCTTGCCCAAACTCAAAAAAGCCTATGAAAAACATACAGGGGCATCTCATTGGGCCCACTACTGACCCCGGGCCCTCGGACAGTGCCCGAGTTTCCAAATAGTCAGTCCGCCCCTGGTTTAGTGTCTTTATCCACTTTTTTCTTTTTTTGTATCTTTATAAGTCTTCTTTATGTTTACATGCAGACCAAACTGAGCAGCAAAAATAACAGTGGAGGGGTTGGGTTTCATAATTATTTCCTTTTTAGAGTTCTGTGTAACTGCATGTTATGATTCCCAACTGATTTTTCCTTTAAAATGCCTTCTAAATATCTAAACTTTCACCTTGCAAAATAACCCATTCGGTTTAAAGTACAAATTAAAAAAAATACACATTTTAAAAAAACATAAATACTTTTTTCCATTTTCTATAGGTGATCACATTCCCTCTGTTCTCAGCTGCATAAGAGCTGGGGGAGGAGAAAGAGCAGAACACTAATCTTCCCAGTGAAAGGCCAGGGGGTGGAGATGTCAGGAAAAGTCTAATCATTGGAGGAGAGCAGGCTGAGGTCCCAGTATAGCTAGAGAACTGACCAGGGTGTGATCTCATGCCTAGTGTGGTCAGCTTGTAATAGAAAAGCAGGGGAACAGGCAGGAACACCAGGGTTTCCACACAAAGGAAGCAATACAAAAAGAACAGGATACTTTTTCCTGCAAGAAAAAGGTATAGCAGGCACATATCAGGAATATCAAATGTTTGGTTTACATAACCGGTTGCCTACCAGCCACAGTATATATACTGCGGCAGGCCGGCACCGCTGTGCAGAATCACGTTTTAAAACGCCATTTGCGCTCCCAATGTTTTCGCAGGCAGGGGGGGAAATCATTCAATTTCAGCCAGTGATGTCTGGCTGAAGTTGGATGATCGGACCCAGTCCTATCCTGTCCTGTGTTGACAGTTACACAGGACAGGATATGATGTAAATCTTCTCTGCCTAGGCACATTCCAACCCAGAGAGAGAAGAAGACACAGAAAACGTGAGTACAAAGCACTACACTAACAAAACACACCTATGTCACATTTAACCCATTGATCCCTCCCCCCCCCCGATAACCCCCTCACTGCCCTGTCACCAGTGTCATTGTTTACAGTGCACGGATTTTTACTGATCACTGTATTAGTGTCACTGGCAACTTCTGATAGTGTTAGCGTCAGTTAGCGTCAGTTAGCACCCCTCCCAGATAGCGTAAGATTGCCCGCTAGTACACCAGTAATCACATTTAACCCCTTGATTGCCAGGAACACGCTCACTTGCACACTAAACTTCCATTGCTAGTATAGTGTCTGATTGGATCAATATCTTTGATCAGATCAGCACTATACCAGCGTTCACATTAGTATAGTGTCCCCAAAAATGCGGGATCAGCCCAGACACCTTCTAGCACCTGTGTTTAGCCCCTACTCCCCCCCCCTTCTCCCCGAGCAAGTGCAGTGTCAGTAGATAACTGTCACTTGATACATTACACACAAAACTGCAGTGTTCACAGAATCAGGCCTGATCTCTGTTAGCACTTGTCGGTAAATTTTTTGTAGCGGTTCAAGCAGTCCCTAACAACCAGACGCTCTTTTTCCCGTGAGTCGCACTAGGTACCTATAAATTTAGTGGTCAAAATGTCCGAGCAAAGGTACTCTATTGAAGAGGCCTACAGGATTCTGAGCATGTCAGGTGAGAGTGAAGGGGAAGACTCACTGACAGAATCCGCCTCAGAATATGAACCTGTAGACAGCAGCGGCACCATGACAATTAGCTCAGATGATGGAGAGAGGTCCCTGCTAAGATCAGGCGTACCTGACCCCATTTCCAGGTTGCTGAGGTGGTACAAACGCATGATGAGTCTCATATGCAGCAGAGTGCCAGTGCTAGTGCCACACTACCTTTTGGTGAACTGGCGAGCACCAGCGGCCTAGTACGTCCTGGTCTTATACATACCAGCACTGCAGTATCACTTGGTGATGTGGCTTGTCCCATAAGTGCAGTACAAGCTGGTGCAGTGGCGAGCAGAAGTAGTGTCCTGCAGCCACCAAGAATTTGCACACAGGCCCGTAGAGCCCCTAGTATCCTTCCAGATGTGCTTGCAAATCCCAATTGGCAGCCCACAAATTCTGCAGCACCCGTACTTCCCCCATTCACTGCCCAACCTGGAATTCAGGTGGAAACAGCAAATTTAAATACTCCCCTTGATTTTTTGGAGCTGTTTTTCACAGATGATCTTTATGCATTGGTTGTGGATCAAAGCAATTTATATGCACGACAATTTATCGCCTCCAACCCAAATTCAAACCTTGCCAGACCATTCGTATGGAAACCCATTACGGTTTCCGAATTTAACGTTTTTTTGGGCCTAACCCTCAACATGGGTATTTCTAAAAGAAATGAATTGCAGTTGTATTGGTCCACAGACCCAATTCATCATATGTCCGTGTTCTCTGCTGCCATGGCCAGACATGTTCAACGACAATACATTCAGTCATCCTCAGGGTGACCCTGAATTTGACCGGCTCCACAAAATTCGGCCCCTCGTAAATCATTTTAACCAAACATTTGCAGATGTGTATACTCCCCAGCAAAACAACTGCATCGATGAGTCCCTCATTCATTTTTCTGGCCGCCTTGCATTCAAACAGTTTATTCCCAGTAAGCGTGCAGATATAGGGTCAAGGTGTATAAGACCTGTGAGAGGGCAACAGGCTCTACATATAAGTTTCGGATTTACAAGGAAAAAGATAGTCATGTGGAGCCCCCCAGATGCCCAGACTACATGGAGAGCAGTGGCAAGATAGTTTGGGACTTGGAGTCATCCTTTTTTCCATATGGGGTACCACTTATACGTGGACAATTTTTAGTCAAGCATGCCACTAGTTAGACATTTGTACAATCTTGGAATTGGCGCATGTGGCACTGTGCGACCTAATCGCCGGGGCTTCCCCCAACGGCTTGTAAATACTCGTCTTAGAAAGGGGAAAAAGCCTGCTTGAGAAATGAAGAATTGCACGCAGTGAAGTGGAAGGACAAACGGGATGTTTTCTTCTTGTCTTGCATTGAGAGTACAATGCTGCACTCTCAAAAAAGACCGACAATTTTGAGAAAAAAACAATATTTTGGACTTTTTGCTATTAACCTCCCTGGCAGTATTCCCGTGTGTAGCTCGGGGTAAGGTTTCAGTACCACAAGCAGTAACCCCGAGCTACACTCTGGCTTACCATGCAGCGCTGCTGCGGGATCTGTTATTCACTTACCTTGTCTTGCGCTCCCCCGATGTCCCTCCTGCAGTGGCCCCGGCAATGTCCTCCAGTGGATTCCGGCATCTGTCATCTGGGTTCCGTCCCCTGCGAGCGTCGGGACGTACGGGGATGGAACGGCGGGAAATTTGAAAATGACAAAAAGTGACATTCACTATATTCACTAAAATCACATAGTAAAACATTACTGTATCAAACCATTTCACATACATTTTGTCCCTAGTGCTTTGTCCTGTGCCCTGCCTGCATTTTTACTGTTCTTTCTGCCTGGAAACTGAGAAATGTCCATGGCGTCCAAAAAACATCCCTTTAGGTCAAAAGTGGTTTTAGACCAGCTAGAGAACAGTGATAGTAAATCAGAACCACTTGCAGAATTGAGTGATAATGATTTGTGGGGAAATTCATCATCAGACACTGAAAACGATTTTGCGATTTTGCTCAGTGATGTGCGAACTTGGCGCTATATTTCAAATTTCAGTGTTTTTGGTTTGATTATATTATTGAATTAAATGTATTATTATTATATTATTATTTTTTATGATTATTTATTAAATTATAATTTATGATTTCATGTTTCAAATTGTAACATACCCGGGATGTTTACTAGACTCTTGTTCGGACAGATTTCAGTGAGTTATTCCTAAAAATTACAGGCCTACAATAAAAAAAATACATATTTCCATGCAAAAAAATTTACTGCTTTGAACACAGAAATATGGACATAATCAGACCACTAGGGAGGTTAAACATGTCCAGTAAAAAAAAATTAAAAATCAAATTTCGGCATAAATTTAGGCCAAAATGTATTCTGCGACATGTCTTTGCTAATAAAAAGTCCCAATACAAGTAAATTAATTGGTTTACATGAAAGTTATAGTTTTTACAAATGGCAGTATAGATAATGGGATTTTTTTTCTACTAGTAATGGAGATCAGAGACTTTTAGCAGGACTGCGGGACTGCTACGTACATTCTGACACTGACAGGGAGGAAGATTGTTTGTTAGCAAAATAATCTTCCTCCCCATCGAAGATATTCAGTAATCACCGGGTGCCGGCTGGTAATTACCATCCGGGACCTGGTGATTGAAATCCGCGGCCGTGAATGGCGGCTCGGGTAGGGCACGTGCGTGGCTCGTGAGTACCCCCTACCCAGAAATGCAAAAGAACATATATATACATGATTTTGCGCACAGGTGCTGCCCTGTAGCAGTATATCTCCTATAGGGCGGTCCTTAAGCAGTTAAATTATAGTATTAGCATGTAAGTAAATAATTACAGTTTTTAAATGTAAAAAGGATAGGCAAAACAGATTACACCAATCTGCATGTGTTTACTACATGTACGTCTCTTACAAAACTCTATTTTAAAGCTCAACTCTGGGAAATTTAGAAACTATCCCTTGCAATAGGGCTGTGCCTACAATGCAAAAGTTAACTACTTAGAGAAGCACTTTAACTCTCCTGATCCTCTGCCCCCCCAGCTGATGTCAGTCTCCCATGCTCTAGCAGTGGATTGTCCCTCAATGTCATCATGTCCAAACAGGGCTATGTACCTTTGAGAAAGTCACGTGTTCCCTGTGACGTAACGTGTAGGGGAGGTGCTGGATGATGTCGCTCATAGTATTCAGAGTATTGGTAACTAGACCAGAGAACGCTGATGTATTTGCAAACTGTACATGTTATTTTAATGCAGGCAATATCAGGTGCGATTTAGCACCTCTTTAATGTGAGTATATTTCTGCAGTGGTAGTGGGAAATAAATAGTTTTAACTATAAAGCACTATTTTGGTAATTTTTTCCCTGTTGCAGATTGGAGGAGCGTTCCTAGGAGAGTATATGATGTCACTATAGTGTGGAAGAAGTTTATTCAATGACTGGAAAAACATCTGGAACAACATAAGGGGGGCACAAGCGCTTTGTGACCCTGCATTTATGGTAAGGCCATGGGCTCCAGGTAAGAGCCCATCTGGTGGTGGCACAGTCAAATAGTGGTACAGCTACAAGCACAGATGGGCGTATTGCTTTAAAGGATATTGATATTTCACAAAGCAAAGATAACTGAAGAAAATGTTGATAATAATGGACATTTGATTCATTCACAATTTTGATTATTACTGCACATTTGATTTATTCACTATTCTATTAGAAAGCGCAGCTCTGTTACACTGATGTAAGGGCTATGGACCCTGCATTGGTGTTGATAACGTCAGGACCGCCAGAGCATGGGGGAGAAGATAATGCAGGGCAAGGAATGCAGGTTGAAGGAGTGGAGGATTGGGTAATAGATCTTCTTTTCTATACCCTCTAGACCTAAATGAGCAATTAACCCCTGCAGTGCAGGTGTAGCCCAGACATTATATTTTAACGTCCAGACATTATATTTTAATGTATTTTAGGTAGCTGAATTTGACTTCATGTCACTCTCATGAAATCCCCTGTACATCAGAACTCAGATTTGTAGGAGGAGAAACAGAACAAGGAGCAAGTCAGTTGTGCTACAGTGATCATTTGCTAATGTAGAACAGGCTGATTAGGAATAGAGTGCAGAGTGAAAGAGAGATGAGCTCATCCGCATGCTACTTCTCATTTCACTGTTCAGTCACAGGTTTTGGAGGGACATGGCCTGTAAGTCTTATTGAGCTGCAGCAGAGCAAACTAGGTCTCATGCCTTGTCAGACAGGACTATAATGTGTGACAGAGCTGTGTGAAACTCGGGACTGGATAGACAGAAATGCAAATCTTCAAGCAGTCAACACAAATTCCATATATTTTATCATCTGTGTATTTAGCTCTTTGCCTGGCGTTTACCTACAAGTTCCAGAACAGCTGTATTATTTGGTATCATATACCAAAATATTTTTATATAGCTTATTGGAGACAAAAGTGTTGTATTTTAAACAAGACTCTATTATACCCCCGACACTGAAATATTGATTTGTTAGTACAAACATATGGTACATTGTCCCTCTGCATCAGAGCATCCTCTTATGTTCTCTCTGTGTTATCATTTGTAGGATATTGATTAACTAACGTCTCTATAGAACACTGAGGGCACTGTGCTCCAAACTGGGCTTAATGAACACATATCTTTGTTTCTGAAAAAAATGACTGCATTTTTGTGCACAGTGAAGAGCAAGAGAAAATAAAGTTAACTATACCAATTGCCCACAGCAACAAATCAGGTTCACCTTTAAAACTTGACAAGGAATCTGATTGGTTGCTATTGGTTTCCTCAATCCTAATTTTTTTTCTACTTTTTTCTTTTTATTTTAGCAAACTTCTCATTTTACAGTAAATAGCATAAAATAGATGATGCACTATGCTTCAGTTTTCTTTTATGAATGCATTTTCTTTTGCAGCATCCTTCAGAAATGAAATTTGGAGAGGAAATCTTGTTGTTCTCATGTTAGAACATTAATCTAGTTAAGCACACTTATGAGCCTAATTGAAAAATTGCAATTCACTATTCTGAAGTTGAGTTAGTGGCCGTCTACGATAACAGGATGGAGGGAAGAGCTGAGGAGGATGGGAAAGCTTATTATATTCTACAAAAAAAACCTGATATCATGAAGCACTGACAATACATTGTTCCTTGGTAACTAAATAGGGTGAATAATTTAATTAGAAATATAGTTTCACAGATTTACAGTTTCAGAAAATTATGAACATATATCTTCACACCATGTTTTGACATTTTATTCTGTACCGTCACCATGGACTATTTGCAAGATCCAGGGCAATAACAGTCTAAATTGGCAATGTACAAGGAGAATATATTTTTTTACAAACCCAGTGAACCATAGCAGCCTGGAAAAAGGGCCAAATCAAGGGTCACATGACACTTTGCATGCAGCAGAATCACAGAAACTCAATTTTCATTATCACTAGTGGACATCATTCTGTCTCAGCCTGAAATGCTGCTGACACTCAATTACTAATAAAAGCATAGCTATTTATGATTGGTCTGAGCAGTAAACATGCACACCTTAGGATAATGTAAGTTGAAATTTTTAGCAATACTGTTACTGTTATGGTGCTTCCAGCAGCAGATTCGCTATCTAATGTGGTTCTGAAAGAGAACCATGCAGGTTCAAAATAACAATGTCTCTGGAGAAGGCATCCTCCACCACCATCATATTAATCTTACCCATACCCCCTTACAGCTGCTTACTCCTCCATAGCTGCAGACACTACTTGAGACAACCAGGTATTAAGGCGCATGTAACCTGCTCCCCTGTGAAGGTACCCAGGCCTAGCAGGCAATGGCTCCTTCAGGTCAGTGATACAGCCAACCTCAGCACCAGTTGCAGAGGAGTAAGGAGTGCATATAAAGTGAGGATATGGAAGTCAGGGATGCCCTTTCCATTGTTATTTGCCCTGCAAGGTGACAGCTCAACAAAGCATATTCTCCAAGACTTATGGCTTATCATACTTGGTATTTGACAGAACTTCATGTTATTGTCTTTCATTCATGCATTACACTTTCCAGAATCCCTTGACTGTGATCGTTTTTGCTCTTCAGTCAGATTCAGTTATACACTAGCTTAAGACTGGATTGTTTTAATGCAAAAAAGATTTTTAGATCTGATTGCGATATAAAAAAATGTAAGCACAATTACATGAATAAGTGATAAAAACCTGTAACATCAGTTACTGTAACACCAAAAAGGCACCAAAAACCTTGTGAGACCAAATAAAACAAAGCAAGGTGCAGCGCTAAAATCCGTAAGATCTCTGAGTACAATAAAGTGCAATGAAATCACCATTTATATAACATCATGAACCAGTAATAAGTTAATTATTAAACTTATTAGTTCTAAAGTGAAGATAGTGCTAAGTAAAGTGATATGTCAATCTGCATTGGCAGATATATAAAGTGACACAGTGTAAAAAATCATCCAAATAAAGTGAATATTAGTGATAATGAAGTGACAAAGTCCATATGTATATCAATAAACGTGAAGTCTCAGCTAAAGGTGATCCTCTTTATGTCTTCTGGTGATATATAAATAATAGAATTACGCACTCAGCAGATGCGCAATAACATCACGCATTTGAGAACATAATATCTCAGTGGGTCAGCTGGATCCTCTTATGGACATCTATATCCTGGTATGGACTCCCCTCTGGGTCATCAGTGGAATGCAGCACCTCTCACCTCCTCCTGTAATAGGCTCTGTGGGTGGTAAGGCTCATCAAGAGCCCCAAGAAAGGATGCCAGAATCTCTGATACTGCGTCAGAGGGTTTTATTAATCCAATCACAGGTAAGTAACAAAGTAGAAAATCACAACACTGACCATATACTTGAAGAAAGGATGGCCCCCAGACCTACAAGGGGCCTCGGCGGTGTGACGTCAGGATGCTGCGGCTCCTCTCCGACGCATTTCGTGCTCTAGCACATAGTCATAGGGGGTGTGCCTGCCTTGTTGTTTTTAAGTCCACTATGTGTTATGCTGGCCATACAAATTTGTGGATTTCAATAATTTTTTTACTACAAATGTTTCCTAGTTTCAAGTGAGCAAATCAGAGAAAGATTAAAGAAGAACAGGGGACTAAGAAAGGTAGCAATTTGACCCATCCATCCCTTTGATTGACATTGGATGGCAACAGATACAGAGAAGCGCCCCTTTTCCATTGTATGTACTCGCATGGCCTTATCAGACACCAACTACATCCTTCCTTGTGAGCTGACAGGCAGGATTAAAGTTTAAATCAATTATGGGCCAAGTGATGCAAATCATGACAATTGGTGCAAATCATGAGGATTAAGTGGCACCAAGATTGCGCCCTATTTAAATCATTAGGTCACTGGAAAAAAAAAGAAAATTCGTCTAGAGTACAACAATGTTAAACTATATATTGGTGCCACTTCCTTAATAATATATATTTATAAATAAAGAAAGACCTGAAAAGTGGGGACTTTTGAGGCACAGCATCAGTATAAAAACATTATTCATTTTATATCAAAATCCAGAATATGTTGTATTTTGATATACAATAATGTTTTTATACTGATGCTGTGCCTCAAATGTCCTCATTTTCAGGTCTTTCTCTATTTTTAAATTGTCTAGTATACAGCTGACAGTCAGAACAGGGGCAGTAAGCACACTTCTAAAACCTCAAGCTTTAATGGGATGACTTTAGCTAATAAGCGTAGCTGCTGGATCTTTGGCTCAATGGCCCTAAAACTACAACCTGCTATTGGCTGACAGAAAATAGGGTAGTCTAGTGGGTTTATGGAAGAAATAATTTTTTCTGATTAAGGCTTTATAAGATAACATTTTAATAGTAATTTTCAAACATATCCAAAGTGCCATACTGGCCAGTTCTCCCCTTTACACAGCAGTAGTCAGCAGGTTCTGGTGAGGTTTCTCTCAAATGAGCCTGCAGAGGCTTGGCAAAGTGCTGCTTGACCATTTCTCAGTCTTGGTACTGTGACACTGTAGAATGTCTCTCAGCTCAGGATCTGGCAAAGCACTTGGGGATGCAGGTCAGTTAGAGCATGACACAAATGCATTACAAATCCACTCAAAACTTAAAAAGATGTCAGTTATGTCAGGCTCTGGTGCTTTGTCAAAAGGTAATTCTAAAAGTAAAAAGGCTTCCTAGGTGTGTGCCTGATAAGTGTTAGTCTCAGTGCATCCGTCCATTTTCATTCCTGCAACTCATAGATTTAGCAACTTGATCTTTTCAAAGTAGCAATGTATCTGTCACCTTTCTCACTATTCTGGAGTGGACAACACATTTGGGAAATACTGTTAAACACTCCCCACTCTTTTCTAATGGTTCAGCTACTACATCCTAAGTTGTAAATTACTCTTCCCATCCCAGGAAAATGCTCACACATACACCGCACATATATAGTCATAGAAACTGTACTAATTTATAGAGTTGCATTCTCATTTCCTTGCATTACTTCCCAATACCAAATCTCATTTACTTTGTTATATAAATATATATATATATATATATATACACACACACACACACACTTTATATATATACTGTATATGTATGAAGAGCATGCCCAACATAACTTTCAGAATAAACATAGAGGAAACACTGACTGGGGATCACTATCAATACTTGCCGTACCCTGGGTGATTCTCATAAGGAATGAGAAAAGAGTAATGCATCATTCATGATAACCGAGCCCAACATTTGAGTTTGTAAACAGACCACACACAAACTGCACATGACCATTGTACCTATCAATAAATTTCCAGCGTACTGGAGAATTTTGTGATTGGCTCATGTACATCTTGCATTGACAAAAAGAGCAAATTGACTTCTGTAAGTGACAACTGGTGTGGTCATTTGAACACTCAGAGATGTACCCAAACATCAGCCGGGCATGGCTAGATCAAAGTATCGACAACTAGCACATATACATGCATTTTAATCCTTTCTCATCCTCCCGCTTTCACCCATGAATTTACTAAATTGTGCAAGTAAGATGGAGAGAAGAACACAAACTTTGTGCCCCATTTGTTAAATACTGCCAAGGACAATTTTACTTCATAAAAATAATAATACCTGATTGAAATTCACCATTTAAATTATACAAGCATTCAATCAGGGTCCTTTATAATCAGTATTCACAGTTTTTCATACTTTCACATGCTATCACATGCTATCAAGCAATGTCTTACTGCTGATGGTCATATGTTGTCTATCAATCTTCCTAATACCTCATATCATTTAAATTTAAATTCGCACAAAAAAACATAACTTGCTGTATTAAGCCTATTCGTATAGGTAAAATACCACTTGAACTATGTTACTATCATTGTTATTCCATTGGCCCTCATGAATCAATGTCAAGGTCAGTTTAGAATGTTTACCACTCAGAGTTGTCAGCCCTTAGAACAACACTGACTTCAATAAAGCAATGAAATAAAACTTCAATAACAAAAAAATATAAGATTCTCAATAGATGAATGTTCACCCTATGTGGGAATAATGACCATATATAGTGATGGGCTACATGTTCGAGTCGAATGTAAGTTCAATTTGAACATGGGCAGTTCGTGTGTTCACTGAACACACAAATGATCTGGGCGTTTGGCGGGCTATTCGCCCACGATGCCCCACAATGCCCTGCGCCCTGGCAGTGCATTGTGATTGGCCAAAGCATGGCACCTGACCACAGGTCAGGTGCCATGCTTTGGCTAATCACAGGACATGATGACGTCACAAAGGGGTGGAGTGATCACACCCCCTTGTGATGTCATCACCCTATTTAAGAACTGTCATCGTAGCGCAGCTGTCGGACAGCGGGAGCCAGTGTTGAGGGCAGAGCAGATTTTCTTCTTTTTTTGGGTCGGCAGTGGCAGCAGACACTGTGATTGACACTGAATCTACTTTGTGGGACTTTTTTTAATTTTTATTTTTAATAAAGGACTTGTCAAAGACTGTCTCCTGTCTTTTTTTACACTACATTTATTTTGTGAATGAGTAGCAGTACCATGTACCATATATTCATACACATGGGTGAGGCAGGATCTGGGGGCCCCCCTTGTTAAAGGGGGCTTCCAGATTCCAATAAGCCCCCCGCCCACAGACCCCCACAACCACTGGTCAGGGTTGTGGGGAAGAGGCCCTTGTCCCCATAAACATGGGGATAAGGTGCTTTGGTGTGGAGCTCCCCTGCCCCGAAGCACCCCCCTATGTTGAGGACATATGGCCTGGTTTGGTTCAGGAGGAAGGTTGCTCGCTCATCACCCCCTTTCCTGACCTGCCGGTCTGCATACTCGAATAAGGGTCTGGTATGGATTTTAGTGGGATGTTATTTTGGGCATGGGGAGTTCCCCTCAAAATCTATACCAGACCCAAAGGGCTGAAACATGAAAGAATGTTTCACTACTAAAATACCACATGACTTAATAATATAACTGGTGTTTTACTAGCTGAGCAGTATCCTACTGCATACTCAGGAATGGTAAGATACCGCTCAGTAAATTGTCCCTGTTCGAAGTTCACAGTCGAATTTTCGGTAGGTTTGAATGTTCGACCGTGAACCGAACAGTAGGATATTCAGCCCATCGCTAACCACATTAATTGGTGACATTTTTGTTTGTGAAGTGAATGAGATAAAATGAGTTGTGGTGTCTTAATAATTTCTCCATTTTAGTGAATCAAACCCTTTAGCAAACTCTGGAAAGGATACATTTCTTGATAATCATTTTGACCTTTCCTCTGTAAATTGTACACATTGACAAATTAAACAATTTACCCATGTTTTATGATATGTACACTTTCTCAGTCTGTATATCAGGTCTTGATGATTATTGTACACAACCATTAATTATCAATTACTACAATGAAGTTGACAGATTTTTAAAAAGTTCCCATAATTCGACAGACCAAAATATCTGTCAAGCTGACGTCAGTGCACTGTTTAATTGAGCAACTGTGTGGCAAATGAGGTTTAATGTTGATAAATGTAAAGTTATGCACTTGGGGCTAAGAATATGTACGTATCTTACATACTCGGGGGAGTGCAACTGGGGAAATCAATAGTGGAGAAGGATCTGGGAGTTCTGGTAGATCATAAGCTTAAAAATGCTATGCAATGTCAAGCTGCCATTTCCAGAGAGCAGAATCCTTTCTTGTATTAAGAGAGGAATGGACTCCAGAGAGATACTGTATAAATTTACCCTGTACAAATCATTAGTAATACCTCATCTGGAAAATGCAGTTCAGTTTTGGGCACCAATTCACTAAAATAACATTGGGGAAATGGAGAAAGTACAAAGAAGGGCAATCAAACTGATAAGAGGCATGGTGGAGATCAGCTATGAGAAAAGATTAGAGGAACTGAATTTATTCTCTCTTGAGAAGATAAAGGGGGATATGATCAACATGTATAAATACATAGGTGGCCAATATTGTGAACTCAGTGTAGAGTTATTCACTTTATGGTCATCACAGAGGACACGGGGATGCTCTTTACGTCTGGAGGAAATACGGAAAAGGCTTATTCACCGTAAGAGCAAAGAAAATGTTGAATAGACTCCTTCAAGAGCTGGTTCTGGGCAGCTCAGTAGATTGTCTTAAAAAAGGCCTGGATTATTTTCTAAATGTACATATAACTGGATACTAATATTTATAGGTAAAGTTGATCCAGAGAATATCAGTTTGCCTCTTGGGGAATCAGGAAGGAATTTTTTCCCTGCTGGAGCAAATTGGATCAAGCTTTTTTGGCCTTTTATTGGCTTGATCCCTCCCCTGGATCAACTGTGTGTATAGGATTGTGTATATAGGATTGTATAATTTTGTTTCCCCCTTTTTAAATGTTGAACTATGGACTTGTGTCTTTTTTTAAACTAGACTATGTAATTTTGTAACTATGTAAAACAAGGAAATATTCCACATTTGCACACACAATCGTGTCAGGCCTTTCATAAACACAGAACATGGCGTCACTGAGGGATCTCAGCCAATCTTTCCCCACTTGGGGAACACACATGTGTGTGCTGTGTATTTGTCATGAGGCCACTCTGTACTCACTCTGCTGCTAGACCTGCAAAGGGCATAACAGATTTTTTGCATTCAATCCCTAAACACTCTCTTCAGCAATCTTATCAGATGTGACAGACCTTGGGAAAATTCAAGCACAACAGGAGGTACAGGTGGACCGGAGCCCCACAAAGCACTTCCTAGAGATGCCACCCAGATATGATTCCAATCTGGGGCCACTGTGTACCCTTATAGAACTTCCCAATCAAGCACTGCACACATTGAACAAATAACAATCGTGTCCAACTGTGACGCCCTTGCATTCTAGCTGAAGCTATTTGTGGCTGGATTCACAATTTTATGCATTCAAGCCTTGAAATAAGACTTTATATTTCACACAATCTAAACTAACTTTCATACACATTCAGGGAATTAGTAAAAACAAAGAAACAAAACATTTGTCCACCGTCAAGAGACTGAGCCACTTGTCACACCAACGGATCATCCCAAAGAGACTTGGTAAGGAGAGACTTAAAGGTAAAAACCACATTTGGCACCATTCTTCTTAGCCTGTCCTGCAAATCTCCCTGTTCTGGACTGACCAGAAAGTAATATAAGTGCCCAAGCATTCTCCACCAAAACTGTTGTGGAATTTAGTCACACCACTCATCTCAGGCTGAACAAAAGGAAGTGTTTATTGACACATACACGTGCATGGACCAGTCCTCCAGGGGAGAACTGGCCCTGTTACTCTTTTACAATGGTTATTTATACTGTGTAAGAGGCACAAACATGGTTGGTCAACATTGTTAGAAGCTAGCAGCTTGTCGCCATATCTAATTTGGAATACATTACAAAGTATGGCATGTCACAGTCTAAATAGATGACAAACAAGGTGCAGGGCAACCATTGACATATGTTTCCAGGTGGTCATGTCATAAAACATTCTTAGCTTGCTTGTTTTAGCTACCTAAAAGTTTCTGAGACGTTCACGACACATGTTTGAACCATAATGTATTAAGTCAGAGTTATAGTATAGTTATGTATCTATTTGATATTTAAGGCCTACTTCCTTGAAAACGGAAAGGAAAAACATTAGCTTTGTAATGTTACCCTCAGGGGCGGACTGACAACTCATGGGGCCCCCGGGAAATAGGGGATCATGGGGTCCCTGTGTCCTTGCGCAAACTCAAAAAAGCCTATGAAAAAGGTACCAGGGGCATTTCATGGGGCCCCCTACTGCCCCCGGGCCCTCGGGCAGTGCCCGAGTTTCCAAATGGTCAGTCCGCCACTGCTTACCCTCCAATTGTATGCATAATAGTTAGATAACTAGATAGATAGATAGATAGATAGATAGATAGAAAGAACGATAGATATTACTATTGTCATACAATACAAATCTATTTATTTCCTGCATAAATTATAATAAAATACATTATCATGAAAACTTTATTTTAGAGGACAACATGTTCTTATAATTCATTATCTGCAGATGCTGTGAAATCATCAAATCTCCCATCAGTCTCCATAATGCAGCATCAAGATAGCATGTATTGGATAATAAATGAAATCTATGTTCTTGTACTTTGTGATTACTGTCTTCTACACAAAATTGTCCTTCTTAGCCTAAATTTATTATAGCATTAGATGTTTCTGCTTTGGGGATTTACTCTGCTTATTTTCATTGCTTGCATTTTTTTTTATATAAAACACATTAGAACTTCTGCATCACTTGTATACTTAGAGGAAACTCAGAAGCATTGTTCAGTTCTAATGGTGGGTTTAGGTCCTCAAAACAATTCTGATAATTCACACTGTCATGTCAATGAGAACTCACCAGCAACAGTATCACTAAAGTCAGCATTCACCTACTCCTATCATCAAGGCAGTATTTAGGTAGGAGCAGGTGAATATTCTGTTTGCTGTCTTTGCAATTCATTCCCCAGTGAGTTGTTGCAGGAATAGGCTCTCCCGTGTGACAATAGCAGTATTGGTTAGACTTGTAATGATTGCCATATGAGGGAAGCTATTATTTATTATTTATAATTTCCACTGTTTTTAAAAGCAACCCTTTCTTTACTACAATACAACTAAAGTTACACCTGGAATACAATGCTTGCACTCTCAAGGAGACACTATGTACATTTTATTATTCTCACAAGCAAATCAGAATCCACAAACGCAGGGCTCTAAAATCTATATAGACAATATTGAAATTTTGGCACCAACTTCAACAGCTTCTATTGGCTCTTCAAATTGATTTGTGACCTCCTCATCCAGAAGTAGTTAAAAGGGCGTAGGAAGGGAATGGCCAGACAAAATTTGAGGTTGCTCTGGTCTTTAGGGTTCTTGTGGCAAAAGGGTACCTGCATTTAATTTCAGTTACCACAAAAGATATACTAGAATGAGGGAAGAGTTACCTAAAATGTAATGCTTATAGAATACATGATAGTGTAGCATGTAAGCCATCCATCAGTACATAAAGTTTGAGTTTGGTGATATCCCTTATTGGCTGAATCTAAAGCTATCTAGGCAACATTTGAGTGCACTGCTACAAAAAAATGTTCACAAGCATGCATAGTCGCTTGTGATTTTCCAATATTGACCACTTTTTTTGCAATTGATAATTCAGTTTAATAAAGGGGTGTAGAGTTCAAAATATTGTTCCATATGTAAGATTGCATATTGAAATATAGATGTGTGATTAATCTCTTGAATGATGAATTCCACTCAAAAGAGTGGAAAACCAATTGCTTCTACTGTTTGTGTTGGAACTCGTTTGGAGCACTTTATTAAAGTTATTGATTGCCAGTACAAAAATCTTTGAAAATCACATGAGATTATGCACAGTTGTGAACATAAAAATAATATGGTTACACAATTTTTCAGTTGTGCAGTCAGAAGGCACCAACATAGCTCTAGCCTTAGCCAATAAAGAGTATCCCAAAATTCAAACTTTCTACACTGATGGTTGTTAAAGGTGGCAGCTTTCAAAACACACATTTGATGAAGAATCCTTTTAAAAGCTAGCATCTTTAATAACTTAATTTAGCCAATGAAGGGTATCATTTAAACTCCAAAATTCTAATAAATAAAGTTAAGAACCTCTATATTTACCCTCCTCCTTCTGTTGATCATTATTCTTGGACTGTCATCAAGCATTCAGCATCAAAAAGTATCTTCCCCTCCTCTAAAGCTGTTGTCCTTGTCATTTCTTTCTGGTATCTACACGGTTTGCCATACACAGCAGATTAATAGGGAAAACAAAACAAAGTGAAAACTTGACTGCTTAATTTTATTCAAGTAGGACTCCATTTGGCAGGTTTTAGAAATGGCTTGGGGATAACTTGATGAAATCATTTTGAATTGGCAACTAATGGATAGCTTCACTGATAGCTCTTTTATAGCTCTGTGCATCTGGAAGAAAAATCAACAACAAAGGGATCTCAAATGTGTTTATTATTACTTTGACTTTGTTTAGCAGATGTTTTTGGTGCCATGGTAACCTGCCTAATCTATCCCTGTGTAATGTGGTATTCACTTAATATACTGATTACCACTATAACACACTAAATTGACTGAACTTTATATCTTACAGAGTTGAGCAGTTTAGAAAGGTTCAATACAAAATACCATTTACCTATGTTTAGTAGATGAGTAGATGAGAGAGCCTGAGATGTTCCATTTATTTACGATAAGTTACTAAAATTGTAAAAGTTAAGGTAGAGATAGATTCAAGTTTAATGAAATTTAGTTTTTTACAGCACACAAAATCATAAACAACTGTCATTCTTGGAAAAGTAAAATACATGTTTTCACCTGTTTTTTATTCTTTGTTACATCTCAGTGCTGCTGATCTCCTGCACTCAGGGAAGGATTCTTGATGGTGGCTATGTAGGGCCATGTTTGTGCAATGTGTGTTTCCAGAAAACTATATCACAGGGTGAAAACACAGAAGAAACATTGGTAGACATGAACATAGTGTTCTCAACCCACCATAGCAAAAAGTGCCTAAACAAGGTGCTCCACCCACCTTTCTTTCCCAGGTCTGAGTGGACAAACCTACAAATAATAATGCTCACAGGGCAAGAATATGCAGGGCCATTGCCAGAAGCCTGGGAGAATGTGGGTACTTGTCCTGTGGCTTTCAAGGGGGCAGGGTCACATGGCAGGAAACAAGGTATGGTGAACAAATGGTCATTTAAAGAAACATTATATGATAGGTTTTTTTACATCTTCATCTAAGCTGACTGGTGCAAAGTTAGGTGGGTGTTCTGGCTACTACTAAACATATAAAAAAAGCAAAATTATATAGAGATGGAAGGAAATAAACACACCACTAGCACAAAATCATAAAAAAGTAATTGTCAGACGAAAGGCGAAATGTGCCCTGGCGCATAATTATGCCCAGACAGAGAATTTCTGTTAGCCGGACACCACTAGATTGGCACCTTGTGGGCTATTTACCCACAATACAAAAAACAAGATATACCTGTGCTCAAATCCCAATAGCTAGTACATGCATTTATCCATCAGATATTTGGTTCACACATATTGCAATACATGTTTAAGCTGGCCAACTGCGTCAAAGCAATCCCTCTAAGGCCAGTCCTACTCTGCTCTGCCTAGGCAAATGCTACTGTGCACACAATGCCAATATAGGGGAAAAGACAAAGTGGGGAAGAGCTACCAGGTTTAGGTCTGGCTACTGACCCACAATACAACAAACAAGATATACCTGTGCTCAAATCCCAACAGCTAGTGCATGCATTTATCCATCAGGTGCTAAAGGGGTGTAACCACATATTAACACTAGAAATTCTGAAGGACTCTCTGCACACTGGTATATACCTTTTCCAGCAGACTTTGCAATAAAGAATAGGGATATTTGGTTCACACATATTGCAGTACATGTTTAAGCTGGCCAACTGCATCAAAGCTATTGGGATTTAAGCACAAGTATATTTTGTTTGTTTTATTGTGGGTCAGTAGCTAGACCTAAACCTGGTAGCTCTCCCCCACTTTGTCTTTTCCCCTATATTGGCATTGTGTCCACAGTAGCATTTAAGTAGGCAGAACAGAGTAGGACTGACCATAGAGGGATTACTTTGACACAGTTGGCCATCATAAACATGTATTGCAATATGTGTGAACCAAATATCCCTACTCTTTATTGCAAAGTCTGCTGGAAAGGGTATATACCAGTGTGCAGAGGGTCCTTCAGAATTTCTTGTGGGCTATTTAAACACCTCTGCTGCACTAGGACCTTGCCTTATGGTCTACAGCGTTCTGCTACCTGTTCCTGTGCTTGATCTCCTGTTGCAGGCTTGATCTGCCTGACCACAACTGAACTCTGCCTGAACCGGCTCTTGGCTTGCTCTTTGACCAACTCCAGCCTGAACCTGATTACACGTCTGCCTGCTGCTCTGTTCCTGACATGCCTGCTAGTGACCAACTCCACTTGCTCGACCCACTCTGTGTCCAGCCTGTGCTAGTCATCCTTACTCTTGCAGTCTGCCAAGCACCTCCTGTCCTCAACCTGCCAGTGCTGCTGCCTGTCTGTGACCTACCAGCCTGCCAAGTGCCTGCTGCTTGTGACCTGCCAGCCTGCCAAGTGCCTGCTACCTGTCTACCAGCCTGATGTACCTGCTGCCCTGTGTCACAATTCAGCCTGCATCTGAGTGCACATAGACTTCTCATCTGCAGCCAGCATTGTCAGAACTGCCAGCCACTTCAGGCTCTCTTGCCTCCTGTTACTTTACCAGGGGTACTGACTTGGAGGTGTAAGAGATTGCCTTCCTCTCCATGTTAGGCTCCATGAACAGGTACATAACAGTAATACATTTATTTAGTGATCAAAAATTACACTTATAATTAACCTGAGAGCAACTTCCTAACCACCCCACACATAACAATGCTTGCATATAAAACCATTAAAAACATGATCCTGCAATCATTATAATATCATGAATTCATAAACTTCCACAAGAGGAAAGCTCCATTTTAACATTTACAGCATAGTGAAATCCCTTTATAAAAATAATGAATAGATGTACCATAACCATCAAGACATAATCCACTACAGCCTGCTCATTTGAACTATGCTATTCATCTTAAGACTTAAAGGAGAAGTACAGCCAAAGCTCTTTCAGCTGTACTTCTTCTGTGGATCACAGGAGTGCAGTTCGTTCTGCACTTCTGTGACCTGTTTTCAGCTGACAGTGGGCTGAAGCCCGCTGATGGCTGATGTCACTCAGCCAGTCCAGACTGGGAAAGATCCTGACTTCAAAGATGGGATACACCCCAGAGTCTGGAGTGGCACCTGGCTCATCCTCTCAGTGATCTGCTGAGAATCTGAGCCAGTTGCTCCCTCCCCCTCCACAGCCCAGTGCTCCAGTGAATGCTGGGGGGGGCTGAGCAGAGAGCGGTGACTGACAGTCACCGCTCTCTGCGCAGAGTGGCTGTGAGAACTGCGGCTGAGTTCTTACCCTTGGAGCAGGTAGGACCAATGCTGCATCCACCTATGTAAGTATGATTTTTTAAAAAGAGAACCTAATGTGTATGTAAACTTTAACAAGGAAGTTCTCTTATTTGCTCCCTTTTGGTATGCTAAATACACAATTGATTCTTTTTCTTATATCTGTTTGATAAATACAAGAAATATATGTGATTTTGCCAGCTGATCATTTCCTGTTTTCTTCTTAAGTTCAAGGAGGGGTTATAGAGATGAGGAGGGGGAGAAATATAAGGCAAGATCTGTGTTCTTTTAATGCATCAGAAATTAAGCAGACAGGGCTGACACCATGGGGTTGATTTACTAAAACTGGAAAGTGCAAACTCTGGTGCAAATCTGCACAGAAACCAGCTTCCAGGTTTTTTGGTCAAAGCTTAATTGAACAAGCTGAAGTTAGAAGCTGATTTGTTATCATGCAAAGCTGCACCAGAGTTTGCACTTTCCAGCTTTAGTAAATAAACCCCAGTGCTTTGGAATTCAAAGTGAATAGAATACATTGTGCTATCCTATAATAGAGGTAGAATAAATAAAAGTAGAAGCACACTATATTTCTAGCACATCAACAGTTGTTTTTCTAAACTTGCAGCACATTCATACGGGTAAAACATAGGGAAATGTGTATGTATTCCAGATATGTACTAATTATTTTTGTTTACATTGACATATGGTTTAAAGTAAATAGCTCCTTTACATTAAGAACTCCCATATCCATGTCATTTCCTTTTTTGTAACAATATTGTTCTAACCAACCACTTAGTATCATCATACTGTTTATTGACTCAAATGCTATCCATATATCTTAGGTAACATTTGAATCAGCTGTATCATTTTTGAAAACTTTCTTGTATATAACTAAGTTTATATGGGTTTTTCAATTGGGCAGCTTTCATGTAAGAAATTAAAATACATAACATATACAGCGATAACAATGTAATTTAAAAATAACCAAAACCCAGCTCCAGCCAAAACTTTATTGAGAGATTTACCCTCACATCCTGTCCTAGTGACACAGGAATAAGAAATGAGAGGTACTGGAAGAAATGATCTAAATCCTCCCCAATCTACTAAATAAACGTGACTGTTGCTGTCTCGATCCCTATCATAATGATTTCCCATAACTTTCTGTGACACCCTTCCCAATGGGGAAGAGCAATAAGAGCATAAGGTTCTAAATGTTTCCCTTATGTTTCAAATTAAAAATAAAGTGTTGGCTGAAGGTGGACCTTAACTACTTCCCATGTGTTAGAACTATGGAATAAAAGACATTTTATGTACAAATATAAAGGACACTTTGGCATTCGTTAGTCTTTATTTAAAGAACACTTGTGCTAAGAGCAGGGGCGGACTGACCATTTGGAAACTCGGGCACTGCCCGAGGGCCCGGGGTCAGTAGGGGGCCCCATGAGATGCCCCTGGTACCTTTTTCATAGGCTTTTTTGAGTTTGGGCAAGGACACAGGGGCCCCATGATCCCCTATTGCCCGGGGGCCCCATGAGTTGTCATTCCGCCCCTGGCTAAGAGAAACACAAAGGTTGCTATTGTATCTCAGGAAAATGTTAGCTGCCTGGCTGTCTTTTTGCCCCAATGCTGTATCACTTTCTAAGTCATTGACATGGAAAAATATGCAGATAAAAGGTTCTAAGTTCACTCTAATGTTGCTTATTACTTGTTAGCAAGCAAGCCCGTGGTTAAACTTAAAGTAGTGAACAAGAATTTCAGACAACTAACAGCATTAGCTGACACCGCACACTTTTAGCTATAGGATCTGTGCAGCTCTACCAGTGCTTACCATGGACAACCTGTGCTACCTTCATCAGAAGACTAATGGTCTCATAAACCTTAACTTTTACTCTGTGGATGGGACTAGATGTCTATAACTGTGTAAATAGATTCCACTTAACATTTTTAGTCACAATTTGCATAGCTGCTTTGTAAGTGTTTGGTGCTCTAGAGGTATACTATGTACTGGCAGTGCATGTGCTTCACATGTTAATTTATTACTTACCATAAGCTACCATAAATAATATACTTATTACAGGCTCCCTAAAAAAAAAATCATACCCCACAATTTGTTGTGTTAAGTTAAAACTTAAAAAAGGTCCTTGCTAAAATGTTCTGTTGCACTATACACTCTATACACATGCTTAGAAAATGTTTTATGTATACAATACAGGAATCCCTGTCTGCTTTCTCATGTGCTGAGAGTAAAGTTTTACAAAAACTAGAATTATTTTTATCCATGCAGTGTTTATGTACCATACCAAAAGTAAATTTAAATGTTCAAATGTCCAGTCAATTTTCTCTGCAGCTTTTACTTCTTTCATTGAATGTGATATGATGTGACATTTGTCAACATGTGACATAATATGATATTACCCTTCTGAAGAAAAAGACGAGTGGTCATTCCCAAGTTCAATGCAAAAGGATCAGTACATTAACTTTACTGGTCAGTAAAAACCACCACACTAGAAAAAAAACACATATTAAACCATACTTTAATGTATGTAATATAAAGTTAATGCCAGAAAATTCAGGTAAGGGAGATAGAGATAGATAGATAGATAGATAGATAGATAGATAGATAGATAGATAGACAGATAGATAGAAAGAAAAGAGTTTATTTACTAAAACTCAAGAGTGCAACATCTGGTACACCTCTGTATAGAAACCAATCAGCTTCCAGGTTTTATTATCAAAGCCTAATGAACAAGCTGAAGTTAGAAGCTGATTGGCTCCCCATGCAAAGCTGCACCAGATTCTGAGTGCACCAGTTTTAGTAAATCTCCCGAAAGAGCGCTATAAACAGGAAGGATGAAGGTAGAAGATCTGCCATTGTTGGTTGGATCAATAGATCACTTCTAGATTGTTTAATCTGATGAGTATTTCTGTTGCTAAGAATAGCTTATATCCTTTTTGCTGTGAGTTTCTAAACCAAAATGTTCACACTCTACTTTTCATGTTCTAAGTTTTAAATGATTTATTTAAAAAGAAAGAAAATGTTTTTCACCGGGACAGGAACTACAAAGTACAGTAGCTGCCTCCATGGTGATCAGGTAAGTTAAACATAACCCCTACCACCACATTTCCAACACTATTGGAGATACTAAAGATACAGAAGAGCCTGGAGCATATCAGCAGCCTGCTTATGTTTTAAAAGGGGCTCCAGTTTTTTTAATCCTACCTCCTAAAGCACCTGCTTAAACTAATTGTGAACCTACAATGTTATAGACACTTTCTAATCAAATTGTAACTATGCAGGAACCATAACTGTTGTGCTTAGTAAAAAGTTCTGTCATGTGGCCATGCTTCTCTCCTTCCTGTCTGGAACAGACACACATTGATCTGAGATTTACATAAATCAAAGTAGGAAAACAGCCCTAAAACTCATTCTGATGACTAGACTAAGTCCATGGAAAGGTCTGCATTTGAAGCTAAATCTCAATATATATATAACTATTAATCTCCAACACGGAAAGGTTTCTTCACAGTGAGAGCTGTGAAAATGTGGAATAGACTCCCCCAAAAGTTGGTTCTGGCTAGCTCAGTGGATTGCTTTAAAAAAAGCTTGGGTTCTTTCTTAGATACACAGAATATAACTGGATACTAGCATTTATAGGTAAAGTTGATCCAGGAAATATCCAATTGCCTCACGGGGGATCAGAAAGGAATTTTTTTCCCCTGCAGGAGCAAATTGGATCATGCTTTGCTGGGTTTTTTTGCCTTCCTCTGGATCAACTGTGGGCATAGGATTATAACTTTTTTTTTTCTTTTCAATGGTTGAACTGGATGGAGTTTTGTCTTTTTTTCAGCCATACTAACTATGTAAATATATATATATATATATGGCGTTCAAGTCAAACCAGAACTTTTCATTTTGCAGGTATAAAAAGGGATGCTAGCATGGCAGTTTTTTTAATCCTACCTCTTAAAGCACCTGGCAAGTGTGTTCTATTACTGATAGGCAGCACACATATCGTAGGCCAGTCCAGAGACCTGAGTTAATCAAGTTGGCAGACAAAAGTTTTAGTGCACGCATGGAACTGCATGTGGTGATGAAGTTGTGAACGAAGGTATAAAACCCATGGATATCTGCAGAAGACTTCAAGCACAGTACGGAAATGAGCCGCTAAGACGTAGTAAGACATTTGAATGGTGTAAATGTTTTAAAGATGGCCATACGTCCATCAGTGACAATTCTGGCTGTGGTGGTTCCCAGCCCACAGCAGTCATTCCTGTGAACATTCAGCAAGTGGAACTCCTGCTCCTAGACCAGGGGTGGGCAAACTTTTTGACTTGAGGGCCGCAATGGGTTCATATATTTGACCCGGGGGCCGGACCAAGAGTAGATGAATGATGTGTATGTGTCATCCATAGTAAGTATAGTAATATTCCCCCATAGTAAGCATAGTAATTAATCCCCCATATAGTAATTCATCCCCCATAGTAATTCATCCCCCATAGTAATTCATCCCCCATAGTAATTCATCCCCCCTATAGTAATTCATCCCCCATATAGTAATTCATCCCCCATAGTAATTCATCCCCCCTATAGTAATTCATCCCCCATAGTAATTCATCCCCCATATAGTAATTCATCCCCCATAGTAATTCATCCCCATATAGTAATTCATCCCCCATATAGTAATTCATCCCCCATATAGTAATTAATCCCCCATATAGTAATTCATCCCCCATAGTAATTCATCCCCCATAGTAATTCATCCCCCATAGTAATTCATCCCCCATATAGTAATTCATCCCCCATAGTAATTCATCCCCCATATAGTAATTCATCCCCCATAGTAATTCATCCCCCATAAAGTAATTCATCCCCAATATAGTAATTCATCCCCCATAGTAATTAATCCCTCATATAGTAATTCATCCCCCATAGTAATTCATCCCTTATAGTAATTCATCCCCCATATAGTAATTCATCCCCCATAGTAATTCATCCCCCATAGTAATTCATCCCCCATAGTAATTCATCCCCCATATAGTAATTCATCCCCCATAGTAATTCATCCCCCATAGTAATTCATCCCCCATATAGTAATTCATCCCCCATATAGTAATTCATCCCCCATATAGTAATTCATCCCCCATAGTAATTCATCCCCCTTAATAATTCATCTCCCATAGTAATTAATCCCCAATAGTAATTCATCCCCCATATAGTAATTCATCCCCCATAGTAATTCATCCCCCATATAGTAATTCATCCCCCATAGTAATTCATTCCCCATATTAAGTCCCCAAGTCCCCCCTGTGTCAATTCACTTACCTTTGCTCCGCGCGTTCCTCTCGCCGTCTTCCCGCGCCGTTCCGGTGTAGCATGAAAATCTGTCTCCTATGAGGATCTGTCCCCCTCGACGTATCTGCGCATGTGCCAGTTTCAGGCATTAGCAGCCGATCGGCAATCTCCGGCACATGCGCAGATACGTCGAGGGGGACAGATCCTCATAGGAGACAGATTTTCATGCTACACCAGTCTTCAGGGCGGACTGTGAGAGGAGCCTAGCTCCGCGGGCCGGATTAAAAGGTCCGCCGGGCCATATACGGCCCGCGGGCCGTAGTTTGCCCATTGCTGTCCTAGACTCGGCGCATAACATGTTGTGAAATTGCACAATAGACAAATCTTCCTGTGGGAACGGTGAACACAATGATGATGAAGTGAAGCAGGTTGTCCTAGGATGGTTCAGGTGCACAGACAAATCCTTCTATGGCAAAGATTTCCAGGAATTCGTTAAACACTGGGATAAGTGTATAAATGTAGCAGGGGAATATGTTGGAAAATACATGCAGTATCCACTCCTTGAAATGTGTTCTTTTATTATAATAACTCAAAAGTCCCATTTTGACTTGAATATATATATATATATATATATATATATATATATATATATATATATATGTTGTTCTGTTTTTAAGAATTCATCCATATTCTGATACATACAATCTCTTGTCAGGGGATTCCAATATGCCATCCTTCAATGATTCAATGATTCCACCATCTCTTTACCATGAATGGTGGAGTAAGCATTCCAATAACTCACCCTTCAATGAGTCTACAATCCCTTCTCAGTGTGTATTGGAGTAAGCATTCCATATGTCACCCCTTAATCAGTCCACAACTTCTTTTGGAAGTCCATGGGCTCTGAGTCAGCATCTTCTACTACTGTCAACGGGCATCATACATACTTGAAGTGATAACTGAGATAAAAATTCAGGCTGTACATTCTGTGTGATCACTGTGCTGTATTCTTTTAGTTCAAAAGCTTAGAAAATATGGTTTGAGGTATGATAACTTTTGAATGAGGTATCTCCCAGAAAGGAGAACACACATAATTAATTCAGAAGTAAAAGTACTATAAAATGCATATTTCAGTAGTACTGTTTCCATCGGAGTGTCTGTTCTGCAGCAAGCTGTTCCAAACAGTATAAAATAATACATGTGGCGGTGCACATAGAAGATGAAAGGATTAATGAACAGGATCACATGGGAACATTAGTGGAATATTGTGGTCTCACTCTAAAATAGGAAACATTACGTTGTAATAAAATGTAATTGTTTGTCCTTACTGAACTCTTCTTCCCATTTCCAAAACTGCGTTTACAACAAAACAAGAATACACTTTTGTATTTGTAGGATGCACATTATCTCACAGCATTTAAAAGATATATTTTGGTTATGCATTTTTTCAGGTAGCCTATGTTTGTTGTAAAAGTAATCATCCCTTAACTTTTTGAGGTTGCTAACATGCAACAAGCACATAGATAAGGAAAGTTGAAATAAATTCAGAGCAACTAATCTTCACATGTCTTCTGGGCCGATACCCTAGAGTCAGTGATGTATTTAGGTTTTGCGTTGCCCTAGGCAACACAAAAGTCACCCCCCTGCAGAGAGAGCCTGACATTGACCAACAACACCCCTGCCCACCACCCGAGAGAGCCTTCCACTACCACTGCCCCCATACACCAGCCACCATCCCCCATGGCGAGAGAGAGAAAGACACTCACCTTCACAGCTCCAGCCATCCCCGGGAACGACAGTCAGTCTGTGCAAACGTCATGAAACCCACAGACTCTCTCGGAAATCCACCAGGTCCCCATGCCATGTGTGTCCCATTTTCCATCCCTTCGAGGGGCAGTGCTGCCCCCCCCCCCTGAGAAATGCCACCCTAGGCAAATGCCTTGTTTGCCTTGTGGTAAATACACCCCTGCTCAGAGTATTGAAACAAATAATCTAGCATAACAGTCAGGAAAGTAGCATTTTCATATAGGAAAGTCAGCAAAGGCAGCCTCCATACTTTCATAAAATATACAATATGACTAGAAGTGGTTCAGTACCTCTCCAAATGATTGTTCAAATGAACAAATCCTGATACATGAAGGCATGGTCTGATGAGTATGGTCTGGGAGAACTCAAGTGACCTGCATAGAGCTGTGACCTCAATGTTACTCAACACGTTTGGGATCAATTGGAGCACTGATTGCAAGCCAGGTCTTTCAGTTAACATAGCCCTTTAACTCAAACATGCTCTGTTGGCTAAATGGGCACAAAATCCCACAGATATACTCAGAAATCATGTACAAACCTCTCCCAGAGGAATCGAGGTTGTTATAGTCACAAAGGGGTGGGGAATGGCAACTACACATTAAAGACATTGATCCACAAAGCTATAAACTGAAGAATATGGCAGACAGCAAGAAGCTGCAGAGTTTGTTGAGTGACACCCTACACTAAAATATCAGAGATAGTATGGTAACATTATATTTATGTTAAAATTCAAAAATTATATATTTATTGTTTAATAAACAGTGCAAAATATTTGCAGGTTTAAATTAAAGTGTTTGTAAAGGCATTTTTGTTTAATTAAATTAATAAACATGTTATACGTATTATACATGTTATACTTACCTGGTCTGTGCAATGGTATTTGGCTCAAAATTCCCCTTCTGACACAAATCTTGGCTACTCCTTTTCTGTGTCCACCCCCATAGCAATCCACTTGCTACGGGTGCAGACGTGCAGACACGCTCCTGGGCCAGGCTGTGTGTGTCCATAGAAACACTGCCCTCCACTCTCTGCTCACACAATTTGACTGACAACAGCAGGAGCCAATGGCTTTGGAACCACTTTAAAAATGCACTAACCAACAGCATTGAATTACAATATACAGTATGTTAATGAAGTCATACCAGTACGAAGTTGATTCTGATTGGCTGTTTTAGTTACTGCATTGTTATCTGCATTGTTATTAATTGAATTGTTATTAACCAATTGCCTACAGGGTACCTTCAGCCCCTTCCTGCCCAGGTCAACTTTCAGCTTTCAGCGCTGTTGCACTTTGAATGACAATTGTGTGGTCATGCAACACTTCATCCATATGAAATGTTTATAATTTTTTTTCACACAAATAGAGCTTTCTTTTGTTGGTATTTAATCACCACTGGGTGCTTTATTTTTTGCTAAACAAAACGTTTTGCAAACAGGAAATTGATAAGGCTGCACTGATGGACAGCAGTGATGGGCACTGATAGGCAGCACTGATGGACAGTGATAGGCGACACTGATAGGCAGCACTGATGGGCACTGATGAGTTGGCACTGATAGGCAACACTTATGGGCACTGAGAGGCTGCATTGATGAGGCAGCACAAATGAGGCAGCACTGGTTCATATTGACGAGGAGACACTGATGAGGTGGCACTAATGGGCACTCATAGGCACTGATGGGCTGATAGATCGCACTTATGGACACTAATAGGCACCATTGAAGGGCACTGACTGGCGGAACTGATATGCAAAGATTGGCAGCACTGATGGGAACAGATTGGCAACACTGCCGGGCACAGATTTGCTGCACTGCTGGGCACAGTTTGGCAGCTCTGATGGGCACTTTTGGGGCTGCACTGATAATGTCTCCTTTCAGTCCTGCCAATTATCGTCAGTACTTTCCTTACACTATGACAACGTGATGAAAGTACTGCCGATGACCGACAAGTGTATTTACATGGTGATCAGCTCTGATTGAACACAGCTGATCAGCTGGTAAAAGGACACAGCAATTACAGAGAGCGCCGGGTGTGTGCCGCTGGGGGTGCGCGAGGGGGGGGGGTGGGCGCGTTCTATGAGGATGTCATGTGACGCCCTCCCAGAACTGGATGACTGTGCTGTAGCTGTCATTCGGCTATAGCCCGGTCAGGAAGAGGTTCAACAGAACCTCTCAGAAATCTGAGAAATTGCTTCATAATTTTACAGACACAGTTTTATAGTGCCTTTTTAAGATGAATTACATGCATTATGATCAATGGCACAACTGAACTGTGTGATGACATGATCTCGTGCAGAAGAAGGAAAATGATCTCCTTTTCTACCATATTGGTAACAAATGTTTAAAGATAAATAAGTACCAAACAGTAGTTACCATAAAGTTGTAACATATAGAAAAAATTCCTCTGGCAGCATTGTTGGAGCATTTGTTTCTATGTAAATACAGACTTTCTGAAACTTGCTGTGTGCTTAGACTTAGACAAGCACAAAGAGCATTGATGCCTGACATTAGATATAGGTAGATAACAAATGCTGTCATGTGTCCATGTCCCAAAACTATTTTAGGGACATGGAGAGGGGGACTGAAAAAAAAACACAGGTGCAGTTTCCTGCTTTAGTCCTGGTTTACACTACAATGCAGTGTGGGAAACATGCGAACATGCATTCAACATGCACTGCCCTTGAGATCTGCAGAGGGTGTCAATGTAATGTTAACGACACCCCAATTGCAGGTTGCAAACACAAAATAACCATTAGATCCAGTTGCAGCGCATTCTAAAATTGGTGCATGCATGACTTTGGTGTGATGTGGTACATTTTGAGCCCATTCAAAATGAATGAGCTCAAATTTCATAGCACTGAATCACATGTGAATTGCACAGATATGTGGTGCACATTCCTGTGCAATACATATGCAATTCATAGTGTGAGCCAGGGCTTATGTTGCCTACAATTCTGTAGTTTGCTGATCTACGTATATGATTTTCATCACTACAAGTTTACTTTAAACAAATTGGGCTGTGAAGCCAAATCAAGTTGGCTGAGCTGAAGATAAAACAAATATCTCATCATTTCTCAGTTTAAATTAATCTTATATAATTTTCTATGTGATTTTTATCCTTGGGTTTCTATACCTAAATGGCTGCTGAGGGTATATACAGTGGGTCTGTATTATTTATTACAGGTACTTATATAGCGCCGTCAATTTATGCAGTGATTTTACATACATATTGTACATTCACATCCAGGGGCGGACTGACAACTCATGGGACCCCCGGGCAATAGGGGATCATGGGGCCCCTGTGTCCTTGCCCAAACTCAAAAAAGCCTATGAAAAAGGTACCAGGGGCATCTCATGGGGCCCCTACTGACCCCGGGCAATCGGGCAGTGCCCAAGTTTCCAAATGTTCAGTCCGTCCTTGTTCACATCAGTCCCTAACCCTCAGTGTACAATCTAAGGTCCCTAATTTTCATTCATACATGCACATACTAGGGCCAATTGAGACAGGATCCAATTAACCTACCAGCATGTCTTTGGAGTGTGGGAGGAAACCGGAGTACCTAGAGGAAACCCATGCAGGCACAGGAAGAACATGCAAACTCCAGGCAGGTGGTACTGTGGTTGGGATTTGAACTGACAACCCTAGTACTGCCAGGTGGAAGTGCTAACCATTCAGCCACTGTGCTGTAGAAGATATCATGTTGGTTTAGTTAATAGCAGGGGCGGACTGACCATTTGGAAACTCGGGCCCGGGGTCAGTGAGGGGCCCCATGAGATGCCCCTGGTACCTTTTTCATAGGCTTGAGTTTGGGCAAGGACACAGGGGCCCCATGATCCCCTATTGCCCGGGGTCCCCATGAGTTGTCAGTCCGCCCCTGGTTAATAGGCTGTAATTGTTGTTGCCTATTTAATATTTTAGTCATTGCTTAAGCCACTCTTACTATTTTTCTTTCTTTGCCACATTTATAGAGCTTCACAACATTCAGATTTTTCAGATGAAACCATAGTCCACGATACATTGACATGCACCATTCACTATTTTGTTCCACATTTTCTCCGAATCAGAAAAAGTTGCAATGTCAAGGTGGAATGTAAGAAAGGTGAAATGAAGATGTAGCATGAAATGCAGCAGACACCCATTGAAAGTAACAATTTTGAAGAAAAAAAAAAACAAAGTTTGAATCTCATAGATTTAATATTAAAATACACTTTGAACCTCATAAATTTACTACTAAAATACAGTTTGTATCACATAAACATAGAGATCAAACTGCGGGAGTGCATACCTTAATACATGCAAATCAACAGTAGTATTTGTTATCCTTTTGCTAAATACAAAAACTACAAATTTATAAAATACATGACATAAATTAAACTAGGGCAAAAGCCTAACATACATTATAGAGATTTGCTTGGCTGAAGAGGTCTTCATGCTTCATAAGCCAATGCATAAAGACTTTGTACTGGCCATCTTGTTCAAACGAAAATGAAATGACCCGCTGGGTAAAAATAAATCACTCAGTCATCCAGCAAGGCTCTTACACAAGCAGTGCTTAACATGTTACAGTAGTTTAATATTCAGAACACTCTATGTAAAAATGAAGGATGAAGCTATTGAAGATCAACTACTATCAGCAGATTAGCTATGTCAAATGTATAGATTTAGCTTATTTCATTAGACTTTATTTTTTAGAATAAGTATAATAAAAAAAAAAATTACAATTTCAAACACAGCCATTTGTATAGCCTCTGTTTCAGGGACAACATATTCATTATTTGGGCAAGATTTTGAATGGACAGTGATAAGTGGAATTCTTGAAATTTACATTGCAGACAATTTGCCACTTCTGATCTGCTTAATGTCAAAACAAGTCTTCAACACATTTTGACACTATGGCTTTTACAGAATTAAAAAGACCCTGCCATTTTTGAAAGTCAAATGCTGCTAACAGGAATGCAAAACAGGCACCCAGAGATGCCTGAATTTCTGTATCAGCTTTAGTACTCTCTGCTTTGGCCGAGTGAGGCAGACTACAATGATGGGCCAGAGGGAATGGTAGTGTCAAACCTTGTCACTATCAGGAAGTGTTGGAGTTTAGTTTATCAGAATCACCTAGCATTAGCACAAAGGTACTGAAAATTGCTCTATGTGCAGGCATCTGGGAGCCCTCACATTATACCTTAATACTTGTGAGTAGTTTTTGATTTTCATAAAAAGAGAGATGGGGCCATGAATATTTTTCTTCCTTCTGAGGAGGTGGCAATTTAAGTTCTTTGAAATGATAAGATAGCTTATCTAGCTGACATCTCAAGGTCTGATAATATTTGGAGGCACCCTTAGACAATCAGAGGAGAAGAATGAGGTGGCATGCTCAGTGTACTGTAGTGAATTATGAGTTTGGCAAAATTGTACTAACAGTGGGAGGTCCTTAACACTTCAACCTATGTACAAAGGTCAGAACTATATAGTGTAGGGACAAACAAACCTGGGTTTGGTTCACTGGTCAGTCACTGTACTGCGCTGAAACTGTAAACATTAATCCACACCCCACTAAGGTAAATAGGAGCCGAATCTTTAAAATTATTCTGACCATTTTCTAGGTTAATAGACAAGGGAGTGATAAACAAAAGGCATTGGAGTCTGGGCACTGCTCTGGGGACAAGCAAGAAAGTAAAAACAAAATACTGTTTGGCAGGGGGCATTTATTTTAATAATGCTTAAAGCAAAACATCAAAAATGCACAATTCCTCTAAACAACATGCTTGGGGATGCCCAAAACCTAATTTTGCAGTGGTGCACCTATAAGATGTATACAATGTACTAAAGCAATAGTGACATTTACAAAAAAAAATTCCATTTAATTTACTGGTAAATTACATTTTCCTACTTGTTTCTCTTTGTAAAAAATAGTCTAATATGTATTTTGGGGCCCCAATGGCATTTGTTGCAAAGGAAAAAAGCCTGAAGACCCCCTCCCTCCACATTCATTATAGATCATAGAAAATAGTCACATACTTGTCCAGTTCCTAAAATGTGAACTGGGAAAACTGTTATAGATCAAAACTATGTTTTGATAAGCACACTGGGAAGTATTTCACTTTTTAGCCAATTTATTATTTGGGGGCATTATACTGGGGACAATAGGCACATAAAAGGCTAATGTTAGAAAAAAACATAGCACCAGTAGAAGGTGTTTGTTCCACCCCCTCCACTAGGGAAATTCTGGGAAGTGTTGGATTCGATCAGACACTATACCCATATACCCTTGTGGCCAAAACAGTAAAGTTATAAACATGACTGGCTGTTAGTAAGGAATTACGTTTTTTTTCTGAAGATACCGTGATATTATATCAGAGGCATGCATTACCATGCAACAGAACATATGTTAAATGTGACATCAGCATTCCCATTAGCCAGAGCTAATGAATTCTTGTTTCCAGTCATGTCACACATTAGAGCTGTGTAGTAAAATCCTCCTCACGCACTAACTTATAGCGAGGAATAGAGCTTCAATGAGTGCTGCACAGAGTCTATTTGCTTTGTGTAATTTTGCATAAAAAATATATTGAAAGGGGAATCAGTTCCTATTCAGAGGCATATTTCTATAGCAACTACAGAATCCACCTGAATCTAATTATCTCCCCAGACTATGCCACCAAAAAGAGAAATGAATAAGCATTTCACTGGTGTATGTGATGTGTAATATTTAACTTTGCAAAGTGAGCCAGCTAAAGTGAAATGAGAAAGTGTCTGAATAGCACTGTGTAGACTAAGGACACTGAATATAAAAATTCCTTATTATTGAAATTTGCTGAAATCTCTCTTTCTTCACACAGAATGTATATTCTGAAAGACAGCACGCTTGCAGTATTCAAAGGACAGTTCTGGCCAAACAACTAATTATGAAGTTAAAACGTGTTTAGAGGAACTCCTTCACCAGACAAAGAAGCTGTAAAGTAATATACATACTTTTGTGGAATATCCAATCCTACTGTGCTAAAATACAGTTTAAACCAGTCAACCTGCTGAAAGATCTATTTTCTGGTGATCTCTTAGTTCCTGCTGTGCTCTATAACTGCATAGTGTAACAAGTTTGACATTGCTTCAAAGCCCAAAATATCTAGGAGCACAAAGTGAGTGTCACACCAATTTACAAAGAAACCAAACATATAACTTTATTAGCCCTTAATCGAGATGTCACAAGATGTAATATCCAAAATGTGTTTTGTGTTTTGCAAACATCCCAGTTTAATAAGGCTGGAAGAACACAAGCAATTAATCCAACATATTAAAATAAACTATTCAGAATAAAAAGAAAAATAGATTGTTTTCTCCTCTTATATATGGCTTGGGTTTACAATAGCATGATAAGTTATATTAGAGACTATGCCTATAAGAATCTGTACAATTACAAATATATAAAAACACCACTATGATGGAATCTGAATATGTAACTCTGATAAAAAGTACTAGAAATGCCCACTCGATAAAACCTATTGAATAAAATAATGATACCACTATGTATAAAATGTTAAAATATTGACTAGTGTTTTATAGCAATGATAAAATATTATAGTATGTAAAACAATAAACACATAAAAAATCCACATGGCCATATATAACATTGTGAGATATAATAAACATTTCAAAAGATATAAGGGATTTATTAGATACACTCCAAAATATACTATGAAACACTAACCACACCATGTGAAAAAATAAACACTGCATTGTACGTACAGTATATAATAAGGTTAACGCTTTAGAGCCTGAAGGTCTGTAGACATTGTGGGGTTGATTTACTAAGACCTGGAGAGTGCACAATCTGGTGCAGCTGTGCATGGTCGCCAATCAGCCTCCAACTTTCAGCTTGTTCAATGAAGATTTGACAATAAAACCTGAAAGCTGATTGGTTTATATGCAGACCTGCACCAGATTTTGCACCCTCCAGTTTTAGTAAATCAACCTCTGTGCTAGCCTATTGCTAGCTGACAAGTTACCACTCCTTGATCCAATGTAGTCTACTGGACTTTTTACCTGTTCATTCTCTCCCAATAAAACTGCAGATCAGTAATAAAAGGTTCCTTGTAAAATAGCCACTCCCGCAGTACAATATTTTATGTGAAGGCTCTTCATTTGTCTTTGTCCTGTACTGGTCCTCCTCTTTGTTACAATTTCTGCCTAGGACGAAGTTATGGGAACAAAGCTACACATTTATGGTGTTACTTGCCCCAGGATGAATGATTCTACCATAAACCCAAAAACTAACTAGATGATATTTTTTGAGATTCCTACATTCCAGTACTCCTGTTCAAACTGTTTAGTAATTTCACTAATTCACAGGATTAACATTAACAGGCTACCATCCTAGGATACTAATGGTGTGGGTATGGTCAATACCCATATGTATCGAGAAGGGGCCATTGTTTGTGCACTTCCCAACTAAATTGTCTATCCAATTTTGAAAGGCATGTTGATAGCTAGCAACATAGCAAATGGCAATATTTCACATCCTTTTACTATGGGGCTACCTGTCTTTGTGACTAGCATGTTGAGCTGGCCAGTTTTGTTTAAAAATAAAAAAAGAAAACATGGATAGGGCTGAAATTCACATCCAAAATAAACTAAATATGAATTGTCTTAATCATGGTCAGATATCAAGCACAGGAGTCTAGTGTTAATAAAAAATCTAGGATTATATGTCAATTGCAGTGCTAGAGTAGCACGCTCACAGTGATTTCAACATACAGTACCTGCGTTTCCCATGGTTCCTTCCTAGTCTCCTAATGGGCTTCATACTTCTTCTAAGTTCTTTTAAGAGACGCCAATAACATGTCCAGTGGTGCACATTTTCATTCTTCCCAAGGTCAGATTAGTAGTAAGATAATATAGGCAATGCTACCTAGTGCCCTATGACTGGTAGAGCTAGGAAACTGGCTGCCAGGTTTAATTCCTTGGAAAGAACATGGACATATGAGTTGTACCTATCTGTCACAAGCCAGGGTGATTGCAGTTGATCACTCCCAATGAGAAATTACAACATGATTTATGATTACTCCTCTTGTTCCTATCAAGCTGTCCTCACCTATGAATTTGACAGTTTATTACTGTTTTTTTGGGTCTGGTAAACACAGTCCAGACCTAGAACAGAATGGAAAGTAGTTATGTTGTTTTTAAATTAGAACTGAGGGTTCAAAGTGCAAGGAGAGAAAGAACATTACAGATCACTGTCCTATGAATTATGGGCTTACTCCTGTGAGGTGACAAGTACAAATATGTGATGAAGTGTTCAACTTTCTATGTACTATAATTCTTGAGCATTTTCCTGTAATGCAACATTAACTAGCGTGAAAATTAAAAAAAGAAAGGGATACAATAACCTTACCATTGGTCTAGTTAACTGAAATAGGCACGAGACAGTAATGTTTTGGTCATATACACTGTTTTTGCTTCTCAAATTAATCAGGGTTGTGCACCTTAAAGCAAAGCTCCAGTGAACTCTAAAAAAATAAAAGTCAGCAGCTACAAAAATTGTAGCTGGGGACTTTTAAAAACAGCCACTCACCTGTCCCTCAATCCAGTAGTGTACTCACCTCAGCCAGGTTCACTGGCCGTCCTCTCTCTCCCCGGCGCCAACATCTTAGATGTGGGCACTGGCTGTGACAGCTTGTGGCTTCCCATCCAGGTGCCCACTGTGCATGTGTGAGTAGCGCTGCGCATTGTGAATGGTCCTGTAGTCTTCTGGGACCTGTCACGTTTCCCAGAAGACTGTGGGTAGGGAGGAAGGTAGGACAACTTTCACTTCTAATCACCTAGGAGGTCAGAGCAGAAGTGTGAGCGGGTACATGTCAAAATCAAGTACCAGCTTCCTCCTGCTCCCCAAAGGTCCCTAAAGTCAAATTTTTCCTTTTGGGTGGAGCTCTGCTTTAAAGTAGTTTTAAAGTCTAAGTGTTTTTACCTTAATACATTCTCTGCATTACAGTAAAAACACCCTAATACTTGTCCCCCACCCCCATTCCTAAACATTTACCTGACTTCTCTTATGACTTAGGGCTGTCCCTGGCTGCAGCACTGCTCTCCTCTCTTCCTCTTCTCACAGGAAACACTGAATGATCTACATCAATACGTACCCAGAATTCTAGATAGAAGACAGCAGCTCTACTGATCTAAAAACCTAAAACAAAATGTTGGACCATGCTCAGGTTTCGCAGCAAGCTGGTTAGCAATCAGCTGGTGATGGAACTGGACACAGGTGTTCTAAGTGGTGGGGAGGTCCTTGTCACAAAGCATCCTTTCATCATATCATTTAGCTAAGAGGGGGCAGAAATGTTCTGGTGGATCTAGAAGCTGATATAACACCACTGAAGCAAAACTAATAACTTGAAAACCTCACTAGTAAGTTCAATTTTAAGGATATATAAGACCAAATAATATATTAGCGCTTCTTTCCCAACATCGGTGGTTTTTTATAAGACCTTATAAAATCATGAGAGGTCTGTGGGAGGTGTCAAATGGACCACTGGACAGGTGCACATCAGGGAACAAACCACATCCTTATTATACATTTCTAACAGGCTTTGACCTAAGAACCTGACCTTGTACTATGTAGAAATCTTATCAGATGTTACAGAATACAAACCTAATTAACCCAAAGCCTATCTTTAGCATCGTATACTGTTATCGTCCCAGGTCAGCAGAAGATTTTCACATACTTCATGTTACCAAATTCCTCTAATGATAGCCATTTACAAAAAGATATATTTCTAAATACAACAGACATGGCGATATTCACCTGTCCTTCAACATGTCAACAGTCGATAAATATGTGCCAGCAGTTTCCAACAATCTCTAACAACATATCACCAGTCTATGGCAAATGTAATGGTCTCTAGAAACATGTAGGCAGTCTCCAATAGCTTTCTTTTAACATGTGAAATGATCTGTTGTTACATGTTAGTAGTCCTCATACTCTTATGCCATAAATACTGGCTTCAAGCTATAAGTGACAATATTTCCTGACTCAGCCTATTCTCCAACTAAACCTTCAAAAATAGTTACTATTTTGAGCTTTTTATTTCTTCCTACCAGCAGATTATAAGCAGCAAGTTATAACACAGTGCATTAAATAAACTCAACTACATTTTTTTTCCATTAACACTATTCATACATGCATACAGTATTTCTGAAAACGTATATCTAAGATTAGCTTAAAACAGTATAGCCATATAGGAAAGTTAATATATCTATTTTAGACTGCTGTTTCAATATCGCTTTCATTTTGTTCTGCAACCACTTCCCTACCGGGCCAATTCTGACACTTCACTCGTATATGTAAAAATCAGTGTTTTTTTTGTTAGAAAATTGCTTAGAACCCCCAAACATTTTATATATATATATATATATATATATATACATATATATATATATATATATTAGCAGAGGCCCTAGTGAATAAAATAGCGGTCATTGCAATTTTTTATGTCATATGGCATTTGCTCAGCGATTTTTTAAAAAGCAATTGTTTTGGAAAAATCACACTTTAATGGATTAAAAGAAAAACAATGCACATTATATAACCATTTTTTTTGCAAAATATGAAAGGTGATGTTATGCCGAGTAAATAGATACCCAACATGTCATGCTTTAAAATTGTGCACGCTCGTGGAGTAGTGCCAAACTACAGTACGTAAAAATCTCCATAGGTGACACTTTACAAATTCCTACAGGTTACCAGTTTGGAGTTACAGAGGAGATCTAGTGCCAGAATTATTGATATCATCTGCCGTTTACGGCAATACCTCACATGTGTGATTTGAACACTATTTTATATATGTGGGCGTGACCTATGCATATGTTCACCACTGCACAGAAGCACGGGGGGGGCGAGAGCACTTTAATGTTTTTATTATACATTTTCTTACATATTTTTGATTTTTTTTACCCTGTCCCTTTAAAAAAAGTAATCCCTTTTATTCCTATCACAAGGAATGTAAACATCCCTTGTGATAGGTAGAGAGGAAGTGGCATAATGAAATATGCCCTTTGAAAGCCTGAAGGTGGTCAATGGATTTTGGGGGCCTGTATGTGGCCATGGCATAAGTGACATCTTTTAATTTTTTTTAAAAAGCTTATTTTTAGCACTCACTTGATATTTTAGCACTTCAAGAAATGTGATAGGCAGTCAGAAAGTAAAAGCTGTGTAAAGTCCAATATATATACCATAGTTTGAAGATGCTATAACTTCCACACAAACCAATTCATCTACATGTATTGTTTTTTTTTTTACCAAAGATATGTTGCAGAATACATTTTGGCCTGCATTTATGACTAAATTTGAGTTTATTGGAAATAACAGAAAACCATAGAAAATATATATTTCTTCAAAATTTAAATTTTTTTCCATTTATATCACAACGAATAAAAAACTCAGTGGTGACCAAAAGAAAGCTCTATTTCTGTGAAAAAAAGGACATACATTTCATTTGGGTACAGCGTTGCATAACCACGCAATTACCAGTTGAAATAGCACAGTGCCGAATAGCCAAAAAATGGTCTGGTCAGGAAAAGGGGAAAACCTTCCAGGGCTGAAGTGGTTAAGTCAAATATAATACACCAGAGATATAAATTGGGAATTTATATATACAGTAGGCTGGGGCAGACTGACCATTCGAGCACTCGGGCGCTGCCCAAGGGCCCGGGGTCAGTAGGGGGCCCCATGAAATGCCCCTGGTACCTTTTATAGGCTTTTTTGGGTGTGATTTGAGTGTGGTCAAGGACACAGGGGCCCCTTGATCCCCTATTACCCGGGGACCCCATGAGTTGTCAATCTGCCCCTGACAGTAGGTATGTGTTAAACTATATTTCACACTATTCCATTTATTTTACCTATTACAAAGTTACATTTAGAGATTAGGAGAATAATTACTTCTGTGGCTGTTCACTACTATGTAATGAATGTATCAAGCACATTTTCCCAACAAAGTGACATAAATCAGCCCAGTGATATTCATACTACAGTAACTAGTGGCTTCTTTGGCAGTGTACCGTGATAGTGGTGAATGTGACAGCTGGCTTCTTAAAATCTGAGTAGGTGGGTAAATTATTTACAGTTGAAGCAGTAGTGGATTCATTGTGGTTATGGTAATGAGCAATATTGTGGAAAAGAGCAAATACTAGAAGTGCATTTAAGTCCCTACGATCCTTGAAGTACTAGTGATAAAGGGTACCAAAAAGATATATGGCAATATAGTATGACATATGCATTGTGGGACCAGAATCGACTGGCCGTTCCCAAAAACTGAGAATGTGCAAATGTCACTATTTGAACATCAGACACAAGAGAGGGTCCTAAGAGGGAAGTTAAAGATCAAACCAAAAGTCAAGCCAGCAGTTTTGGGAGAGTGTCAAGAAGTGCAGAAGGACAGCACATTCAGGATCAAGCCAAAGTTCAAAGTCAGAGCAGAAAAATGATAACAGAGTTCAGAATGAAGAGTTAAGCAACGTTTGCTCAGAACAGTCAAGGACATCAACGCAAAGCATAATTAGAATTAAAATAGCTCATCCAAACTATACCACTTTACAATGAAAGCTAGACTCAGGAGTCTAATGCCCATTAAAGTATATATAAACCCTCACCTTGTAAAACAAACCATTCCATTTAAAATACCCATTCAGTTTAAAATATAAATGAACGGTAAAACATTTGTGTATACATTAAAAACATTCTAAATACATTCATTTAAATAGTTTTTTTATAAGTGATCATATACCCTCTGTTCTGAGCTGCATAGTGAGGGTGGAGAAACAGCAGCACACTGGTCTTTCCAGTGAATGGCTGTGCAGAAGGGGGCATGTCAGGACAGGTCTGATCATTGAAGGGGAGCAGGCTGAGATCTCAGCACAGCTAGAAAACTGACCCCACTGCGCTCTCATGCCTAATGTGCTCAGTTTTTAATAGGAAAGCAGAGGGACTAACAGGAACACCAGGGATTTCACACAAAGGAAACAATACAAAGAACACACTCTTCATCCAAGTATATGGTACAGCAAGCACATATCAGGAATATGAAATGGGTTGACATATTCTTTAAAGTGTTACTAAATGCAGGCTCCTGCATTCACTATATTTGGTCTCCCACAGTACACAGAACACAGAAATGCAATTATTTTAGTAAATATAAACTCTTAAATACATTTTCTGATCAACAGAATATAGCAGTGTTATGACTTCTATAAGTGTCCAGCAGAGCACTAGTTAAAGCTTGTAGGAGAAGTTTTCATTCTCCCCTGATTGTCCTATGAGGCTGCATAAGCCCTAGCCCTCTGTCTGGACAGCTCTGTGCTTATCACATGCACTCTCCCAAAAAAAAAAAGCTCTCTAGCAATGGACATCACATGCGCAGCTTGCCCCCAAGGCTCTGTTCTATCAGCAGATGGATTGGGGACAGTAGAAGAAGGGGAGGATAACAGAAGACAGGATCAAATAGCCTTTTTCCACAATGCAGAGGATTAATCCCTTAGGTTCCACAGTGAGTATAACAAGCATGCTTTACTTCATATACAGACTAATTTTACTGTTGTGGGTTTAGGAACACTTTAAGGAAGGCAGTGGGCAGTCATTGAGAATGATAATGGCATGTCATGCCTGAGGTTATACAAGGAAAGTGTACGTGTGCACTGGGGCACTTGCTAAGTAGCAGGCCACTGGAGGAGAAAAAAGCAGAGCCAGGAAGCACTGAAACAGGCTCAGTTGCCAGAAAAAGTCAGTGAAGTTTAATGCACACAGGGCATTTGCCCATCTTTCCTTGATGCCTTTCATCCTGGTTTTTGGCAGAAAAAAAGCTTAAATCTTGTAAACGCGTCTAGGCACGTTTAGGCGCATTTAGGAGCATCAAGTGCATGGGCATTGATTCTTTTCATTGGTCAGAATATTAATTTATTCTGGCCACTGAAATTAATAAACGCTCAAGCACTTGACAAGCCTAGAGCCTAGCATGTAGATGTGTTTACCTGTGTCAAGTGTTTTCTGCCAAAACGCTGCTGCTCCTGGACGCACTGGCAGTGTATTTTTTTTCTGCCTGTAATCGTCCCTGTAAATGCCTCTAAATACTTATGTGTGCATGGACACATGCAGGGACCATTAGAGGCAGAAAAAAAATGCCAGACATCCCTACAGAGGCTCCCCTAGGGTTAGTGTCACCCGGTGCGGTAACACTTGGTCACACCCCCTCCGATGATCCCCGCAGAATGGATCAGATCTGCGGATTGAGCATAATGGATCGGACTCCAATCCATCCTGCGGGGATTGTCAGCTTTCTTTACAACTTACCTTTTCTTGAAGCGGGTCCGGTACAACTGCTCATGTCCTGGTTTCAGGCACGATCAATCGGTGATAGCAGTAGTTCTAGCATTGATTGATCGTGCCTGAAACCGGGGCATGTGCAGTTGCTTCAGGGGGACATATCTACATGGGAGCAGTAGTGTATTTAGACTTTGTGCTGCCCTAGGCAACACAAACATTTTGAGCCCCCCTCTCCAATGAGAGAGCGAGAGAGTTCAATAAGTGTGTGTATGTATATATGATTCTTTCTCCCTTTCTCTTTATCTCTCCCTCTTTCTCCCCCCCTCTCTTTCTCTCCCCTCTCCCCCCCCCTCTCTTTCTCCCCCTTCTCTCTTTCTCTCCCTCCCTCTTTCTTTCTCTCTCTCTTTCTCCCCCTCTCTCTCTCTTTATCCCCCTCTCTCTCTTTCCTCTCTCTCTCTCTTCCCTCCCTCTCCCTCTCTTCTCTTTCTTTCTCTCCCCCCTCCCTCAGATCATGGGACCACACACACACCCACCCCTCCCCCCTCTCCAAGGGCTGCTGATCTCTGTGCAGCAGGAAGGGGGGGGTGTGTGCAGTCCCATATGATCTGTCAGTGATCAGTGTCAGTGTAATTTGCTGGATGGATGACAGGAGGGAGAGCCCACAGAAGACAACAAAGCTCACCTCCGCCGCGCTTCTCTCGCTGCTCCAGGCATTCCCCTGGTCCTGGCTTGTCAGGTGCTGGAGGGAGAGGTACACAATCGTTGCTCTGCAACTGCCCTCCCCCACATCGATCTTCCTGCTGTGTGCCGCTGCTCAAAGGGTCCCTTCTTCGGGGGGAGGGGGGCGGTGCCGCCCCCCAAAAAATTGCCGCCCTAGGCAAACGCCTTGTTTGCCTCACGGTGGATATGCCCCTGCATGGGAGTCACATCTTGCCGATATCCATCTTGTGGGGATCTTCAGCTTGCTTTACAACATACCTTTTTGTGGTGCGGGTCCGGTGTCACCCCATGCGGTCGGTGTCACCCAGTGTGGTCACCCCGCACCTGCTTCAGGACACCACTGCATCCCTAACAGCAGCTTTAAAAACATTCAATGTGCCTAACCATTAGCCAACTACCCAACAGATAATCATACCACAGATAACTGATCAACCTGAAAATGAACAATGTTGATTGACATGATGAATACATCCTAGGCAAAATACACATTAACTTTTAATAAGGTGAAAGAAAGCAGAGAACGAAGGTTTAGGTAGCCAGCTTGAAACAAAACAGCTCTCAGTGCTGTTTAAACCATTCTCAGTATTACAAATGCACTTTCACACTGACACTCTAAATATTTAATATTGTTAAAACACAACTATAATACAATCTTTTAAATCTGAAAGAAGGATTAACAATCCTACTTAGCAGATTCACATAAGCATATTTTCATATGCAACTCTGTTGTTCTCTCCAGCTATGCCTCAGGCTGCAATGCTTGTAGTCTTTACATAAAGCCCAAAATGAGTAATTTCAGTATACCTGCAGTCATGTTTACTAATAATTCATAAAGAGAATGGTATGCTGGTATCAGAGGCGGACTGACAACTCATGGGGCCCCTGGGCAATAGGGGATCATGGGGCCCCTGTGTCCTTGCCCAAACTCAAAAAAGTCTATGAAAAAGGTACCAGGGGCATCTCATGGGGCCCCCTACTGACCCCGGGCCCTCGGCAGTGCCCAAGTTTCCAAATGGTCAGTCCGCCCCTGGCTGGTATACAGGCACGTGATAGGTTTGCTTGTAATGGGCATATGTTGTGGTTAGCTGGTCATACTAGGCAATATATGTATGCAATATTCCAACACTCTCCCCCAAACTCTAGTAGCTCAGATGAACAAAATAGTAAACTATGGAACTGGAGACAGCATAGTAGAGGCCAATGTTGTAAATCCCAATACATCCATTATGTACTGTAGATGCCAATACTTTGAGTTAGTACCTGGGGCATCAGCATTGAAGAGGGCAGCTCATAATGCAGTCAGTAATTTCAGAAATTGTTATGAACTCAAGTAGCCATCTCTCCTTATGCTTTGACTGGATATGGCAATATATGGGGCTTGTCCATTAGAGGCTGACATTAAGGCCCGTGGATGAGCGTACCCATATTACATATCTGTAGCAAGACAGATTATATTATCCAATTAGTTCTGTCCATGGGGTAACTTTATCTCCTTAACCTCTTCACGTCAAGCGCATGCAAATGTGCGGCCTCTCAGCGTCTGGGCCTAGCTGCTGAGTGGCCGCACATTTGTGTGCAATTGAAAAAACCATATGTGCTGATAGCGTGTGCCCTGCGCGCTCCCAGCACACATGTCCGGTACTCACGGAAAGGTCCCGATCTCCTCTTGTGATAGGGACCTTTCCCGATCATGTGACTGCCGTGACAGCGAATCACGCCAGTCACATGACCCTAAAACCCCACCAGCCTCTTGGCTTCTGAAACCCTTAAAGGGCCAGGAGGCGCTGGTGCCAAGGAATTAATAGAGATTACATATTCCATCTGATAGGCTTATGATCAAACTACAGTGTCTTCTTTATGCCGTCACTTCATCTAAAATGGTATGGTATTTGATCTGGTCTGGTGTTATCAACCATTTGGATGTAAGGTAAATAATTGCAATGGTATCCAGTCATATTGTTGTGCGCAGTACATTCCACTCCAATAGGCATTAATTACAGTTTAGCATACGTTTTATATATTTGAACAAAGGTTCTATTTTAGATTCATCAATTGGACGGATGGTGCGTAGGGACACACACCCTTGTCCGGCATATATTTGTTTTGGTTAGCTGGTCATACTAGGCAATATACGTATAAGCTATTCCAACTCTCTCCCCCAAGCTCTTGTATCTCAGTTGAACAAAATAGTAAACTATGGAACTGGAGACAGCATAGTAGTGGCCAATGCTGTATATGCCAATACATCCAGTATGTACTGTAGATGCCAGTACTATGAGTTAGTAGCTGGGGCATCAGAATTGAAGAGGGCAGCTCAGAATGCAGTCAATAACAGAAATTGTTATGAACTCACGTAGCCATCTCTCCTTATTCGAAGGCCAAACGCTGAGCCCAGTGGTAGCTCTGTATATAAATCACAGGCAGCAAGCTTCTACCAATAGCAGAATTAGGATGTCATTCTCATACCAAATGTCACATAGCATGATGTTAGACAGAAGTACTAAATCCTTTAAAAATGTCTGGAATCTGTTCAAAATTGGTTGTCTTGTAGAGACAAAGGAAGTGGAATTATTACCCACATGAGCCTAGCACAGCATGGTCTCTAAATACAATTCTGGTAGGGGACTTTATTTTTTGTAAAATAAGCCTGTAATCATGCCCAGACAGTTCTTTTTACAAGATATTTAGCAAGTTCAGGAGGTTATGGGGCAGAAAAGCTGTGTTGTAAGCACTAAGTTATCAGTTAATGTACTATAACGTTGTGAAAATGTGTCACCTGCTGCCAGAAGAATAGAAGGTGTTATATTTTCTACACTTGGATTAAGAAATACACAGTTCATAATACATTTTTGTATTTTGCCTATTTTCCATATCAATAAAATCTAACCATAGGCAAAATATAGGAACAGTAACAATATTTGCCCCCTTTCATCTGTGCCAGACCTCCGCTCAGCAGGGATTTACTGTAACAAACAACGCAACAGATTGCTGCTGTTACACCTGTAAACGGAGACCGTGGATAGTGGAAGGTTACACTACTCTCTACCTTTTCCTGATTCTGACTAATGACAACATCTGAAACAGCCTAACAAAAGAAGTGAGTGCCCCGACTGCTTGTTTACATGTGACAGCAGTGATCAGCTGACTTGCTTGTCATCACAATCATGCAGGGCCATGCTGACAGGAGGTCTGAATGGGACACAGCTTAACTAAAAGGACAAATAACTCTTCTCATCCAGGGGATCAATAGGTTATGCTATCACTGCAATCAATGACAAGTCCATGCTGATGGAGGTCTGACTGGCCAGAATCATCCTATTAAAGTAGAAAAATATTTCTGCGAGTACACACCATATCCCATGCTGTATGTTCCTTATTCACACTACCTCATGCCATATGCCATGCTGTACATTTCTTATTCTCCGCTGCCTCACCCTATATGCCATGCTGTCCACTCCCTGTCCCACATTGCCTCATGCCATATGCTGTGCTGTACATTCCCTATTCTGAACTGCCTCATTCCCTAATCCACATTGCCTCATCCCATATGCCATGCTGTGCATTCCCTATTCCTATTCCACATTGGCTCACTCCATATGCCATGCTGTACATTTCTTATTCTCCACTGCCTCATCCTATATGCCATGTTGTCCACTCCCTGTCCCACATCGCCTCATGCCATATGGTGTGCTGTACATTCCCTATTCTGAACTACCTCATTCCCTAATCCACATTGCCTCATCCCATATGCCATGCTGTACATTCCCTTTTCCTATTCCACATTGGCTCACTCCATATGCCATGCTGTACATTTCTTATTCTCCACTGCCTCATCCTATATGCCATGCTGTCCACTCCCTGTCCCACATCGCCTCATGCCATATGCTGTGCTGTACATTCCCTATTCTGAACTGCCTCATTCCCTAATCCACATTGCCTCATCCCATATGCCATGCTGTGCATTCCCTATTCCTATTCCACATTGGCTCACTCCATATGCCATGCTGTACATTTCTTATTCTCCACTGCCTCATCCTATATGCCATGTTGTCCACTCCCTGTCCCACATCGCCTCATGCCATATGGTGTGCTGTACATTCCCTATTCTGAACTACCTCATTCCCTAATCCACATTGCCTCATCCCATATGCCATGCTGTACATTCCCTTTTCCTATTCCACATTGGCTCACTCCATATGCCATGCTGTACATTTCTTATTCTCCACTGCCTCATCCTATATGCCATGCTGTCCACTCCCTGTCCCACATCGCCTCATGCCATATGCTGTGCTGTACATTCCCTATTCTGAAATGCCTCATTCCTTAATCCACATTGCCTCATCCCATATGCCATGTTATACATTCCCTTTTCCTATTCCACATTGGCTCACTCCATATGCCATGCTGTACATTTCTTATTCTCCACTGCCTCATCCTATATGCCATGTTATACATTCCCTTTTCCTATTCCACATTGGCTCACTCCATATGCCATGCTGTACATTTCTTATTCTCCACTGCCTCATCCTATATGCCATGCAGTCCACTCCCTGTCCCACATCGCCTCATGCCATATGCTGTGCTGTACATTCCCTATTCTGAACTGCCTCATTCCCTAATCCACATTGCCTCATCCCATATGCCATGCTGTGCATTCCCTATTCCTATTCCACATTGGCTCACTCCATATGTCATGCTGTACATTTTTATATTTCATACCTTCTCATTCCATGTGCCATGCTGTACTTTCCCTAGTTTACACTGCCTCATTCTGTATACTCTTCTGTACATTCCCTGTTCCACACCCACTCATTTCATATACCATGCTGAACATTCCTTTTCCACACACCTCATTTAAAATGCCATGCTGTACATTCCTATTCTGTACTGCTTCATTCCATATGCCATGCTGTACATTTCTTATTCTCCACTGCCTCATCCTATATGCCATGCTGTCCGCTCTCTGTCCCACATCGCCTCATTCCATATGCTGTGCTGTGCATTCCCTATTCTGAACTGCCTCATTCCCTAATCCACATTGCCTCATCCCATATGCCATGCTGTTCATTTCCTATTCTGCACTCCCTCATTTCATATACTAAGCTGTATATTGCCTACTCCACACTGCTGTACTCTATATTGTTGCTGCTGGGGAATTTATTGTTGCTGCTCTGGGATTTATTGATGCTGCTGGGGGATTTATTGTTGCTACTGGGGGATATATAGATGCTGCTGGGGGATTTACTGTCGCTGCCAGGGGAGTTATTATTACTACTGCTGTGTGATTTATTGTTGCTGCTGGGGGATTTATTGTTTCTTCTGGGGTTTCTGATATTGCTGCTGGGGGTGAATGTTGCTACTAGGGGATTTATTGATGTTGCAGGGGATATATTGTTGCTTCTGGGGGATTTATTGTTGCTACTAGGGGAGTTCTTATTGCTGTTGGAAACATTTTTTATTACTGTCGATTCATTATTTAAAAGGGGGTGATGCTGGGAGATGGATAGGGGTGAGGACAAGGGACAGTAATGGGAATTGTGTAGGGGGCAGAGGCAAAGGTGATCCAAGGTGGAATGGAGCACCTGCACCTATTCTCTGAGAAAAAGAAAAACTGTATGTGTATATACAGTATATTTCATTTTTATTTTGCCCACTAGTTCAGTAAAAGTGGGTCATTTTAGTGTAGATATGACTGTTGGCTTGAACACTCATATTTACCAACAGCTGAATATCCCTCATTTTTCAGTTACTTGTTGTAACTGGTTTCTCAAGCACACAGATTCAAATTCATTCAGTGTTTTTGATCTGTCATTTAGCCTCTCTTTTAAAATTGCATGGTTTTTGCGTAAATCAATATCTCTAGAGACTGTATTTCCACTAATATATTCCATGTGGCCTCTAATCTGTGAATAATAATTTTCAAATGTACGTCACTGGCCACTGGCAGACCTTTAAATGCAAAATCAAACTGTGTCTGAAACAAAACCTGTTAACCCTGTGTGCACAAACACACAGAAGCAAGCATAAATGATGTGGTGCTATGTTGGACCTATGCTCTTACTTTCTAAAATGACATTCAAGCAACATATTAATAACATGAAGGAAATATGTACTGTATATCACTGTCCTTTTCTAGGATTCCTTCATCATTCTGGTTCAAATGTGAGTGACGCTGGGCACAGGATCAAGGAAGGTAGGAACCCTACAACACACACCTTCTATCCAAATGCCAATATTGTAAGGAACAGTACCATATTTACTTAATATTTAAGATATCTTTGGATAGAAAAAAGGAGCTGCTATTTCCAATCTGTACATACTGTTCAAAACCAGGGACTGTCATCCTATTGGTTACTGACTTGATACAGACATGCAGGCATGAAAGTGCGAAAAGTTTAAATCTGTTAATGTGCCCTGTGCACATACTTTCTGTATGGATTTTATTTGTTCTTCTAATGTTTGGGTGGCTTTACATAAAAAACTATGCACAACTTAAAGCAGACATTCACCCTTGGCACCTTCAAATCCCAGGAGCCTGCAGGAGCAGGGACACATAGCAGGCAGTGGGTGGACCTAGAAGCATGACATTGGTGGCCAGCTATAGCACCTGAAAGAGGCAGTCTGCTCCAATAATGTCAAAGAAAAAGATGATGGCGTGGGGCCTGGGATGTGGCAGAGGATTGGCAGATCACAGCAGGACAATGCTGGATTTATTAGGCAGGTGAGCATGTGAATTAAACCCTGAAAAGCAAGTAAAAGGGTATGGTGGAGATAAAAAGGGGGAGGGGGTGTCTAAACTAGCATGGGCCTGAATTTTCTGCACAGGGTTTGGCAATCTCACTTCAATCTTGCTAAAGTACACCAAATGGATTTTTTTGTGTGTAGTGCGGTGCTGTTAATAAGTACATAAATAACAAAGGCCAATAAAAGAAAGTATATAATATATCAAAAACCAATAAAGTGAAGCAGAAATGGATGTGTCAGCAAACACCTGACTGACCATCAATCCTCTTTAAACTTAAAAATATATATTAAAATATAGTGCATGTGCACCAATTCACAACTGTTCGAAAACACTGAATAGACACAATTTAAGAATAATAAACACCCGGATGACCAACAAACCCATATAGGGAAAATAGTGCAAAATCAAATACAATAAAACAATATATCGTAAGTAATACTGGTATTTTCAAAAGAACCCCCCCCAATTCGTAAAGTCCCCAATCTACCTGCATAAAAATACAGTAAACACCTGGCTGACAATCAAACATATTCAGGATAAAAAATAATCATAGAGCAAACATGAGTAGATGGTGCAAAAATGAAAAATATTAGTCCATATAGTGAATGACTAGCAATGTTCAGTCCCCAAGTGAAATGACTCTTCAGAACAATCTTTCCACCACAGTGCTCATCCCCCACCAGGCGTGCCTGCTCACCTCCTTTTTTTGACCTATCTGTTAAACAGGTCAAAAAAAGCACTCTGTATGATATCCGCGGTCACTCTTACCAAAAGATTTCTTGCAGTAGACATATACATCATGTCTCTAGACAGTAATTTTTCCATTGCAAACTGGAAAACGAATGGCAATACCTGATATTTTGTCCCGCACAAGAAGGACTGCACAATTGACACTTTAAGGTTTAAATTGTCAGATTTTACAACTAAAGGCCACTGGCAAGACTAAAGAAACTAGGGAGTTTGTAAAGTAGAGTAGTAACTATGCACAAGCCAAAGATCAGAGCAGGACACAGGAGGAAAGACACGCTGAACCAATGTTGAATGATTCATAAGGATACATGAACCAAGAGAAAAGTCAAGGCAGTGCAAATAGTGCATCAGGAAATAATCTTTGCTCAGACACGATCCATGTGCACTAATAGTACAATTTGTACATACCAGCATATAACATTATGAACCTGCCACAATATGTCTGCTGTAGTGGGTGCCTGAAAATGATCAACACTAAGACTAGACAAGTATGGGGTAAAGCAAGCATGTGATGTTAAAATTCAGTAGAGGCATTCTTAAAAAAAACATAGGGCATAACCTGAACTTATGTAAATGTTATAATTTAGTTTGACTTCCTTAACCTGATATCAAAGAAACATTAAACTGATCAGTCCCCCACACATAAATATATACACTGTATTGCCAAAAGTATTGGGACACCTGCCTTTACATGCACATGAACTTTAATGGCAACCCAGTCTTAGTCTGTAGGGTTCAATAATCGGTTGGCCCACCCTATGCAGCTATAACAGCTTCATCACTTCTGGGAAGGCTGTCTATAATGTTTAGGAGTGTATCTATAGGAATGTTTGACCATTCTTCCAGAAGAGCATTTGTGAGGTCAGGCACTGATGTCAGACGAAAAGGCCTGGCTCGCAGTCTCTGCCCTAATTCACCCCAAAGGTGTTCTATCAGGTTGAGGTCAGCACTCTGTGCAGGCCAGTCAAGTTCTTCCACCCAAAACTTTCTCATCTATGTCTTTATGGACCTTGCTTTGTGCACTAGTGCGCAGTCATGTTGGAACAGGAAGGGGCCATCTTGACGCCTTAAGAGTTCCCTTCACTGGAACTAAGGGGCCAAGCCCATCCCTTGAAAAACAACCTCACACCATAATCCCCCCTACACCAAACTTTACAAACTGGCACAATGCAGTCAGGCAAGTACCGTTCTCCTGGCAACTACCAAACCGAGACATTTCGATGGGATTGCCAGACAGAGAAGCGTGAATTGTCACTCCAGAGAACACGTCTCCACTTCTCTAGAGTCCAAAGGCAGTGTGCTTTACACTTTCAACCATGGAAACCCATTCCATGAAGTTCTCTACGCACTGTTGTACTAATCTGAAGGCCACATAAAGTTAGGTCTTTAGGTATTGATTTTTCAGACAGTTGGCGACTTCAGCGCACTGTGAGCTTCAGCATGCACTGACCCTGCTCTGTCATTTTACGTGGCCTACCACTTCATGGCCGAGTTGCTGTTGTTCCCAGTTGCTTCCACTTTGTGATAATACAACTAACAGTTGACTGTGGAATATTTAGTAGCAAGGAAATTTCACAGATGGACTTATTGCACAGGTGGCAACCTATCACGGTAACACGCTTGAATTCACTGAGCTGCTGAGAGCGTCCCATTCTTTCACAAATGTTTATAAAAGAAATCGGCAGGCCTAAGTGCTTGATGTTGTACACCTGTGGCCATGGAGGTGATTGAAACATCTGAATCCAATGAGGGGTGTCCCAATACATTTGGCAATATAGTGTATATATTAATGATTAGTTTAAAACTGGAAATTTAATATTAAAAATCAATTTAAAGATGTGAAGGTGAACATTTGCACAGTCCCTGCTAAGCCATTTTTATGGATAGTATCACAGGAAACACTGTACAAAGATCATATTCACATTATGATCTAATGCCACTTCTGCATTTTCAAACATTTTTTTTCCCGCTTTGAATAGAGTAGAGAAGTTTATCTGAGATGCACTTCACAAAAAAATTGCCACAAAACACTCACATGTAGGGGTAATCATTTATAGTTATGACAACAAAAACACACAAGCTGGTCATAGTGGGGAAATTTCACTAAAGGTTATCGTATAAGTTAAGTCTGTGACGTGACCACATATCGCATACAATACTGAAAATGGCAATTCACAATTGCTAGTATGCAGTATTTACAGAATATAGCAAAAACGCTTGGTAAATATAACATTAAAAGACCTTAAAGTCAATTCACAGAAGGAAATAAATAATTAAATGCATGCTGTGATCAAATAGTGGTCCAGACATGCTGTCAATAACTGTCATGGTTGTTAAGGAGTGGGTGGCTGCCATGTCCTTAACAACCTATGAGTCATCAGCTGTCAGCAGGCTGCCCCGCTGATAGCTGAATGTAGAAAAAAGAGATTGCTTGCAATTAAAAATTAGGCAAAAAAAAATGGCATGTCCCCCCAAACCTTACCAAGCCCTTTGGGTCTGGTATGGATTTTGAGGGGGACGCCTGTGCCAAAATTAAAAAAAAGGCATGCCCCCCCCCCCAAATCTATATCACAGCCTTATGTGAACATGCAGCCCAGCAGGTCAGGAAAGGGGGGGGGACGAGCGAGCGCCCTCCATCTTAAACCACATAAGGCCACATGCAGCATGCTTTGAGGCAGATGGGCTCCCTCCAAAAGCACCTAGCCCCTATGTTAATGGGGACAAGGGCCTCTTTCCCACAACCCTGGACAGTGGTTGTGGGGGTATGTGGGCGGGGGGCTTATCGGTGGTGAAACAATCAGCAATTTCACCTGCAGGTTAAGGTTTGGTAAATGTCAGATTTATTGCTTTATAAATATGCCTCTGTTTCTTTCACAATAAAAGCTTCTTACCTTCTTGTTTACAAGGCACCACCACCATTCTACATCAGTTTGAACCAAATATAGTAACATAACTTTGCTACTTTGACTAAATAACTGGGCTGCAATAACAGCTTTCATCAGCAGGTGGCACTGCAGAGGAAATCTGCTATTGTATCTCCAGGTCTAAAAGAGATCCTTTCATATCACAATGAGCAGTGCAAATCATTCAAGATGGCTTTTCCAGAATTTCCTAGAGAATGATAACATTTTAATATGCATAAAAAAAATGTTTTCTTCTACCGCATACTTTTGGGAAAACACAAAGGCTTTCTCCAACATGAGTTCTTTTCCTGCTGTTTGGTGATACAAATATAAAAACAACTCAAAGAAAAAGGAAATTCAAGTTATGTCTACATACCCTGGCTGTAAAGTCATCGTAGTATTTAATTAATAAAGTAATTTAATGCAGAGTACACCACAACAATAGACTAATTAAATGTCATTTGTTAGGAGGTAATCCAGAAGAAATCCCATGATAGGTTAGTGATATTTGCATGAGCGAGTCTGCTGCTATTACCAGCCGAACTGGCTCTTGCTTCCTAATGACTGCGACAATGTTTACATGGAATAATAAAACCAAATTAATAACTACTTCACAGAATTAAATGTCTAATAGAAAAACAGGCATTTTTGAGTCAAATGAACTGTTCAATAAAAAGTCAAATTTGCTTAGATATGCTATTAAGCAGATATATTGGATAAATTTAATTTATTGCATCCATGGTGCGAATCCTTCATGATAAGGGTCCCAGGAGAACTAAAATGTTGGCATGCAAGGCATGGATAAAACAAATTACTTTTATCTCATTTACTTTTTCTTGAGTGCCTGGAACCCTTACCTCCTTGCTGTGGTGATGAGCAGGAAACATGATAAATGATCTAACGGTCCTGACCCTTTTTTTTTTTTTTCATAAACCTGTCCTTTTTTTTAACTGGCTTAATTTTAACATTAGTGTTTGACTTAATAGACCTTTTGAATACGTTAGTAGTGATAGCACCATGCAGCTGTGTTTACAGGGTCCCTGGTCACAAGACTGCAGTTCACAGCATTTGTCTATGTATAGTAATGCAATGGGGTTGATTTACTAAAAGCAAGTAGGCTGTTCACTTTGCAAGGGAAAGTGCACTTTGCAACTGAATTTTCCCCAGAGCTTAGTGAGTGTGGGTAAATTTAACTTTGAAAAAATACCCAATTACATGCAATAAAAATTAAAAAACTGCATTGTTGCTTGCACATGATCAGATAATGGAAGTACCTCACTCACTAAGCTCTGGGGAAAAATTTCTTTGCAAAGTGAACAATCTATTTGTCTTTAGTGAATCAACCCCATGCTGTCCAGCCCATTCAGTTTCAAACTGGCTATTATACTCAAAAACAAATTGTTACACATTATAATCTGACTGAATCTGGTGTAACTATTTACCAATCTAACACTCAGCAAATGATAAGTAATAAGATTGCGAACAGCATAAATATGTAAGTGCTAATTAAGGAGATCTTCTAAAATACTGGAAAATTTACTGTTCTCATGGCGTTCCATAGATGAAATACATCACTGTGGAAGCTTAAAGTAAACTAGGTAAAAGTTTAGTAACTAACAAGTTTTGTAATTAACAACAACATCTACCATAAAGGCTTCTCTTGGGTATGCTATTACAAAACCTCTAAGTGAGGTTTAGGCCCGTCACCCAATTTGGATGCACATTGTGTTCAGGCTCATGCTTCATATCTAGCAGGAAGCCCATCGGCAACACTAGTGAGGGTCCTGTTGATTGAGTTGTTTTACCGCATAGGTAAACAGAAAAAGAAAAAACTATAATAAACAGAAAACAAAATACTTGACAATCAAAACAAGGAAAGAAGGATTTCCTCTAGCTACATCTGTTCAACAATATAATAGACTACTTTGTAAATTACTGAAAGATGACAAAAAGCCAGAGTTTACAACTTCAATATTCCAAAGTTAGATCAAATTTGTGTTGAAGCCTTATAACATCCTCTCCATATGTCCCTGTGGCTATGGAAAATGTGAGCTTTATGCTCTTTATACACTAGCACTTTTCAAAAACACATTATATGTTTAGCTATAACAGCCTAAATTTTTTTTGGGGGGATGAGGGGGGGATTTCCACTCTTTTGCCAGAGTAAAACATGCAACAAACAAAATATGAATAACCACCATTCTCACTGAAGGAATGTTGCGAGAGTTAGGGCTCTTTCACATAGGTGTTCCATATGTCCATTTTTCATCTGTCCATTTACGGATGAAAACTGGACACCCATGTATTTCTATGACTAGCGGATGTAAATGGATGATCATCTGTTTACATTCGTTAATGTCCACGTTTGCTATTATCTGTTTTTTTGAACGGAAGAAAACCCTATTTTTCTTCCATTAAAAAAAATGGAACAGATGAAAAACGGATGTGAACAAACAAAAACTGATGTAAACAGATGAAAAACGCATGTAAACAGACAAAAATCGATTTAGACAGATGTAAATGGATGAAAAACTGATGTAAACGAATGAAAACAGATGTAAACAGACATTAAAATGATGTAAACTGATGAAAAATGAATGAAAATGAATGAAAACTGGATGAAGAAATGGATGTAAACTGATGAAAAACTGACAAAAACTGCTGAAAAACTGATGTGAATTGATACAAAAAGATGTGAACTGATGAAAAACTGATGTGAACTGATGAAAACTGATGTAAACTGATGAAAAACTGATGTGAACTGATCCGTTTGTTCTTGGAAAAAACGTGACTGATGAAAAAAAACTGAACGCCTGTAAAAGGACCCTTAAGAAGAAAACTTGAGGAAGGTTCCAGAAAAGGCCAATCCAGAGTTGAAAAAGAAACTCTTCTGCCATTGTATATTGCCCTTTAGGAGAGATCTGTTCATTTATGGATAGTCTATATCAGCCTAAACAAATCAATTCCTAAATAAAATTTTAGAAAACCATTTTGACTTTGGAAAAAATGCAAATAATTGAAGAAATTGACAACTAGAAGAAATACTGTCCATAGACCGATATTATTTATATTTTTAACAGTAGGCATGATAGTCATCATCATCAACTGTGATACTGAAACTATAATGCTGCAAACAGATTTTAAGATATAGTGATCCTTATGACAACTAGTAAACACTTAAGATTACCATCTTCCCTCAATCTTTTTTTCTCATGATTAATGTGTATTAAAAGTGTTGACTTTAGCAATACTTCAAAAGTAATCATTGTAAAAAAAAATAAAAATAAGATGAATATTTGCTGAACAAAACAAATATGGTGATGTTTTCTTAATAAGTAATACAAACTAATCAGGAGAAAATTATATTTTATTTAAAAGGATTAAAAAGAACTGAAAACCATTAGAATGAAAAAGTTTAAAGCGTGTCTAAAGTCAAAAATAAAAATAAAAAATAATGTAGCTTCCTAGTCCTTAGATGTGGTGGCTGCAAACATTCTCTTTTTGTAGTCTATTATCATTATTTTGAAATGCTGATCCTACCAGTAATACACTTTCCTGTCCTAAGCTAACAACACCTACTCACTGCATCTATGGAAAACACTGTCACCTTCAGTCGCTCACCTTATTTGAACTGCAAACCCCCCTTCTGCTCATCTCCATTTCATAAGGGGGCATTTTTTGTAGTTTATAGAAGATAGCCAGGATAGCTTATGATATGATTTGAGATATCAGCTCAGTGCACAAGAACATACAAAGGCATTACATTTCTGACAGGATCATTGGGTACTTTTTGTGCTTGCAGAAATTAAACTTGGACTAAAAAAAGAAAGAAAAAGCAGTCAGCATTGCTACGAACTAGCAAGCTGTCCTATATTACATTTTATTCTTGGGGTTAAATACAATTTAAGAGAAATAAAAGAAAAGATAGTAGGTAAAAGTTTACTGTTTTTTCCACTGTAATTTATCCAGAAGATGAATTATTAATAATGTTGTTATAATGTTGACAAAAGTGCCATCATTCTCAGATCACAAGACAGCAACAGTAGGTATGTATTATATTGTAAAGCGCTGAGCAAACTGTTGGCGCTATATAAATCCTGTATAATAATGTATGCCATTCTAACTTTTAAATGTATTTATTTGGAAGTAGTTAATTTTAGCATACACAATACAGTATATACTGGATGTACAGTGAGTTTAATTCTGAATTACAGTTTGACAGCCACCTTCTTTACAGAAGATCCATTTTCCAGTGATAAGGTTATTAAATATTCAAGAAAATGTTACAGATTGGTAATGCAGAAACATATTTGGTTGTGCAACCCGACTGGCCATGACCCTGTGTAGTAGTATCTACATATTCAGCTCTCAATCTGAACTTCTAAACCATGAAAGAGCAAAAGAAATCATCATCCTCATATGTTCAAGATTACCATACCACTTATGCATTATCTGAGTAGATCCTGATTTGGTGGACAAGTACCCTGAATAAGAGATACAGTATATGCACTGAGTGTGTATGAGCACCAAAGGTTCACAGAGAGTAGCTGGAAATGATAAGCAAATGTAAACGGCAAAGATACTTTATCTTCCATTTAAGTATACAGTCAATGACCCCAGCATATATGATCACACACATAATACTGCTTACCATAATAATGCAATGGTTCTTGGTGCACATAGCACTATATTTATCCATTTTGTATGCTGACTGCATACATTTGAAAATATATTTTAGTTCACCTTTGATGACAGTGGCATTGGGCCAATATGTATGCAAAAAATAGAAGCAAAAAATAATCATATGCAAAAATTGGTGTTATATACCAAACACCTTAACTACAGTATATACCCTAATAATATTTTAAATATTAAAAACCGTAAATATCTTTTTTGTTAGATAATGTTTTTCATGAAATACCTAAAGGCAAATGTTGATTTGCACTCATTAAATTTTAAAGCTATATTATTATATTTTTGTATCAGGTTTAGGAGTTTTATTTTGATAACCTCATGAAAGTAAATGTTTCATTGTGATGAGCCTAGAAAGATATCATACAGACATGCTTCATTACTCACCTCTGTCAGACTTGACCTGCAAGTACAACAACATGCATTAGCATCCAGTGACTGACAACTGCAGCCAACTGCTCTAGATTGAGGAGCTTGTTAAGATCCATTTTAAACTTTTTATGTTAAACCTTAAAAAATCACAGAGGCTCTAATTGTGATGGAAAAATATGTTCACTGTAGCCAGTCTGAAGTTTATAATATGTAATTTCTAATACGTAATTACAGCTGTTGGTATTTTTGTTAACACATCAATATACTATAATAATTTGTTAAAAAAAAATTTAAGATAAGTCCTAAATTCTGCTGAAATGTGGTTTTGTTAGCTGACCATTCAGAAATAATTGCTCCCACAAAGCTTTATTACATAGTATCTGTGTTAAAGATAAGCTATCCATTTCTTAATAGGCACACATCCAATCCAAAGTAATATAGGGATTACCAGATTGGGAAAATACAATGCTTGTGTGTGAGCAAAGCCAAGAAAGCTTAAAAATATCTGCAATGAAAGGAAAACTCTAGATTTAAGAAACCCTACTTTTAATAATTTCACTACTTTCCAATTCAATTTACTGCCACATTCATTTGTGCATAATCATCGTTCCTCACATGTTTTGCAGCCAGTACCACGTCTGGAATGTTATAAATGTTCAAAACTAAAAATAAGTCCCACAATGCTTTGCTTTAACATCTTTAACATCTGTCACATGGCTTGCACTGCATGAGTACATTGTTTCAGTAATGCTCTATAACAATTAAAAAACAAGTTGTGTTATACTGGAGAAGAGGGAAAGTGGGGTCACATAGTTTAAGTACCAGGTGTATGGTTTGTCTCTATTGCAAAACAAAATACAGATTTCCAGCTGAAAATAATTGTACCTATCAAATGTATAAATTATTATTAATATATTTATTTTTTTACTAAAAGCATGATCAAAGGTTCATTTGTACATTTTCCTCTTTATATCAATAAAGAATAAATATTTTACCATATACACACATTGATGAAAAGAATATCTTAGCAGAGGGAAAATGTGCAATTGGTTATATTGTAGAAATTGCAACATAGACAAAATTTCTGATCTCTAGTCAAAAATCAATAGTTCTCTATTACTACAGGAAAAAGGTGAACTAATATTTGCCTGTGCTCAGTGTTCATCTTCTTTTAAATCATGGTAAAAAAATGATCTAAAAGACAAGGTTGTTTCATATAAGGGACAAAAGGACATTAATCCTGGTCCATCAGGGCAAAGGCACACCTTGGGATCTGAAGGTAATAGAGCTTGAACGTTAGAGTTGGGCGGCACTAGGAAGCAGAGTTGACTTGTTTTAAATGGTGGATGGTAATACCATGTATGAAATCAATGTAAAACAAATATTTAATAGGTTTTAAAAGAGCTGGGGCAGTTACTGCAAAGTGGTATGATACACAAGATAACCCATCTTGATGGGATTGGCTTGAAATGCACGATAACAAATATTGTATAACATAATTGTAGGGATTTACTAGAGCTCTTTCAGCTTTTTTAAATTATTTTCTTACAGATGGCTGTAGCAGACCACTGTGAGCAGCCAAGAGTCTGTTTATGAAGGAAGAGTATGGGGGAGCTTATGAGAACAAGATCAGGAAAGGAAGAAGTGCAGTTTTTCTGAAAGCTACATTTTTGGGTTACTACAGTTTATAGATGAAATGCTAAAGAACAGTGAAACCTATGTCTGAATAGCGAGTTGTTTGCAAAGGGTAAATATCAGAGTTTAAGGTATTCAGAGACATCATATGTAAGTCAAGGCAAAAATGTTTTGCCACAAAATCTAATCTAGTTTGGAGAATGTATTATCTTTAAGGCGGTCAGGAAATCACCACATAATATAGCCACCTTAAAGCCCAATTCCAGGGTGTATGTAACTGAATTAACCCCTCTGCTTCATGTCCACCTTTTCACTTTCACTATTTAAAAATTTTGTTCTTAAATGTTCTTTTAATTTTATTTTGCAATGGTCACATCCACTGTCATGTGACAGTGATTTCTCCTTATTTCACCTACCCAGCATCAGCTAGAGGGGTAAGTTAAAATAGTGCACATACAGCAAATTCAGGCACCACAGCTCTGGGACTATGAAATCTGAAATGTATTGTACCTGCCTCAGTAGTAGCATGGGCAGATGTAATGGCAGCATCAATTAACTTTGTTGTGTGCATTACTGGATGCATTACGCAGAACTACATGCTGCAATAATATCCACCGCCAACATGATGACACCACAATGAACTATACAGGAGTTTGGAGGTGTGCAGAGGAGAGCAAAGCAGAATAAATGAGCTCACTGTTAGTGGCTAAATGGTTAGCACTTCCACCTGGCAGTACTGGGGATGCTGGTTCAAATCCCAGCCACGGCACCTCCTGCCTGCAGGTTGCATGTTCTCCCTGTGACTGTGTGAGTTTCCTCCGGGTGATTTGGTTCCTCTCACACTCCAAAGACATGCTGCTAGGTTAATTGGCTCCTGTCTAAATTGTCCCTAGTATGTATGTGTATGTATGAATGTAAGTCAGGGACCTTAGATTGTATGCCCCTTGGGGGTTAGGGACTGATGTGAATGTACAATATATATGTAAAGCGCTGTGTAAATTGACGGCACTATATAAGTACCTGAAATAAATAAATGCAATCGGGATAGCATGTGCTATGAAAGAGCATCTAATGAGGTGGGGCTGGAGTTGGGCTTTAAGAGAGGAAAATAGTAAGAGACAGAATAGCAAATAAGTATATGGAATAAAGAAGGGAAGCACAGATGCATGACAAACAAAACATAATTGTGCAAAATGGTCAATTTAGTATTCTGTTTGATACCAGGAGACACGATGAGTCATAGCTTGGGAAAGAGATAACATTTAGGAGGAAGGTGGGAAGAAATTATAGAATGAAAGAAGGGGGTGAGGAATTTTAGATAATGTGTAGGAGCTCAGTGATAAAAAGGCAATTCCATGCAAGCATCTATTTATTATTAAGCTATTAAAGGTCATTTACTTAAGTAAAAAATAGAGATTTTCCTTTAGGAAGAAAGTGTAGGCTTTAGAGCAGACAGAATGCAAATTGCTTCATATATTAGACATTTAAAATGTAGCAAACAAATAGGAAACCTTACTAGTCTAACCAGACTATTTTTTTCTTGAACATTTCTGGGTGTTCAAGTATAAGAGCACAGACATACACTTGCATGCACATAACCATTATTATACAGTCATTCCAAATGTAAAAAGGCAACCCATATACAGTATTTTCTCACTCTTGAACAACATTAAACAGAATTGGTTTCCCTGTCATGATCAAAGAGGTGTTTTCCTTTTAGTGTAAGTTGAAAACCTTCAGATAAGTCCCCTGCTGATGATAACTAGATGAGTTCCACTTGAAATCTCCAGAAATCAGCAGTTTAGACCAAGCAGCTGAGCTCAAAGCCTACTACAACTTTGCTTGGTTCTTTGCAACCTTGTTCCATTTTTTTTCAATGGTTTACCAAGTCTGTTTTGGGTGGATGAATTCTTTAATAGGAAGTATGTGTTATATTACATTTTCATCAGGTGTTTCATTGCATTGTTTGTTCATTTCTAATTACAATTACTAGACTAAAGGTTTGTTTGCTAATAATATTTGTTATACATTGATACATATATTAAAAAGAATTGTAACAATTAATCACTGAATACGTCATTATCTTTGACTCTGCCTTGATACAAGTTTATCATGCACGACTGTCTTGTTATCAAAAAAAGGGGGAACAGTACATTCATATGCCGCTTGTACACTGCAAATTCTAAAAGCCCAACTCCAGTAATTGTTTATTTTAGATGGCATAAGGGAAGAGTCAGAATGCCAGATTGGTTTTTATTGATGACTATACGTAAGGAGGTTGAAGAGATCACTTTTCTATCCTAATGGCAGTTACCATAAAAGAAAAAGAGGCAATATGCAAAAGAAAGAGCAGTAGAGATGAATTCCCTAAGTGGAGATACCTGTTTCAATGAAAGTTGTCCAATGTGGATTATCCACACCTGTTATGTTTCTAGTACGAGAAGTGAGGGGGGAGTTTGCCAGTGAGCTTAGCATCAGTAAAAAAAAATCTGACAAACATCCCAACCCCTACCCACTCTATCAAAAGAAAGTAAACTTTTGGCTGGAGCTCAACTTTTAACATTTTACTGAATAGTAACTTTATGTGGGCATTTACACCTGTTCAGGAAATAGAAGATGATGCCCTCACCATGACAGGATAGAACAAACAGCACTTAAAAACATTGCTCTAACACTTCTCCATTCTGTCAAACATTTGTTTCTGAATATTAACTTTGTGTAGGCATTTACACCTGTGCAGGAAATATAGGATGATTTCCTCACCAAGACAGGATGGAACAAATAATACTTAAAAACATTGCTCTAACACTTCTTCGTTCTGTCAAACGCTAACAATTTTTTCCAGAACTGGTGCTTTAAAGCCCAACTCAGGGCAAATAAAAAAAAATCTCTTGTAGTGGGGCTGTGCCCACACTGTAAAGTTAATTGGCTGTTTTGGTCTAGGGGAACAAAAAAGGAAATATACTTACCCAATCCTCCGATCCTCCCTGCAGATAGACCGGTCCCTGCAGCTGTGCCCACACTGCAAAGGTTAATTGGTTGTTTTGGTCTACGGGAACAAAACAGGAAATATACTTACCCAATCCTCCGATCCTCCCTGCAGATAGACCGGTCCCTGCAGCTGTGCCCACACTGTAAAGGTTAATTGGTTGTTTTGGTCTAGGGGAACAAAAAAGGGAATATACTTATCCAATCCTCCGATCCTCCCAGCAGATAGATCGGTCCCTGCAGCTGTGCCCACACAGTAAAGGTTCATTGGTTGTTTTGGTCTAGGGGAACAAAAAAGGAAATATACTTACCCAATCCTCCGATCCTCCCTGCAGATAGATCGGTCCCTGCAGCTGTGCCCACACAGTACAGGTTAATTGGTTGTTTTGGTCTAGGGGAACAAAAAAGGAAATATACTTACCCAATCCTTCGATCCTCCCTGCAGATAGACCGGTCCTTGCAGCTGTGCCCACACTGCAAAGGTTAATTGGTTGTTTTGGTCTAGGGGAACAAAAAAGGAAATATACTTACCCAATCCTCCGATCCTCCCTGCAGATAGACCGGTCCCTGCAGCTGTGCCCACACTGCAAAGGTTAAGTGGTTGTTTTGGTCTAGGGGAACAAAAAAGAAAATATACTTACCCAATCCTCCGATCCTCCCAGCAGCTAGATCTGTCCCTGCAGCTTGTGCACACCAATGCACTAGCAGTCTTGGGTTCTGATGCCATCAAGACCAGAACAAGGTGCATAACCCTGCTCTAGATATGAGGATGCTGAGGGACAGACCACAGCTAGATCAAGGGGGAGCTGGAGAAGGGGAGGGTCAGGTGAGTAAAACTGTTTCTCCTCTCCCCTTGATAAAACAAGTTAATGCCCCTGTAGTGCAGGTGCAGCCCTACTGCAAGGGATTTTTTCAATTGTCCTTTGTTGGGCTTTAAGAATCTTTCAGTTTTTTTGCTTCATATATTACTACTGGATTATATAATTATATGTTGAGCTGTTATTATTATTGTATTCAGTATTAACAATATTCAAAATAATACATTATCAGTTGTTATATTCTAAATTTATGCAATAATAAAGCCTAAACTCGGGTTTGATTTGGCTTTGATCAAGTCACTTGCACCAGAGTGGTCCAAACTAATTATTTACTGGTGTTAGAGGACTGTTTTTTCTAACTTTGATGTGCAATTGATAGCCCCTGCGTGGGTGTGATTTGTTGCTCCTGTGTTAAACTGTTAAAACTTAATAAAGACCATTGAAATACAAACAAATTATTTACTTCACTAATACATGTGCTTGTTGTGAGTGCTGTATAAGCTGCATATAGTATACAGTACTGTGTTACAGCAGTAATATGGAGACTTCCCATGTGGGCCCAGAGCAAAATCAAGTCAGGATGAGTACAGCTCAGCCATTCAGAGAAGGCCTTGTATTTATATGAATGAATACAAGGCTTCTTCTGATTGGCTGAGGTGGAGAGTTGGTCAGGTGATGTCACATTGTCCACCTCAGTCAATCAGAGGAAGCCTTGTAATCATTCATAAAATACAAAGCTTCTCCTGAATGACTGTGTAGAGCTCAGCCTGACTTGGTTTGGTTCTGGGAGTGGGATAGGAAGTCTCTTTCCTGCTGCCTGAACAGAGTGATGTATACTGTATATAGCTGATAATATGTACAGTTTATACATCACACACAGCAAGCACGTGTATTAGTGAAGTAAACAGTAAGTTTGGACCATTTTTGTCAAAATAAACAAATTAAAGTCAAATCAAACGTGAAGGTAGGCTTTAAAGTGTATCTAAAGCCAACTGTTCCTTCTTGGATACAGTAGAGAAGGGTTACAATCTGTGTCTGGTAGTTGTTGTTTGTGCCCCTGCTGGTCCTGATGACCATTAAGACCTCCTTTCACTTCCTATTGTGTCCTGAGACAGGAAGTGAAGAAAAATCTCTCCCATTGACTCACAAAAAAATAACCATGTTAAAGAGTTTACCCATTCTCTACCCTCTCCAAAAAAAAAAAAAAAAAGTTTTAACATTAGATATACTGTGCATAATGAGTAAAGGAGTTATTATTATACAACATCCGCATTTTATTTAGGTTTCCTGTAAATTGATGTAGAAAATGATACAATTAAACTTAATACAAATTTGCCTGTCATTTACAGCTATTAAATATAAGGAGTGAATTTTACTGGGATTTAGTAAAATTCTCTACATTTATGCATCTGTCTGTTTATCTATTGAGTAAAATGCTGGCTTACTTACTTCGGACCTGATTTACAAAAGTGTGAAGTGAGGTGAAGTGCAGTGAGGTGAATTAACATTCACACAAACCTTTAACTGCTTCCCGACTGCCCTATAGCAGAACTACCGTTACAGGGTGGCAGGGCTGCGCAAAATCACATATATATGTGAATTTGTATTACCGCATAGGGAGCGCACATGCGCTCCGCCCTGTCTGCACCACCACTGGCAACTACAGCTGTCAATCACTGAGTCCTGGACAGAGAGTCCCTGCCTGCACCCGGTGATCGCCAAGGAACAGTGACAGAGGAGAGGTCTGTGTGTAAGCAATACAGATCTCTCCTCTGTCAGCACCAGCATGCTGCTTTGTATTGCTCTGCATAGCAGAGCAATACAAAGCAGAATGCTTACACAGTAAAGCACACACAGACAAAATAGTAAAACACACACAGCACACAGTCAACCCTTTGATCGCCCCAGATGTTAACCCCTTCCTGCCCAGTGTCATTAGTACAGTGTTAGTACTTTTTATTAGCACTGATCATTGTATTAGTGTCAATGGGATGTCAGTGGCAGTTAGTCAGTTCCCCCCCAGTGTCAGAATGCCTGCCGCAGTCCCGTAGTCTCTCTATAAGTCGCTGATCGCCGCCATTACTAGTATAAAAACAAAATTCCAGTATTTATACCACCATTTGTAGACACTATAACTTTCACGTAAACCAATTCATTTACACGTATTGGGATTTTTTTTTTGATTTTTACAATTTTTTACTGGATATCTTTTATAGCAAAGTCAAAAATATTGTTTTTTTTTCAAAATTGTCCATTTTTTTTGTTTATAGCACAAAAAATAAAAAATACAGAGGCAATCAAATATCACCAAAAGAAAGCTCCATTTGTGTTAAAAGAAGGACATAAATTTCATTTGAGTGCAGCATTGCATGACTGCGCAATTGTCAGTTAAAGTAACGCAGCGCCATATTGGAAAAAATGTCCTGGTTAGGAAGGGGGGTAAATCCTCTGGAGGGCAAGTGGTTAATCATGTGCAGCAGATTTTAAAACAATGCAGCTTCTTTTGCCTGTGATTGGACATTTGAAATGAACAAGGGTTACTTAACAACATTTCACACTTAGTAATCTAGGCTCTCATTGTATTTATTAATTTCTACAGTGAATGTCTCACGCCACGGATAAAACAATGATCACATGTATTATTAATTCTTATTTTTTATTATTTTAAACAACCAAAGAATTGCACATTTTATCAGAACGGCATACTGCAGCTAAATATAGCACAATTTTATTAAATGGCTAGATATGTGGCAGCGTTCAGTAGCCCAACGCAACCAATCAGAAAGCCACGTTTATTAACATGACTACACTAAACCTGAGAGCTGAAACCTGTTTACTATAGACTACTACATTAGATTGCTCTCTGTGCTGTTATTAAATCAAACACTCATTCTCTGAAAAGATATGAAGAACAATCCTTTTATATGCCGGTATATTCCCATAAATGTACATATGTACATATTACTTTTCAGAAATTCCCTTGAGTTTAGCAATGCCAGTATAATTCTAATCTGAGTTTCAATTTTGCAGAAAGCTTTTTGTCAAGAAAAGCTGAAGTGAAAAATAATAGAAGTGTTATTCTCAAACCCTGCAGCTGTTTTTTTTTTTATATGGTTGTTATTCCGACTTTAGCTTTAGTGCCTAAAATAGGCCATGTCTGCCAGAATGTTGTCTCTAAACTTGTAGCTTTTTTTGATACACTTAATGAGATGCAGAGATATTAAGGAGAACATTACCACTGATAATTTAATGACTGTTTCACAATGTTTTTGAGTCGGCAGGGTTACATTAGGCTGTATAGAATAATATAAGCTCTCAGTAGGCTAATTAATACAAATGAAAATTATACAGAGATAGAGCCCTGTTTGGCTATATTGAAGACCATTTATGATACAGTATTAGTGGTAAAGCTAGAGTTGTAAAGGCTATTTTTTTCTAAAATAAAAAATTGTTATACTCACCTGCTCTGTGCAATGGTATTGCATATAGCGGCCCCAAACCTCCTCTTCTGAGGTCCCCCGCTGGCACTCTTGGCTCCTCTTCTTCTCTGTAAAAGCCACTTGCTATGGGGGTAGATGTGCAGGCTTGCTTCCCAGCTGGGCTGTATGCATCCATGGACACACACAGCGTGGCTCAGCCCCATCACCCACTCCCTTCTCACAGGATTTGATTAACAGTAGCAGGAGCCAATGGCTCTCACTGCTGCCTCAGTTCCAATGAGAAGAGGAAGAGAGAGCAGTGCTGCTGAAGAAAGGCATAGTGCTGGATCGAGAGAGAGATATCCAGGGAGGTGAGGGAGTGATATAAATACTGGGACATTTTTTACATGCAACAAAACAGTTCTCCTCCCTGTCAGCTCGTGCACACTGCTTTGCATGGCTGTGCTGCAGTGTTTACAGTGAAGCACACACACAGCCCCTAGTAAAACAGCACACAGCACACAATTAACCCTTTGATTGCCCCAGATGTTAACCCCTTCTTGCCCAGTGTCATTAGTACAGTGTCAGTTCTTTTTATTAGCTCTGATCACAGTATTGATGTCACTGGTGATGTCAGTGACACCAAGTCAGTTCCCCCCCAGGGTCAGAATGCTGCCGCAGTCCTGCAGCCCCACTCCTGCCGCCATTACTAGTAGAAATTAAAATAAAAATAAAAATCCCAGTATATATACCACCATTTGTAGACGCTATAACTTTCATGTCAATCAATTCATTTACACGTATTGGGATTTTGTTTTGGCAAAGACATGTAGCAGAATACATTTTGGCCTAAATGTATTATGAAATTAGATTTTTAATATTTTTTTACTGACCATGTTTAATAGCAAAAAGTCAAAAATATTGTTTTTTTCTCAAATTTGTCATTCTTTTTTTTTATAGCACAAAAAATGAAAACCCCACAGGCGATCAAATACTACCAAAAAAAGGATGTAAATTTCATTTGGGTGCAGCGTTGCATGACTGCACAATTGTCAGTTAAAGTAACGCAGCGCCATATTGCAAAAAATGTCCTGATCAGGAAGGGGGGTAAATCCTCTGGAGGGCAAGTGGTTAATCACTCCAGTGATTGTTGCTGTCTCCTGGGTTCTGTGCTGGAAGAACAGCGATGCCACAATCTCCACCTCATCCAGTCAGAGAATGCTTTGATTACGTTGAGAACAATGCAAGGCAGCAGGACAGCCTCCTGCCATGGGACCCAGAAGACAGAGGTGGTCACTGTAGTAGCATTGACTATTACAGTGAATCTCTGTTTCCACAGCAGTACCACAGGTATAGCATATACATACTTACATAGGGGTTATTTATTAAAACTACATGGTGCAAAATCTGGTGCAACTGCACAGAGACCAATCTGCTTCCAGATTTTATTGTCAAAGTTAATTGAACAAGCTGAAGATAGAAACTGTATGACTACCATGCACAGCTGCATCAGATTCCGAGTGCTCCAGTTTTAGTAAATCTACCCCTTAGTTCCAAACTAGACCCATGTAATTAGCAAAAAGCCCATACCTGGAATTCAGCTTTAAAGTGTGTTTAGGGAAATAGATCTCATTGAGGTGCTCAAGCTCTGAGTAACAGGCAGTTAAGGGTGTCATCTATGTGTAATTATATAACAATGCTTCATTTGAAATGGCTAATATAATAATCTACTGATAAAATAAGTTAAATGATTTGGTGCAAGTACTGAAAATGTTTTATTTACTTTCCTGCTGGATAAAAAAAGTAGAATTGTAAGCTGAAAAGGATCCCTAATTGACAAAACAAGTCATTTAGCCCTGGTCCACACTGATGCGGTGCAGAATTTGCACCGGTCACTGCGCAATTTCCATCTCATAATTGCACCCTGTTCATGTGAGTGTGTATTTTAAGTTAATAACACCCCGGAATCGGTTCGAAAAACATGGTGCAATGTGCAGAATCGGATCGCATGGGTCACCCATGCAATCCAATTCTGGTGTGGAAAAACAAGGTCCTGCACTAGTTTGGTAGGGATGTGTTGCAATTTGAGCCATACAAAATGTATGGCTCAAAATACACTGCACAGAAATCGCATGTGATTTGCACAGGAATGCGGGGCTGAAAGTGTACGAATTGTCAAACATTTTTACAGCTTTGGCTAAAGTAGGAAAAGATAATGACACCTTTAAAGTTTTTATTGCTAAATATGGTTCAGCAATTGATAAGTCCTCTACTTCAATTAAGAAGGGACCATTCAACCATTTCTTTCTATTTTAAGATTTGACCCTCCAGATTGAAGTAGAGCTCTCACCATTTGCTGTACCATATTTTGTTTTCCATTGTACTGTGCATAACACCATTACAAGCAAAACATGAAGGCCCCTCTTTTTTTTTTATTTCCAAGTCTACATTTTGCTGTCTGCACTATTTTCCCCCTCTCGGTTTGTCCCCATGACCCTTGTCACCAATACAGTAAATGACAGAAATTATATACTGTCACTGTTATATATCCTCTAAATAAAAATGTAATCAGAACTCCATTTTCTTTTTCTGAAAACTTTTCAGCCTCCATGTCAATGCAGCTGATCCATACTAAGTTAACAACACTCCTAGATTGTAAGCTTGAAAGAGCAGGGCCCTCGAACCCCTTGTATACTGTTTTGTTACTGTATTGTCTCATGTACTGTCCCCCACTACTCTGTACAGCGCTCAGCAAATTTTTTGGCGCTATATAAATACTGTATAATAATAATAATAATAATATAAATATACATTCATGTGCTTTGTATTTGGCTTTATATCTGCATGACCATTAAAACATGCATGTTAATGCTTCTTCCTTTACATTAGACAAACTATGCTTCCGGCTAGGTCAAAGACTTTGAAAACAGTGTCTGTGAAAAGTGGATACATTTGTTTCAAATAATTAGGACACCACTGATTTTTAAATATCAAATGATTTTAAGACTTTATTTCTTAATTTTGAAAGAACAAAACATTGTACTAATGAGCAATACTTAACCTGTAGAATATGGATACTACAGACACTTATTACAGTTTAATTAATGTTATTTAATTAGAAATGGAGACACTTGAAGTAGAAAGGAAGAGATTATGCACATTGAAAGTAATCACATTCCAGACACAAATTAACAACAAATGAAATGCTTTACTGGTACTGGTAGTAAATTATAGTCAAAAGCAAACCCCACACAAAATAACATTTAAGAACGAATACAATGTGTACATAATCATTTACTTGGGCCTAGTGTTCTCTTTGGATTAAGTTGGTTTGCAAAAGAAACAATAATGATCCCTGCATGTTTAGGTTTTTCAACATGCTGCATCTTTGTGTTGTGAAAAGAATCAGCCATCACATAAAATGTAATTTATTCCTGTTGGAATATCTTCCTTTAGATTTAATTGACTCTAAAAAAAAACAGTTTTTTACCTAAAATAACAAACATGTTATACGTACCTGCTCTGTGCTATGGTATAACTTGCCTTATGTCATTGGAATACTCTATTTACAAGAAGAGTCTCTCTATGATCATATATTCAGTCCTTTGGACTTTGTTGCCTGTTTGCAAGTTAATCCCCCATTTGGGAACATCCCCTGATGGAATCAGTTTGATTTTAACCAACCCTGAGCTCCATTTGTGCCTGGGACATACTGCTCAAAAAAATTAAACGAACACTTTGAAAACACATCAGATCTCAATAAGGAAAAATATAATGCTGGATATCTATACTGATATGGACTGGGTAATGTGTTAGGAATGTAAGGATGCCCCATCGTTTGATGGAAATGAAAATTATCAACCTACAGAGGACTTAATTCAAAGGCACCCTGAAAATCAAAGTGAAAAAATGATGCAGCAGGCTAGTCCATTTTGCTGAAATGTAATTGCAGCAACTCAAAATGGTCCACGGTAGTTTGTATGGCCCCCACGTGCTTGATGTATGCCTGATAATGTTGGGGCATGCTCCTAATGAGATGGCGGATGGTGTCCTGGGGTATTTTCTCCCAGATCTGGACCAGGGCATCACTGAGCTCCTGGTCAGTCTGAAGTGCAACCTGGTAGTGTTGGATGGACCAAAACATGATATCCCAGAGATGTTCTATTGGATTTAGGTCAGGCGGGTGGGGGGTCCATTTAATGGTAACAATTCCTTCATCCTCCAGGAACTGCCTGCATACTCTTACCACATGAGGCCGGGCATTGTCGTGCACCAGGAGGAACCCAGGACCTACTGCACCAGCGTAGGGTCTGACAATGGGTCCAAGGATTTCATCCCAATGCCTAATGGCAGTCAGGGTGCCATTATCTAGCCTGTAGAGGTCTGTGCGTCCCTCCATGGATATGCCTCCCCAGATCATCACTGACCCACCATCAAAACGGTCATGCTGAACAATGTTACAGGCAGCATAACATTCTCCATGGCTTCTCCAAACGCTTTCACATCTGTTACATGTGCTCAGGGTGAACCTGCTCTCATCTGTGAAAAGCACAGGGCACCAGTGGTGGCCCTGTCCATTCTGGTGTTCAATGGCAAATGCCGATTGAGCTCTATGGTGCAGGGCAGTGAGCACAGGGCCCACTAGAGGATGTTGGGCCCTCAGGCCACCATCACAAAGTCTGTTTCTGATTGTTTGGCCAGAGACATTCATACCAGTGACCTGCTGGAGGTCATTTTGTAGGGCTCTGGTAGTGCTCATCCTGTTCCTCCTTGCACAAAGGAGCAGATACTGGTCTTGCTGTTGGGTTCTACGGCCCTTTCCAGTTCTCCTAGAGTAACTGTCTGTCTCCTGGAATCTCTTCTAAACTCTTGAGACTGTGCTGGGAGACACAGAAAACCTTCTAGCAATGGCAGGTATTGATCTGCCTATCTGGAGGATCTGGACTACCTGTGCAACCTCTGAAGGGTCCAGGTATCGCCTCATGCTACCAATAGTGACACTGACTCTAGCCAAATGTAAAACTAGTGAAAAATAGTCAGAAAAGATGAGTAGGGAAAAAATATCAGTGGCCTCCACCTGTAAAACCATTTCTGTTTTGGAGGTCATCTCATTGTTGCCTATCTAGTGCACCTGTTGTTAATTTAATTAGCACCAAAGTAGCTGAAACTGATTAACAACCCCCTCTGCTATGTAACTGACAGATCAATATCCCAGGAGCTTAATTGCCTTGAAGTTATACTCTAATTAAAAAGTGTTCCTTTAATTTTTTTGAGCAGTGTATGATGAAAGAGGGACTGTGATGGTCATGATATGATGTTCACTAGATAATGAGGGCACTTGGTTAATTTTAACAATATGTCTTGTGTCTGTACAATAGTGTGTACAGTAAAGAATTTTGTAATGGTATCTGTCAGGAGATGCTAATCTATTAAGATACACAGTATTTGAGGTTAGGATATTAACTAAGAAGTATGGTGAGCAAGGAGACCATTTTTATTGAGTATTTTTTCTATTGCACAGAGATCCTTCTTCTGGGATCCCCTGATGGGCTCTATGCTCCTTCTCTTCTGTGTCTGCTCCCATTGCAAGTGACTCACTCCTGTGCCTGGCTTTGTGTCTATGGACACACACACACAGCACGGCATAGCCCTGTCCCTTACTCACTGCTCATAGGATTTGATTGAAGAAGCAGGAGCCAATGACAATACTGCTACTGGGACAGGGGGAGGGTGATACTACTACTGGGACATGCTTTACCTTAATACAGAGAATGCATTAAGGTGAAAAAAAAATCTTAGGACTAAAATCACTTTAATTGCAAATTTAAATATGCCAGAAGGCAACTGGCTTGCATCTTTAACTTAGTATTTAACTTACTTAATGGTGCGTTGTACCTCACATAGAAAATGTTTACATAATTAGATGTACCTTAGATAGATAGATAGATAGATAGATAGATAGATAGATAGATTTAGATACAGGAAGAGAGAGCATTACTGTCCCTACTTTATCTATATTTTATAGTTGGCCTAAAGTCAAAAACTGACTTCAGGTTCACTGGGCCCCATTAGTCTGGTCATGGTAAAAGTACTTGTTTTGCTGGTAATAACTGCTATAATGGAGTAATGGAGTGGACTTTCTCTCGCGCTCTCTAATTCACCCTCACGTCTGCACTGTAGCTGTACGTGGGCTTTGTGTTATGCGGAGGCACTCACTGGCTGCTCAGGCTAAAGCAACTAATCAGATGCATTTGCTATTGACAACAGCACTGAGTAGATACAGTGATCATCAGCTCAGTATTTTAATGCAATGATGCTAAATACAATCTATGGCATTGCATGAAAAGTAGTCATGTGACCTTGCTTTTTTTGGGAACTCTGCTGTCACAAAATGGTGGAAGATGGTTATATATTCCAAAAATTTCAGCAGAAAGAGATATTTCTCCTGTGCTCACATGACAAGGGAAAGGGAATTCCATTAAAATATGTACTGAGCTGTGTAGCGCAACACAGGGCATTCATGCTGCTGTTTTAACCACCTGACCTCCAAAAAGTTTTACCCCCTTCATGATCAGGGCATTGTGAAAATTTAAATTATTTAAATTATTTTTTATTACATTTGTTTTTCTTTTTTTTTTCATATTACACTGTGACCAGAGTAGTATAATGTTAACATAGTAACATTTTACTACTTTGGGTAAGTGAACAGTATTTCTTTTTTTACACATTATGATTGCTTATAGCAAAGAAATTTCTTTGCTATCAGCAAGCATTTAACAGAATGAAATCGATTCCTGCAGGTTTTTTTGTTGTGATTAGCTGTGATTGGCGACAACTAATCACATGACACAGATGGGCTGTGATTTGCCCAGTCTGTACATGTGATCACTGGGACCAATGACAGCTAGTGACACAATTGTGTACAATGGATGGCATGAAAGGAAGCCATCCATTGTTTACAATTGTCATGTGACCTGCTGTGATTGGTCATAGCAGGTCATATGGTACTGGAAATGGGCTGGTACACAGATCTGTCATCAGCTGTGTCTGAGGTACACAGCCGGTCACAGATCTTGCCAAAGCGCAGCCCTGCGGGCATGTGCAAGGCATGATCCAGCAAGAACATCAAATGATGCCCACCCAGATCGACGAGAGTCCTGCTTGGCCGTTATTCTGCTATTGGCTGGGCAGGAACAGGTTAAGGATTTGTAAAATGCAAAAAAATACATTTTTGTTTTTCAGTTTAGTACCGCTTTAACTGAAATTTAGAAGTACAAATTAAAAACACAAGATTTTTGTAAACAACAAACAAAATACATATACATGATCTGCAGTCATGAAATTCTGCCTTTAACAAAACTCATTTTTTAACAGGTTTCTAGAAAAGAATTATATCATCAATCAATTATTAATGTTGACCTTTAATTTCTAATTAGCAGTTTTGTCATAACTAACGGTTAGCTCAGACCAGGTAAGAAATAATTGATGTACAAGTTAATATAACTGCTGTTACTGATCGGCACATTCTCTGTGGGGAAGAACAAATATTCTTGTTATGAAATTGAATCATTAAATTACTTGATTACTAGTTTATTAGAAAACAGTGAGTACTGACAGCATTACTCATAAAGTGTGTTTTTCTTTCAGTGCATTGCAGGTGTTAATCCCTGCAATACTGCAATACAGTGTGTACTAACCAATGACAGAGCAGCACATAATGGACTACAAAGAGTGTTTTGGGACCAGAGCTTTTGTTTCACTCTTGCTCATGCTGGGTAATTATAGAACACAGTTTAACAAGCTAGAGCTCTATAGATTACATATTGTGCTATTTGGAGATTTTACATGATTTTTTAATAGAGAAGTATGGCAAAGAAAAGATCACAACAGAAATGTTAAAGGTACAGGCCAGTAAAAGGTTCTTTCTAGCAATCATTCAAAAATGTCAGTAATTTTACTCTTTTATGTTTGCCCTTGTCAATGTAGGCATCTTGTGTGAAACAACCAGGTTTTGCAACCCATATCTGAACAACAGAGCTTGCTGACATGTAACACAAACTTGTGGTTTTCTTATGCAGAGCTCAGCAACACGTTTGCTTTAGTGCTCCCATTTCTGGAACTCTATTCAGCTGCTGGGAGAAAAGAAACTACTGTAAGCCCCAAGTAAGCTTCGAGTCACAATAGTTCAAGTTTACATAGGGCCGAGGCTGTCTAAGTGCCTCTATGGGACAGCGTCTGTGTTTTTTTGCCCTAAAAGAACAAAGCAGAGGTTTGCTGTAATCCATGGTGATACGTCTCTGTGCCAGACATTAAAGTGTATCTGAACCCAGAAACAAAAGTGTGCAAATGCAGATCAATACCTGTTGATCCTTAAGGCAAGCCAGTATTCTTTTTAACTTACGGTACATTTATAGCCCAACTCTAATTGTTTGTTTTGTTTAGGAGAGAAGAGAAACACTTTTTTCTTACCTGCTGAGGACTGATCCTCATCTTCATCATGTCCATTGCAGTGCTCTGAAGCCTGAATTGGTGTTAATGAAGTTAGGACCTTATACCACTGGAGTGTGGAGGAGAAGATGCTGTGGGGACCAGTCTAGCATCACAGAAGTGCAGAGAATCAGATAAATAATTCTTCTTTTGCCCCCTAGACTTAAACAAGCAAATAACCCTTGCAATGTGGGTACAGCCCCATTGCAAGAGATAATTATACATTTTCCTGGATTTGCAGCTAGTGTTTCCTATGTAATGGAGGTGAGGAAAGAAGGAGGTGTATGTAATCCAAACAAAGAGAGCAGTCTAGAATGACAATGCTGATCCATCAAAGATACTGTACAGTACACTGATTGAGCATTGTCACTCTAGGAAAGGACGTGTCTTACTTGCATTTTTTTTTTTGGGGGGGGGGGATTAGATATGACTTAAAATCGATTCTATTGCTTCACCAAAAATTTTGAAGAATTGGGGTAAGAATTAACTCTGACTTCAGTCACTAAACCATATAAAATAGTCTTCAGCATTCAACACTTTCCAGGAGTGTTGAATGTTTGTGTTGTCCATGGCTCACTGTGTTCCTCCTTTTGTCCCTACATCACTACAGCACACATTAGAAAAACAGGACTAACACTTGCAGGATGAAGTCGTTTAACACTCCAGGAAATGTTAAAGGCTGAAGATTTTGCCGAATGTTCTAACTGCTGAAGACACTGGAGTTCACCTCCTGCTGGAAAGACCAGTATTGACAATCTTCTATTTCAAAAAGCAATTCTTCAAATAATTTTGGTGAGGCAACAGTCACTTTAGTATAACTATTGATTGCCGCTGTGACACAAATTTTGTTTAGACATAAGGTAAATTGGATAGTGGAAAAGCCAAAAGGCACCACATTCCTAGATATACAGAACTCATGTTTACAAATGAAGTGGGATTTGAAAGGTTCCAGAAATGTAATTGTTAAAATTATATTTTATTATAATTAATTTTAAAAAATGACATAAAAGCAAAGACACTCTTGTCAAGGTGGCTGAATATATACAGTTGTGGCCAAAATTATTCAACCCCCACTGAAATTGAGTGTTTTGGCCAGTTTGACATTGCTTTTGATCATTCAGTCATCTTGCTTACATTTACATTAAAGAGGCACTTGTAGGTCAGACAAATATAACATAACAGTTATAATGAAATAACCACAAATGTCTTTTCTGTGCTCACAGCATTATCAGTTTTATTCAACCCCCAAGTGACATTCAATCTTAGTACTTAGTACAGCATCCTTTTACAGTTATAACAGCTTTTAAACGTGAAGCATAGCTTGACACAAGTGTCTTGCAGCGATCTACGGGTATCTTCGCCCATTCTTCATGGGCAAAGGCCTCCAGTTCAGTCACATTCTTAGGCTTGCGCACTGCAACTGCTTTCTTTAAGTCCCACCAGAGGTTCTCAATCGGATTTAAGTCTGGTGACTGCGATGGCCACTCCAAAATGTTCCAGCCTTTCCTCTGCAACCATGCTCTAGTGGACTTGGAGGTATGCTTGGGATCATTGTCCTGTTGAAAGGTCCAACGTCTCCCAAGCCTCAGGTGTGTGACGGACTGCATCACGTTTCCATCCAATATCTCCTGGTACTGAAGAGAATTCATGGTACCTTGCACACGCTGAAGCTTCCCTGTACCTGCAGAAGCAAAACAGCCCCAAAGCATGATTGACCCTCCACCATGCTTCACAGTAGGCAAGGTGTTCTTTTCATCATAGGCCTTGTTCTTCCTCCTCCAAACATAGCGTTGATCCATGGGCCCAAACAGTTCTAATTTTGTTTCATCAGTCCACAGAACACTATCCCACAACTTTTGTGGTTTGTCCACATGGCTTTTGGCATACTGCAGTCGACTCTTCTTATTCTTTGGAGACAGCAAGGGGGTACGCCTGGGAGTTCTGGCACGGAGGCCTTCATTACGCAGTGTGCGTCTTATTGTCTGGGCTGAAACTTCTGTACCCACATCTGACAAATCTTTTCTCAGTTCCTCAGCAGTCACACGGGGACTTCTCTCCACTCTACGCTTCAGGTAGCGCACAGCAGTCGAAGTCAGCATCTTCTTTCTGCCACGACCAGGTAGCGTTTCAACAGTGCCCTTTGCCTTGAATTTGCGAATGATGCTTCCTAAGGTGTCTCTTGGTATGTTTAACATCTTTGCAATCTTCTTATAGCCATTGCCCTTCCTGTGAAGAGAAATCACCTCTTCTCTTGTCTTCCTGGACCATTCTCTTGCCTTCACCATGTTTGTAACCACACCAGTAAATGTCTAGAAGGAGCTGAGTATCACAGTCATTTTAAAGCTGCCTAATTGGTGCTTATTATGCTTGATTGCTGCTCGGTGACATCCACAGGTGTTTTCAATACCTGATGGAAAGCACCTGTATGAACCTCTGTTCTTCAGAGTGGTAGTCTTTAAGGGGTTGAATAATTGTGGCAATGAAGAAACCACATAAGAACCATTTACTACTGTATTACATAAACAATTGATGTCATTTTAGTTGCATTTGGGTAGTTACAACGTCCTTGTAGGATTTGATTCTGAATACAATTCCAAATGTACACTATAGTCCCTAAACCCCTTTACAGCATTGGGGGTTGAATAATTTTGGCCACAACTGTACAGTGCAGTATGAATATCACTTTCTTCAGCTGGAAAAGCCTCAGGTATTGACTTCTACATTACCAGAAGCACAGCTACATTGAAAAGAAATTATATAAATATTGTGATAATGTAATACATTGTATCTTATATTCAAAACAAGATTGTGGGTTTGTTCTCACCACAAGTGAGTAGCAACTGAAGCCTGGAGCCTGGAGCTTGATCTACTGAGAATAAACCAGGGATAAATGATAAATAAATCCAGATTTAAGGTAAACTGTGCAGAAGGCACAATGGCCTGATGAGCAGTTCTAAAAAATATAATATAAATGTGTCCAAAGTATATCCATATCTATCATATAAATCAAAATGTTCCACCAACAAGGTCAACTATAAAGTATTCTTTCAGTGTAGTTGTACCTCTGGTAATGGAAATCTTCCTGATGAAGCCAGACCAGGCAAAACATGTAGAAGTCAATACCTAAGGCTTTTCCAGCTGATGAAAGTGATATTAATACTGCACTGTATATATTCAATCACCCTGACAAGAGTTTTATTATTAACTGTAATAATGTATAATTTTAACAGTTGAAAAATGTGTTTAATTACTGGCATCTTTAAAGTCCCATTTCTTTTGAAAATATAAATTTTGTTTCGCTTCAGTTTTTTTTCCAGATTAGCAGTGTTCTCCCACAATGGCTTACATGAGCTGTGTATGAGTTGCTGCTCTTACTGAAAGAAATATAACATTAATGCATACTGCAGAGCCCATTGTAGTTTCTGAGACACCATCCAATCTACTCATAATAGGAACCTAGACAGCAGGCCTATTCACAACAGTTATGGTCAGCAGTCCTTAAGGGCTAAAGTTGTCTCTGTGCCTCTTCTCCTTGACTTGCAGCTATCAGTACAATAATCTCAACTAAATCACATTCAGACAGTTTGATATCTGGATTTCTTCAACCACAGAACCTCTGTATTTAATCTGTGTTGGTAAGTAAAATGACTAGATGGAGACCACGAATAGCAGGACCCCAAGTCATTTTGATTTTATTTTAAAGTCTAAAACTGCAAACTTTTAAGCCCAATCGGTCCAAACACTGCCATTGAACAGTCATGTTTGTTCATAACCACACTTTGGTCTAAGCCAAAACATTTTTAAGGAAGATGCAGCTAAAATAAGAAAGAGTGCAAGGTATACAATTATCAAAATGATGGAAATATAAATTACATTTTCGGTTTTAATTAAATATATTTGAACCATCAGAGTAAATAGGATAAAAATGAAAAGTGCATGTATATCTAAGAGATTTGATGTTGACACACATACGTATCTACCAAGATTTAATGATGTGCAAAATGCACACTTATTAAATTACTACATGAGCTTAAACAAGTCACATTTTATTTTTCTTGCATATTTTATTTTTCAGCTTTAGTTATAATCAGCATCCAGATAACTAGTCTTGCAAATACCTATTATTAGAGTGGTGACAAACAATCTTGAGTACATAATAATTATGGTGATTTTCTTTACGTTTGCTGCTTTAGCACAGTTGTAAAACTTCTAAAGGAATTGTTAACCTCTTCGAAAGTACTAATTTACCATCAATCAACTCCACAATGTGATCTGATAGGGTTATAAAAAGATTTCATATTTATCTATAACAACTTAGGATAGCTTATACAAACATTCTAGTGAATCACTTAGGAAAAGGCCACACAGGAATAAAGAAAATGATAAATAAAAATAATTCAGAACAAATATATAACTCAACCCATATTAGAGTAAATAGTGTGATATAGATAAATGTTTCTAAAATGTTTTTCCACTTAAAGCTCAAACAATAACCCATGTAATTCTCTTCAAACTACATACGAAACTTAAAATACTGATAAATGGTTATAGCATACTGCAAATTATTTTATTTTGATACATTTAAAATAATAAAAAAAAAATAATAAAATCAAACTGTATAACGCACATGAAATCCACCATAAAGTACTACAATGTAGGGCAAATAAAAATTGTATTCAGAGCTATAAAGAAAAATGTATATTCATGTTAAGCCCCATAAATTTCACAACAATAATATAAAAGAATAAAAACACAAAATGGTTGACTACTTGTAAATCTGTAGAAGGTGGTTAGGTGGCTTTACAGCTGCCCAGACCACTTCTACTGAAGAGAGGAAAGCCAGACGTTATATGTTAAAACCAGCTCATGGCTCCTATTGCAGTTGTGAGCTTGTTTCTAATCTTGTTGCCCCATTGTAAACGTGATGGCTGCAGAAAAAATATTAAAAGAAATATTGTTTTTTCTTAAATTGAATATTATAAATATAGAGATTACATTTATTAATAGTGGGTATTTTAATTTCTTAGAATGGGGAAAATTAGATACTAGTGTAGAGCAAACACTAGCAAATATTAGATCCTGGAGCCTGAACTGGTTCTATAGGACAGGTGAAGCCATTGCTTAGAAGGTGATGTTGCTGAGAGTTTGATAGCTTCTCGGGCACTTTAAATGTAATTCTACAGTTATATCACAAAATAATGGATGTACTCTCCATGAAAACAAAGTTATCTACGATTGTAGACATGTTTTTAAGTATTTAACAAAATGTTGACTGTTGTACAACAACCAGATAACTGTAAATATTTTTGGGCGTGGACATTTTGCCATCATATTTTACTGAATCCATCATGATAGAAGTTTGAGCTCTTTTACTATTGTGATAGTATTCCGCACAACGTTGAATAACCCAAGTGCAGTATTTTCTGGCGTATAAGACTACTTTTTATACTTAAAAATATACCCCAAAAATTGGGGGTCGTCTTATATGTGGGGTATAAAATGTGAACCTTGAGTTTGTTTGGGTCAAGCAGGCTGGATGTGTGGTAATACTGTATATACAGTATACCGTGCTGAGCCAAGCTGGCTGAAAACAAATGTCCCTATGACAGATTAATCTGTCAGCCCACTGGATGTGCGGTATATACAGTATACTGCGCTGAGCCAACGTCCCTACTGTAATCAGCCCACTGGATGCGTGTATGTACGGTAGCTGCGGCTACATACAGTATACACTGGACTAATCACGGCGAGTGATTTATTCTAATAATGAATACAAAGCCTGCTCGGATTGGCTGAGTCAGAGAGGTGAGCTGATGATGTCACAACCTCAGCCAATCTGAGCATGTATTCATTAGTAGAATACATCGCTCACTGTGATTGGCCTAGTGTATACTGTATGTAGCTGCAGCTACTGTACATACACACATCCAGCGGGCTGATTACAGTAGGGATGTTGGCTCAGCGCAGTATACTGTATATACCGCACATCCAGCGGCCTGACAGATTACGTTTTGAAACAGCTTGGCTCAGTATACTGTATATACCACAGTGGTATATACTCAGTATACTGTATATACCGCACATCCAGCGGGCTGACAGATTAATCTGTCAAAGGGACATTTGTTTTGAGCCAGCTTGGCTCAGCGCGGTATACTGTATGTACATTACTGCACATCCAGCAGGCTGTATATATACTGTATGTAGCCGAAGCTACCGTATTACCGCACATCTAGCGGTAACTATCTGACTTGGAATTTGATCCATATGATGACTGTTTTACAAATGTATCACAAGATGTCATTCATGAACTTATGATGTCAGAGGATGAACATGAGGATTTTGAAGGATTTTAAGTACCGGTAAGTCATAACCATTTCAAAAAAAAAATCTGATGTTTTTAAATGGTGTTGCCTCGGAAGGGGGGTAGTCTTATACGGCGAGTATAGCCCAAAACCTAGGTTTTAAAAGGAAAATTAGGGGGTCGTCTTATACACCCAGTCGCCTTATATGCCGGAAAATAAGGTAAATGTATATGGATACAAAATACCATGTTCTTGAAAGTAGCTGATATACTGTATCTACTCCAAACCTTCCAATAATATATGCACATATATCTCTTGTGAATGATAATACATCCTGAGTAACAGAAGGAGAATGGTGCAATCCCTGGCAATACCAGTTTGCCCAGGAATTTAGTATTTTGTATAAGATTTTGTTTATTTAGGTAATTAATTATGTATTGTTTTGGGGTTTTTTTCAGAAATTTCTTAGGACATAGTAACACTGGATTATGGTTCTGTTCATGTCCTTCTCTGATTCTGTATGTTACACTTTTGCAAACTGAGGCACAGTTGGTGATACTATAGATGGGGGTGTGTTTTTAGCATTTTTGCACCACAGTTTTATTGTCCGTGGAGTAGTGCCATGTGGAGAACTGTTAGAGATAAACATATGGACATATCTTTTTCTTTTTTTATGCCTTACCAGTTAATTGATAAGGCTTGATAATATATTATCCTGCATTGGTACAGACCCCCTTTTTCAGAAAATTATTTTTCTTTGTTTTTGTGTATGTAAGTTTGTATATGCTCTGGTCTGCACGCTCAGTGATGCAGGCTCACATAATCTTCTTGTGATAGTATTTATTGATGTAATAATTGGTAAAGTTAATGGGTTTGGTAATAAACCAAGGTTACAGATTAGGAATAGCAGTTAGTAACGTATATGGTATTAGTTTTTCATGTGTGATGTCATGTTTCTTCAGTTGTAACAAAATAAGCCCATAACAAAAGTGTCAGTGCCAAATATATAATGGCAACAAAAATGTATCCATTTGCAAGTTATCTGTTCTAACAATATGTAACCTGAAATTTCCAGCACTTAATCTCCCTCCCATGAAACCTAAAAAAAGAAAATTAGAAGCCAGGAACTAATGAACCAAGTGCTACATGAACTTGGAATTTATATTTTATTGTGAAGTGATAGTGCTTAAACATGCAGATTACTTTTCATTAGGTGTACAAATTCAAAATAGTAAGGAATCAATCTGTCAACAACACACAAATGCAGCACTGTATGGATATCACCTTAACAATAAAATGATCAATGAATAGTACTACACAAATGGAAAGGAATTGTTTAAAGTTGCTGTACAGTAAAAGTTAAATAGCTGCCTGTAAATCACACATCTGCAATAATCCAAGGCATGTTGGTAATGCAGAAAGATATCCCTGTGCTGTGTTTTTACTGAATAGTCGATTAACTGCAGCACTAGAATGATGTCAATTTGTTTCAAAATATTGCAGCAAAGCTTTTGAATGAATGAGCAATTACACAGAACAGAGGGTGCAATTATAACCAAGTCACTGGGAATGCTTTGATATGTTTTTTTTCTCCTAAATAGAGGGAATGACAAGGAAATGCATTGAAAAAGAGGGAATAATATGACAGCTGCGTTTGGGAGCACCTTGGCAGCTGTCAGTAGAAAATAAACAGCATTACTTTAGTCATTTTACTGAGGTTTTCCTCGATATCTAAAGACTAATGGTCAATACTACAGGGTATGCAAATTTCCATAAAATGTCCTTGCATAAAAATGAAAAATAAAAGCATGTATTTAATACATGTTTTATTTAACAAGTTTGAGAGCAATGCAAAAATCATGATGACGTTAACAAAATTACATGATGATTTAATTGTATGTGTTCAAATGACAACACTGTCATTGTGCTCAGGAAACCCTTGTACATCATTGATGCAGGCAGCTCCCCACTGAAAAATGCACATCTTTCAAATGTTGAACAGTGGTTGTCTTGTTTCGTGCTCACATTAGTGAAGAGTTGGCCACCTAATTTTATCATGCTTGCGTGTGGGTGATTGAGTCTCTCACAGATTTACCTATGCACAAAATGGTGAAATTGGACTGCTTCAGACATTTAGTGGCCAAAGCCAAATTTAACTTCATAGAAGGAAAACAGACACACTATTGACAGTCAATTTGTCAATGACTTTACCCAAAAGTCACAAAGATTTTTACAATATTCACAAGTTTTGATGATTTGAAAAAAGTGTCAATATTGAGTAACAATTTTGTGATATGTGGGTGAAAACATTAATGAATAGCTTAATATGATAAGATACATGAGCAGTTGCTGTTGCTTACAAAGCGTAGCGGATACTTTGCTCTATGGTTTATAGGGATCTTTCTTGTTGTGGGTTTAGCTGAGCATGTGTATTTGATATTGCAAGAATGTATGAAAGAATAGGATTATAACTTGTCAAGAACTGAGTGAATGATAATTATCACAGCAAGATACTCATACCACATACATGCATGTACCAGCAATGCATTGGTACAGTTACTCTGTATGTATAATTTCTAAATGCGAAAGGTTAAGTGGAGTCATTTTAGTGCAATACTATTGAATGTTTGCGCATTGTCCACATATTCAAATAAAGACATCTTGGAGGCTGGGCCTTTGCCAGATTTTGCCATTCATAAAAAACGTAGGACCAAAGCCAACTAACTAGACAATGCAAGCAATGCTATAGGTGGTTGAGCAGTAATCTCATATACAGTCAGATGCCATCATTGTGTGAAATTCCATTCTAGTTCTTTGATATCCATCCTTGATGTGCGCTGACACACATTTCCTTCTAACTGGAAAACACGTAGGAAGAAAAATGCATAGATGTGAATCTGAAATGATTTTTATACTGTAAATATATGAATGTCTGTTTCTACTCACCAAGAACTAATATATTGTTCTGCTTATAGTAAATAATAATGGAAGAGCTGGTGCATCATTCACTGAACAGCCAATGTACTATTGGAAGGGAATGGGATTGGTTAAGGAAGAGTTGCATCGTACACTACAGGATTTGATCATCCTGTTTCTATAGTCAGCTTTGCTTACCTAATGCACATACAAAATTCTCATGTTCTTCAAGTAGATTAAAATAAAGAGATGAAGCTCCCCCACCTTGTATTGATAGACAGTGGCTATGCCTTCACCCTCTGGAAAAGGTAAGATACTCTAGTTTATGAAAAATTACAACAAATGGCTGCTGAGGTGAAAATTACACTTTTCCCCAAAAGCACAAAATCATCTCAGCACAGGGAGTCAACACAGCTTCAGTAATTTTCCATTTTGCAGCCAGCAACAAGCTTTGACAACATCATGCAGAGCTGAAAAACAGAGATCTGAAGGTATTTTCCAAAAGGCAATTTCAAATAAATTTCACAGGGAAACAAGTCTTTGTTAGCAGTTTCCACAGTCTTTTGTTTTCAACACACAGATAACCACTCCATAGTGGTCAACTTATCTCAAATTATTCTCTTTGTTTGTAACAATGGTTTTATTTCCGACGTATATAGGGAATTCCAACCTTACTTTTATAATTATTTTGAAAACATTTCAGGCTGTATTGTTTACAGATGGTGATTTCTCTGCTTATGGCATGTAAAGCAGACAATGCACAAAGGAATATCATTGCTATTTGAAAACTTGGGAAATCCCATTTTCATACATCCACAATTTATGTTGATAATGCGTAGTGGCAGAAAATCTATAACTGAAACACACTTATTGCCCTGCCTCTGCATAAATACACATATTGTATCAAATCATACCAGTTTTAGCAAGTTGATCCACTTTGGGATTGATCAAGGAAAAATATATATAAAAGATTCAAAATTGGCACACTATCCTCTATGTGTCAGAGTGGAAATAGGGAGATAGAACAATTGTCTAACCCAATGGACACTTTCTACCCTGATAATAATTTCCCAAGGTCCTCTTTTAGTCCAGTAAAACAACTACGCAGTTGATATGTCTAGTTTATAATTTTATATATATATATATATATATATATATATATATATATATATATACAGTATATTGTACACTGTAATGTTTCTCTCCTAAATGCTTTGCATGTCCTTGCAGCCAGTTTTAGAATTCAGATAACCCTGATAAAAAAGCGCAGACAGGTCCTTCACTTCTACAGTAATAGTAATAAATCTTGGTCCAGAATGTCATGTACAACTTTTTACTGCATAACTCCGGATATATTTTTTGTGCCTGAAGCATTTTCCCAGTTACGATTTTAAATGATCTGAAAAAAGATTTGACCAGATATAAAAGCTAAAATTGTTTCCTTCTATAAATTTGTTAACTTTAAAAGGAAACCATGTTTGGTGCTCATATATTGTATATTAGGCCTTATAGGGGTTGATTTACTAAAAGCAAAAGACTGTACACATCGCAAACATAGTTGCACTCATGTTCCCCAGAGCTTTACTTTGTAAAGTACACCCAATAAGGTGCAAGGAAAATAAAAAAAAAACTGCATTTTTGCTTGCACGTGATTGGGTTAGGGAAACCAGCAGAGCTACACCAAAATTACTAAGCTCTTGGGAATTCTAGTGCAACTACAATCTATTTGCCTTTAGTAAATAAACTTCATAATCTCTTGTAACATGGGACCAGTCAAATAGTTTCATGTAACACAGATATAGGCAGCCCATACATTATACATTTTTTTTTATTCAACTAGTGGGTTGAATGAAAAAAAACTGACCCAATTCCCATATCCACAGATTTGAGGTGGATGGAGGAATCACTCCAACTAAGCTATTGTATTCGGACAAAGGGAAGACTTCCTCGCCATCAGAATATATGGATCAGCACTGACAACTATAGCTAGTATTTATCCTACAGGCTGGTTGTACAGGTGTTCCTGCTGAACCAGCTGAATTTAAATGCATGTATAGTTGGCTTTAGTCACCTTTAATATGACAATCACAGGGGTTGAGTTACTAAAGGAAGGTAGGCTGTTGCAAGTTTATTCCCTTAGCTTTGCAAGGGATTATCTCTTTAGCCTATGAAATGTGGTAAAAATTCACTAAACAAAGAATACCAAATCACATGCAAGAAAAAAAATGTATTTTTGTTTGCAGATGATTCAGTCATGGAAATCAACAGAACTTCAGATCAAATACAAAGCTAAGTGAAAATTTCATTGCAAAAAGGGAACAGCCTCTTTGCTTGAAGCATACCCTGCTTTCTTTCCTTGTGTTTTCTGGACCTGCAGCTTTACTCCCATTTAAACATTGCTCTAAAGTAAATGTCATCTTTCCAACCAAAACGTGGTTTTAGAAAATGACCCAGAAACTCCTCTTCTTGCCTTAATAGTTGCCAAACTCCTCACATCAACTGCCATAGCTCTGGTTTATCTATATCTTGCAAAAACATCTCACTTGGTAGCAGTGGTGAGTTGTACTTTTCACACCTAAGCTTTCAGTGATGTCCTACCTGAATTATTCCAGTAATTTTTAGCTGTAACCTTAAAAATATCTGCATGGAAAAAATGGGGACATGGAAAATGCAGGGCCTGGATTAACCAGGGCTGACTGTATAAAGATGTAAACAAAAATGCATTATACTCACCAAAGCTACTGATTTGTATACAAAATCCATCCTTCTTCTTTCCACAATAAGGGTTCCATTACTTTGTTGTACTGGGTATCTGTGTGTTTCAGTTCCAACAATAAGTTATTTTCTGCCGCCATGGAGGCTAATGCTGAAAGTTTAGTCTGTCTAGTTTTATACTTATGTTTTAATATATTTTTCCATAAATGTGTATTAAATTATTCCTGATAGTCTATTCACTTCATTTCATAGTTTTTCTATTAGTTGCACTGCTTCCAGTAGTGTATGTTTTATGTTAGAGTCATGATAGCCATCTTGTGTTGCCAGGGTCAAAGAAATCTGCCTTGAGTTATTGTGTGCCTGCTACATGGCCCCAGTGTTGCCAACTCTAAATCTGATTGGTTAAAGCAACAGTTTCATTGCCATTTGCTGTACGCTACAGCACTGTTGATTCTCAAGGTCTCAAGTTATTTGACCCTGGTAATACATCATGACTATCATGGCTGAAATATGATTGGACAAAAGCCCTAACATAAATACACACTACTGGAAGCAGTGCAACCAAGAGAAAAGCTATGAAGAGCTATGCAGAGAATAGATTATTAGGAATAATTTAACACACATTCATGGAAAAAATATATTAAAACATAAGTCAGTGATTCTGAGTTTAGGCAGTCTACAATATATACCGGTAGAGAAGGCATTGCTGGCCCTGACACCCCACCACTGCTGGGTAGATTAGCTTTAGGTGTCTCTCAGTAGCTTGAAACTGCATTACAGGAATTATATATTTCACTCATCTTCGTTGGTGTGGCTTGCCTTACAGAAGATTCTCATTTACATCATCTGCCATACCTTTAAATTGAATTGACAAATCCATGAAGCTTCGCTTTAATTCTGAAACTTTCCTCTTTGACACATTAAGTAAGCTTAAAGTTAATGAAACATGTCAATGGAAAAATCTAAGCAATCCCTTTTAATACTTTCTGAAACTTTGCTTAAATGCTTCTGTGCTTATAAATTACTCTTCTGCGTTGGACACAGAAATGATAAATTATTTTCATTTCATGTCACAGTAAACCTGACAGTAATTGTCACTTGATTGTCACACTCAGTAACAACATTTTCGTTTCTGAAACGCCTCTACTGAAATATGAAATCTGGCAATGAACTTGTGTTTTTATAACATGTAATGAGCAACAATGAAATTGCTGAATTCTTGTGTGACTGACAAGGTCATACATCTGAATGTGCCATATATAAGTTTTATGAAGCACATCTAAAAATAAAACATGCATATTTAAGAGATGTTATCATCATGATGCAGCAATTTAATGTTTCGTTTGATTTTTGTGATGCATCTGTAAACAGCGGGATTCATCTTCTTGTTCTATGCATGATTTCTGCTTTTTGATCAAGGTATTCAATTCATAAAATATGTATTTTTTTAAAGAAGATCCACTGATTCACTAAAGGGCCTGAAAAAAATGATTGCATAAAGGTCACTCATTTCTGCTGATACAATGGTCTGAAGATATGCAGTTATCGCATGCAGGTTCAATCATGTTACAATTTACCATATCTCTTATTTGGGTTGTTGTACTACAAGAAATATTTTACATTAAAGGAAAAAGAGATTCAGGATACTGTACAAGTTTGTTGCTACCATTTAACTGTCTAAGCTTTTTATAAAAGCTGTAGCAAAGTAAAGTTGTTGCCCATAACAGCCTTTCAACTAATATATATATATATGTATATATATATATATATATATATATATATTATCATAAAGCAGGCCCACTATATATTTTTCCAGTATGTACCGGGAGTTTTGTATTAAATGAGCTCTGTTCACCACTTGTTAAATAGAATGCTTTTAGCAGTATTCACATATTTCCATTGAACCAAATGTAATCAACATAAATATTCAGTTTATTGTGTGGTTATTCTCAACTATTTTTTAGCTGAGTTCACATTTCCATCTCTGGGGCAGTAAAAACTGGTGGTCAATCCACCCTCAAACACCTACCAAAAATGACATAGCAGTTATTCAAGTCAATTCCCACTGCCATGGGTGAGATGTTTTGCTTTTCGGCATGGCAAAGTTAACTTGGTGTGACATGTTTAGGAGGTGATGCTGCTTGCTAAACACTCCCAAGGAAGTTGATGAGACCATGATATGACCATGTTCCAACTGCTTGGTACACAGTTGTGACATGGTATTGGAATGCTAAATCTCACTTGGGATTGGAAACAAAACAGACATTCATAGTTTTTCAATATCACCTCCTAAACACCTGCAAACTGCCATTCAACTGTCTCTGAAAAGCAATCCACCGAAGATCACTTGTAGGTGGGGACCATGCTACCAGTGTGAACAAGCCCTTTGTAAAGCAACCAAAATGTACCTTAATCTGAGTTCTGAGTCAATGTAGAGTCAGTGCAGAATGAGTACACTCAAAGTGTCAGTAGCAGTATACTTCCAGAAGACTTTGTTATGAACCTTCCCCTCTCTCCACATTTAAACGTCAAAGGCAGGTTTAGCTATAATTGGTGCCCATGCCTTCCCACTGACAGTTGCCTCCCTGATTTCTTTGTACTGGCATACAAAGGGGTAAAAAGTGAGGAAAAATCTCCTTAGTGGGTTTACAAAAAGAACTAAAGACCTGACAAATGCTAATGCTTCTAAAACTTAAAAAAAATGGCTGAAGTTGGGCCTTTATGGTGATCTGTTAAGACAGTAATGCTACAGATGTTTGTTGCAATGTAAGACTTGTTTTTATTCACTCTCCAGTGATATAAAAGCAACACTACACTTCATCAGAGCACCACAAATCAAAAACACTATTTTATTAATTTATGACATTAAAAGCAAACTCACCCATCTATCCATGTCTCCATGCTTTGCTGAGAAATAATTTAAAAAAACTCCCCCTAGCATTTATGACCATGGCCATCTTGGGTAAGGATGATGACTCATGTAGCATTTACTTCCTAGAATCCATCTGTCCTTAGCTTAGGAGTGCAGGCAGGATGGTATGCTTAGTTGAGAAAATCCCCTGAAGACTCCTGGGATGTATGATATCATTAGCCAAGGCCTGGAAACCAGGAAGTAATTGACAAAATATAAAAAATAAAATAATGCTAGCAGCATAAGGAGTAAATATAGTCATTGCTGGTTGAGAGAGTGAGGTTCCACTTTCAATTATTATATGTGGAGCTTACATCATTCTGAAAATCCAGCCTATGTTTAGCTTGCTGATTTAGCCAACTATATTAAACTGAAATACCTTTCACAACTCACTAAATCCACTGGCATCATACCCAGTGTTTTCCTCTGTAAGCAGTACATTTGTTATACACAAGGCGCAATACTATAAATAGCAATGATGTAACATATGTTTTGGCTCAATAGTGGTTATTCTCTGACATTTAGTCTTGGGTTTCCTTGACTGTGAGTAAAACTCTCCAGTCAGAATATTATATATGGCACATTCATTATTTATCTTGAAGTGGCATCTTTAGAAGCTAGTCACACTAAATAAAATAGCATTTAACGAGAGCCAGTGTGAGAAAACAAAACAGCTTACACAAATCATACTTTAGAATACATTAACTTTTAGGTACACAGGCATAGTCAGATTTTTCTGGCAGGCTGAGCTGTTGTAGCTGAAGGCACAGTATGTGAAACAGAGGCAGCGAGTCTTCACCTTTGTCCAGGTAAGCTGTGGTCACTGCATCCCGAATGTAGTCTAGTTTAAGTTTGTGTCAGATATCTCCGATGTCTACCTTGACCTCGGCTGTCAGTATACATTGGTTGCACTGTGTTCACTGAACACATCATGGACACTGCATACACTAAATTAGATGCATTCAGCAATGGAAATGTGTAGCCCTCCCCAGACAGAGATGAATGTGCTTGCCACTGCACATATGGCATAGAAACAGCTCCCACAGCTGATCACTATCTGTTCAAATACCAAGATGAAGTGATGCAAACATTGCTTCTATGATTGCTTTATCTACCAGTGTATGCAGTCATTGCAAAACTGTTTTTCTCCCCAAAGATATGCAAATACCTGCATCTCTTTCAGTACTAGCCATGCAACTACTGTACATGTTAAACATTTTGCAGAATATTATGGCACACTGGCACTGGGATAGCACAAATCATTTCCACAGTTCTACCTAGAATCTTCGTTTCAGTTGGAAGGTTGAAAAACAAAGCAGTGTTAAATCAGTAAGAAGGGAACACTTTACACAAATGAAGTCATTTTTAGTAACAAAATGCACTATTTCTGAGTGCACACAAACACAATATAATTTCTAATATCAAATTAAATATAAAATACAAAACTATCAAGATAATAGGTACCAAATATCTAGCCAGAATATAAGGTGTGCTTGCCAAACAGCAAAAAAGAAAAAAAAAATACAATATCCAAAACTTTAAGCATGCAAAGCATTAAAAAAATCTTTGCCATTCATCATAGTTCAATCTGAATAATTATCTTTAGAGTAGTTTTATCTCTGTAATGCATAGGGATACCCAACATGTTTCAGGTATATACATATGTATGTGTATCCCAAATGCATGAATGTTGGGTACGCATTTACATTTTCTAAATTATTATTATTTTGTAAAACATTTTTTTTAACTTAATTTCATTATCAGCACAAACGTTTTGACACGCCCCCTATGTGATAGATTAGAGGCAGTGACAGGTGCTCGAGTAGACCCCTGATGTTTTCATGGTCGTTCAGCCCATACACAGCTTCAGTTCAGCTGGCTGTTCCTGTGGACTTGGAAGTGCTCAGAATTGGGTGCCTACAGGTTTATTTCAAAAGAGAAATTTTCTTCAGTGGTCCTGGGCCCTTTTGAGGAAATGGAGGGGGGGAGGGGGGGGGGAGTAGGCTTTGAAGTAGCTGAGCAGCCGCAAAATAAATGAATGAATGAATTAAATAATATAATATCCATCAAAAACCTCTAGGATTGGGGTGTCAAACTGTGGCCCTCCAGCTGTTGCAGAACTACATGTCCCATGAGGCATTGCAAGGCTGACAGTTACAAGCATGACTCCCAAAGGCACAGGCATGATGGGACTTGTAGTTCCGCAGGAGGGGTGCAATTTAACACCCCTTTTCTAGGCAAAACAATGCCATATTATATGGGTACAAATGTTCACTAAAAGAGAAGTATGGACTTAAAAAAACATTTATATTCACCTAGGTGGATGCAGCATTGATCTGATGCTACATCTGTCCTCCGTTGGCTCTGCAGTGAGAACAATCAGAGGCCCCTGCAGTTAACAATCAGAGGGCCCTCAGATACTAACTCCCCCTTGTGAATGAGTAAGGGACACATGGTACCGAGCCAGGCTTATGGGGAGGAGACCCTTGTCCTCATCAACAGAGGGACAAGGTGCTTTACCTGGTAGGGTCCCCATTCGGCAAACTATCCTCCATGTAGAGGGCATGTGGCCTGGTAGGTTTGGGGAGGCACACATTCATCCCCCCTTTCCTGGCCAGCCAGGATGCATTCCTGAATAGGGGTCTGGTATGGATTTTGGGAAGGGCTTCATGCCATTTTTTTTGCCATGAGGTTCCCCATAAAATCTATACTAGACCAGAAGGTACCACTATGATGGTTTTTTAAATTTTATTTTATTGACATGCTCCTTTATTTACATTCTGATGTCAGCCAGGACCTAAGTCACTGGTTGTTAGGATACCGGTGGTCGATGGTCCCTTATCAACGAGTATCTATGTATCGAGGAGTTTCTCTCCTACAAAAAAAATGAAGCAGCATGAAAAACACATCAAAAATGGACCTAAATGCACTGATGTTGCGCTATGAAATTGCACTGACTAACGGAACTGCACTAGTGTGAACCTTGGCTAAAAAAGGTTTAGGTGCACACTATTCTTGCACTTCGTTTTTGCAGCAGCAAAAAAAAATTTGCTACGGTCAGAAGAGAAGATAAAAGTGACTGCTGATAAGAACAAAAGCAAGAACCGGAACCTAACCCCAAACACGTGGCTGTGGAACTGTCTCCTGTGACCAACTAATGAAGGAACATTTTATGAATACAAAGACTGCAGTACATGTGTGCAGTCTATACAGAAAATAGGTTCAGGCTCTATTTATTCATCCTTTAAGCCAATTCTACTGTTAGGTGCAATATGGCAATGACTACTGCTTGCTTCAGATTTCCTCCCATTAACGTGCTCCAGAATATCTCATGTCTTTCACTATCCTAGCAACGCCCCCGTGTAGCATAATCTAACATTACAGCTCCCTCTTGTAATGGTTCATGAACACAATTACAATACTTTTGGATGGCCATACTTAAGAGTGGGTAATGTAAACAGTATCAGGACAGAGGTCATATTGTTTTCAAAAAAGGGTCTGCAGATGGGAGCTAATTAGCTTTAGTACACAGCAGAATGAAGATCAAGCTGAGTTTTTTAGTACCTTTCCAATATTAGGCAGAGGATGTCAGCCGCTTGTAAAAATGTCTGTTTCCCAGGATAAAAACTTTATTTCAGATACACTGAGTTATGGTAAACTTTGAAGTGTTGTCTGCATGTTGTGAATTATTCAGTCTTTTATATAAACCCAATTACTATTTACTGCTTACTTACATAAACCCAGTGGTTATTTATCGTGGTAAATTAACCAGTTCCCACCCAGCCTATAGAAGAATGATGGTCGAGCGGGCCTCTCATAGATCCGGGAGGGTGTCATATGCGTATGCCCATGAGGCCGCTCTGCAGAGAGATCTGTTACCGCCTGTGTCCATAGGACACAGCCGATGATCGATCTGTGTACTGGCCCATTGCCAGTACCATGTAAGCAATCACAGCAGGTCACATGACAATTGTAAACAATGGATGGCTTCCTTTGATACCATCCATTGTATAGAATTGTGTTGTTAGCTGTGATTGGTCCCAGTGATCGCATGTACAGACTGGGCCAATCACAGCCCATCTGTATCATATGATTAGCTGTGGACAGTCACAGCTAATTACAACAAAAATCACTGAATTAATCAATTCATTAATTTAAGTGCTTGCCTATAGCAATGAAATTCACTGCTACAGACAATCATGATGTGTAAAAAAAAAAAAATACTGATCACTTCCCCGGAGTAGAATAATGTTACTATGGTATCATTACATTACTCTGGTAACAGTGTTTTATTAAAAAAAAAGAAAAAATAATGTCATACAAAAAAAGTGAAAACCAAACTTAAAAATATATAATATATATATTTATATAATATATAATAATATATATTACTGGTCAGTGTCCCTGATCACTGCCACACCAGTTATATGATGGTGCTGTACTGCATGGTGACAGTATGAGGAAAAAACAAATGTGAATTTTCTTTTTAATTTCTTCATTTCCCCCCCAAAAAAATGATAACAAATTACAACTTCAAAAAAACTCGCCATGTCTCTTACTAAATACCGCAGACTGTCTACTGTCCAAAAAGGGGTTATTTGTACTGTCTTGACATTTTTGGGCCTCAAGAAATTAGATCAGTGCCGTCTGTACATCAGGAATGATTGATTTTCAGATATATACCATAGTTTGTGGACTCTTCCTACAGGCTAAATAATATTCACAATAATTTGGGTTATTTTCACCTACAAAATGTATCAGAAAACATTTTGGCCTACATTTATGAAGAGCAAATATTTATTTGCAAAATTTTATAACAGAAATAAAGAAAAAACATTTTTTCAAAATTTTCGGTCTTTTTTTATTTATTTAGAAAGAAAATTAAAAACCCAGTGGTGATTAAATACCACTGAAAGAAAGCTCTATTTGTGTGAAAAAAAAATTATAAAACATTAGTTTGTGTACAGTGTTGCATGACCGCATAATTGTCATTCAAACTGTAAGAGTGCCGAAAGCTGAAAATTGGCCTGGGCAGGAAAAGGGTAAAAGTGCCCTATGTTGAAGTGGTTAAAAGAGAAG